>NC_086231.1:5275000-5875000 GCF_036321145.2 Pelmatolapia mariae | reverse complement strand
TTCTTAAAGCGTCTATAGTCATGTTCGAGCAGGGACTGGCGAAGCGGTTCAGCTGAATTCCTGTCTTTCAAGAAAAAAGCAAGAAAGAAAGAAAAATGGAACAGCGGCTCGCCAAACAAGAAAGCAAAAACATGGATGCGTGTCTGAGGCGACTGAAGCAAGAGCTGGTAGGTTCCGTTGTATCTTCATGTGTTGTTACCCTGGACCCCTGTTTTACTTTATTCGTGTGCATTTTGAGCATTTTTACCGCTTATACGCGTTTTACATTAAATATTTAACAATTTTCACATTTTAAATTTAGAAATGTCGCTTTATTGCGCACTATGTGTCCTAAAACATTTCTACATTTCCAAGTCTAATATTCTGGAGTCTAGTTTTCAGCTGAGGGAGCATGTGTGTCTTTTTAAATCGCATTAATCTTGGTGGGCTTAAAGCTCGGAGCACACCAGAGGCATGTGTACACTTCCCTCCTCTCTGTCCACGCATCTGGGACAGATGTTTTAAGCTTAATGAGCTCAAGACGGTTTTTTTCTTCTCATAAATACTCTGCGCTGGGTTATGGATTCTTGAAAGAAAGCGATTTAAGGTTTACACTATTCTTGGTGCCTTGTAGTAAATTTAATCATGTGTTGCAACAGACTGTTCGGAGCTCCAGCTCTCACAGGGGAGTGAGTGAAATTGGCAGTCACATTGAGTTTCATCACGTTTCCATGCTCTAAATGAATTTGTTAGACTCCGTTATTTAATATTTTCATGTCTCCTCTCATCTACCATGTTTGATGTGAGTACATTTAGTCTGCCATTTCTTTCCTCTTCTTTGAAATGTGAAAACAAAATCTGTAAGCTTCACCCTCGTGCCCAAAATCATCTGGCAGTGACACACTGTAGACCCATTTTCTGAGGAGCCTTAACTGGCACAGATTTCATTTGGAATCATCTTCAAAGCAGCGACTGATTTTTTCCCCCCTTTTTGTCCAGCCACTGGCCTGCAGAAAGGCCTTGCGTGGCTGCATGTTTTGCAGCTTAATCTGCTCTGTGACTTCATGATTTGCTGCTCCAAATTAGCCACACGTCTGTGAAGTGGCACTTGAGATTTAAGGGGAGTTGACATTGATGCCAGAAGGACATGTTGTGTTAGGGCTGCCACATCGCAGTTTGGTAACATAATAGAAAAAGTGTCATGCCATGCCGAGGATCAAACAGGAGAACAGGGAGCAGATGCCAGTTAAAAAGCTGAGGCAGTCTCCCCCTGCTCTCAAGACCATGTGGGATGCAATCTGTTGTTCAGAAATAAGGGGTGTCTATGCCAAGGTTGTCACTTTCCTTTCCACTGTGACTGATTTTCATCCAGTGTTCAGTGGAGAGTGGTAAAACCGGCTCTATCAGCAACACAGAGATCACAAACATCTAACAGCCGACTTACAGCTGTGATGCCGAGTCAAGCGGCTCCTGGACATCTCTTGCGAATTTGTGGCTTTGAAGTCAGCAATTTTGGACCATACCAGTTACGCATGTTTTGGAACACTTATTACAAACAGCATGACCTTAAATCATTCCAAAAACCATTTTGCATGATGTTTTGTTTTTTCCTGCTGTGTTTTCATTCATTTCCGTGCAGCATAAAAGCAACAGAACTCGAGCTACACAATCCATCACAATCAACATCAAGTTCGTATTCACATTTGTCATTTGTTTGCAATGCAATGCAGTCCAGACTGATTTAACTGCATTATAACACTATTTACTCAAAAACAGCAAAGTAATGTAGCTTTCCAATCAAACCAGATATCGCTTTCACTTAATTATAGCCTCTGTGTTTATGGTATCTGTTTTCTGTTGGGATAGTTTAGATTTTATCCCAACCATTCAGCAGGGAGTAACTTTTCCATCTTGCCAACATTATGTCCAGTCAGAGCAGAGGCCAGTAGTAATATTTTTGCAGAGTTTACTTTTATCACATAAGTCAAAGAAATATGCCATTTCTCTTTCTCTGTGTTGGGTTGTGTTTAGCAGTATCAGCCTTTTGTGTCCATTTTACATTTTTTCTTACTTTCCATCTGGAATTGGAAGAAAAAAGTTGGTAAGGAGCACAAATGTCAGTTGTATGAGGGCTGGAACCAGGCTAAGTTTTAAATGTCTGCTAGCTGTATGTCGTATCATATAGATATGAATGAAAATAGGCAAAAGCTGGTAGAAAAATGCATGTAAGAGCTTAAGCTGATTGTGCATGTCTTGAAAAATGGCATGCAGTGAACGTTACACACAATGGCAACTGAATGGAAGAAGCAAAAATAATAGTATAGTCCCTTAAACCTTTACCTGATATATTTTTAATACTCCTGACTAAAAAGTTACAATGAAACAGGAAAATCTACATAGTTGAGTTTGTTTGTGTCTGTAGCAACACAGAAGCCTGAGTGTGGCATTCAAAGGCTATACGAAAGTCACGTGAATGCCAGCATGACTTCAGTGTTTCACGCTAGACACACTGAAACCCAAACCCTGATGCCCTGTCAGCTCTACTACAGGAGTGTGATATGAAAGTGTGGGCACTGTGTCAGCGGTTGAGGGTGTGAGTCCTTGTGGGAGGTACAGACAGGTCACACTTGAAAATTTGACCCTCAAACTTGAAAAGCTCGGGGTCTAATTTCTTCAGCTGCTGACCATGTCCATCACAACAAATGCATTAAATATCAAACCTGACAGTCAGGAATATAGCACCATCTGTCTTCCTGTGTGACTCAAACTGAAAACAGTCGTTTAACTTTATTCTTTAAAAGAAATACAAGAGTCCTCTGAAATCCTGAGGATAGACTGTAATGACAACAATGAAATCATTTTAAGCCTATGCATGACTCATGATTGGTGCAGCAGACAGACAGTCATGACAAAGAAAACATAAGCTCTTCCTGCCTACTTGATGTTGAAAATGCAAACGGTGACACGTCTTTGACTCACATTGTCTAAATGTAAGGTTCACACCTGGTTAGCAGCGTCAGACACTAAAACATAAATCAGAGCGTTTCATATCATCGCCGCTGAAGCCGACTTCACATGCAGCGTGCCCCCTTTTTCTCTTTCACACCTGAGGGGAATTTCAAACATGACTGTCACCTTGGAATTCAACACCAAAGCCAGCAACCACGGAGTCATGAAATCTGAGAGAAATACACCCGAATGCCAAGCCTGTTGTGTCTTCTGGAAAGTTCTTTGTTACCTTTTGGGCGTTGGAGCCGAAAGCTGTACACAAAGCAGGGTTGTGGCTTAACTTTAAGCCCGTTTGTTTTGTGTCTCCCCCTGTGGTTCCCGTTCTCCAAACTGCCCTTCCTTCCCCTCGGCTAAAATTGGACCAACTCTTGGTGGCAGCTGTGGGGTTTGTGTGAGTGATCATTGTGTTTGAGACTGAGCTACAAACCTTTAACAAAGCCTGTTTATCATTATGACTCTGCACACGTAACCGGCTTTTTCACGGTTCACAGAATGGAAAATGAAATCACTGCCCAAGATATCAGATTTATTTTGGCCATTTTTTTTTCTTGGATGCAGAGTGAACAAGTTAAGTGAATGCTGCTGTTGTGACCACACGTGCAATCCTATTAGTGTAAGATCGAGTCCTGACCTCCTTACCTTATACGTTCACTGGAAACAATGTGTGAGGTATAGATCAGTATTCTCTATGCTCTGACTTTTGCATTACATCTGTTGAGGTTATATTTATAAATTTGTTCTTTTTAAAATGACATATATACAGCACTGAGGGTTCAGAACAAACCACAAATTGAAAAATCTATTATCAAACAGCTGTTCATTTAAACAACAGCCAACACCTCAATTTTAGAATTTAAGATTTTGTTTTTCTCTGACCTCCAGATAAAAGTAACTCCAATCAATTCGCTCATCTTTCAGCTCTGTTTTGATCTTTACCATCTCCTGAGGGATTTAACCTTCCCCTCAGCAGCAATTAGCCTTTCCGTGTTTACTGTCTAGCCAGTAACGCTGACAGTCATTCAGTAGAGTAAGTTTATCCAAGGGTTTTGGGTCAAAAGTGGTCAAAAGCTAAAAACATGATTTAAGAGATACTTCTCTAGATCTTCTTGATCCATGCTCAATAATCCAGGTAAGTAAATCTCCAAAAGTTGATTCTGTTCATCTGGACATAGCGTTTTGTGGGAGAAACGTTTCGTCACTCATCCAAGTGACTTCTTCAGTCTCTGAAGACTTCTTCAGACTTCTTCAGGCACTGAAGAAGTCACTTGGATATGCTACGTCCAGATGAACAGAATCAACTTTTGGAGAATTCTCTAGATCCACTTTCATATTACAGAAGTCGGTCATTATAAGCATTTCCAGTATTTTAAAAATGAAAATACAATATAAAAAATACTGAAGATGAATTCCTTTAAATCAAAAAGGCATTTATAACTTAGCAATCCAATATAGTACAAGTATAAATATCCAAAATGTTTCAAAGTCCAAATTGAAAAACTGTAAATAAGCTGCACATTTTTAAATGGCTTAAAAAAACACTGCATTAAAGGTTTTGCACAGCCGTTCACTTTCAGTTGAAAAATGTACTAGATGATGCACACAGAAAAAAAAACCCAGCATCAGCGACCACATTTATTTTCTTTAGGAAATGCTTGTGTGATTTAGCGCTCCTTTTGATCTTAGAGGGGGGCTGAGAATTGGATGAGCACTTTCACTGCTCCCACACGAGATGCTGACGTCAACTCCTGCGCTATCGAGCTTCTACGTGACGATTATTGCTTCCAGTGAGGAGTTCCCGCCAGGACAACAACAGATTGGGTCCCAGACCGTCTCCAAATATCATCTGCCAAAGATGATGATATGGATCCTAATCATCCTACATCTCCCACGGCAGCATCAATTGCGATGGCATAAATGAGCTCTAGCAGGAAACAAGCTATTAAACCACCTCCCTTTTTCTGAAAAGGTCATCAGGGAGTCTTTGTTGGCCAGCAGGACCTACAAACAGTTATATTTGCTCTCGACTGGTTCATTTTAAAAGTTGTGGTTCACCTAGTTCCCCATTTTCATTTACCCCTAAGTGTTGCAGATAGTTTTGCTAAACCTTAAACAGACAGCTCTATTATCTGAGTAGGGAGGAGAAGCAAAACATTTTCCTAAAAATGAGAACATCTTCTAAAATTAAAGTACAAGAAGGCTTTTATGCTTATCATTCACACTTCTTCGTCTCCTGAATGCAACCCAGAGGACATACGGGCCAAACAGAGTCACCATATAACCTTTTTTTTGTCAAAGAGGCATTCATTGCCATGTGCATAGTAATTTATTTCTTTCACTAAATGCTGCGCAGATTTATTGCCCTCTTTATCGTGACCTCGGGGCCATCCACAGCAGTTCAGCCACAGAGACCTTGTGTGTATCCCCCAGACAGAGAACCCATTCCTGTCCTTGACCCACACAGATCACCATTCATATTTAATTAGGGGTGGAGGTGGAGGAAGGGGAGTACACACTATAGATGCCGCTGCTGGTCAGCGCCTTCCAAACAGGAAGACCTTTTGGGTCTGATAACCTTGGCCTCCCCCCTTCAGCTACTAACAAACAACAACAGTGAATGGCCTGCATTTTGTAGGCAGAATAGAGCACTAGTTTGTTTTTGATTCCTTGTTTGGGTTTATTTTCCTCCTAATAATCTGAACACAGCATCCATGCTCTAAAAAAGTACACTGACTTCGTTCTACTGAGGCAAGTCTGGACTTGCGTGGATGTGTGAGCTCAGTGTGTTTGCACAGCGCATTTATTTTTCCCTCCATAACTGACATGAGGTAATACCGAAACCATGATCAAGGCAGAACTTGATCTTGACAGACAGCAGAGCAGGAGCACTGATTTATTTATACTTTGCGGTATTTAATTCACTTGCATGTATATTGAATGGTTTTCTAGAAGCGTCTTCACAGTTAGAAAGATCTGACATGTGGCTCTGAAATAAAGAATCACCTATAAACTTTTTTTTTAAAGCTCTTAATTAAATAGCCCAGCACTTTTTAATAAGCCTCTATTCAGTATTAAATAAAGGCTGCCAGCCTTTGTTCTTAAACTCTGAAGCATTCAGCCCTTGATTGGCAATTATGTCTCCTTGGCTAACATCACTGCAGCCAGAAGAGAAAGTAGAGGGTTTAGGGGGTTTGGGGGGGATTAAATGTTTGTCTTATTTCTTTCAGATTTTTCAAATTCTCAAAGAAATGCATACTTTCTCGATTAAATAAGGGGAAAAAAAGAAGATTTAACCAAACTTCACAAGACTGCATTAATGATTAAAGTGTTTCTGGGCAGTACAACAATTCCCTGCAGCGCCAATTTCATCCCAGTTCTCTTGTTAAATTAGATTAGACAGACATTATTTCTCATCTCCGTTTTTGTCCTTAAACCCTTAAGGTGCACATGTAGGTCCTCTCAGGTCTGCCAAGCCCTGGGCTGATTCATACATTGTAAAAGTGAGACATCTTAGGATTTCCGTAACATCTGTGTCTAAACAAGAAACCGCCGCAGGACAACATTTTTAAGTCACTTTTGGCATTCTGAGTAAGATATCGGATGAGGGATGAAAAGGCTGACATATTTGGGCCACAAAGTTCAGCTTTGAAATGGCAGCGGAGTGCCTGGAGTTAGTTGGCATGTTAAAGGTAGAATAATAGGGTTTGGTTTACTGCTGTTCCCCTGTTTGTTCCCCAGAGCATAGTATGAATTATTAATATTGCCTTAGAATAGAAATGCCAGTAAACAACACTGTGTTTTTAAATAACTGTGGGGAGTGTCTGCATTTTAGGGATAATGGAAAAGTTGCACGTGAATGTTAAACTGCAGTGTTTGAGGTTAGCGTGTGTAAACAGGTGCAGCTCTTTGAGTCTGCATACCTAGAAGATGATATTACAAAAGCAAATTTAATACATTAAAGCAATCCTGATCCTGGGATAAACTTTACTGAAGGCTCCAAAAATGCAATGATAAATACATAACTCCCTTTTTGCCTCAAGTCTTGTTGACTTTTCTTGTGTAAGAAAGTAAACCATAATTATGCACCCTTTCCCAGCCTTTCCCAGGACGCAGACAATTACAGCTAATGAAGTCAGCCATATGTGAAAGGCACAAAGACAAGAGACAACCTGATTGTGCTAATTACATGTACCTTCACTTCCTAATTTAGCGAGCCAGCGGGAAGCTCAGAGGCCTGTCATCCCCGCATGTGCATTGATAGGCCTATTATCTGATCTTAGAGGTTATTCACGCCCGCATGCATCTACTCAGCCATATGTCAGTGATAAGCCAAGTGTTTTAATGCAGAGATTTACTGCTGATGGTAAAGGATAGTGTATTGGTGTCAAAGCCAGGTCACTGTGCTTCAAGTGTACGTAGACTGTCCAAACTGGATGAATGACAAACATGTAATAAACCAGTGTTTTCAATGAAGAGATTTTTTTTGCTCTTTAAACTTTATGACACTGTGAGCTAATATGAGTTCTATGTATATTAGAAAAGAAAGAAAAGGAAAGATTGTCTATTTTATATATTCATTAATAATTTAAGAACATAATATGCAGAATAGTTTGCAATAATTAAATCACTGCATCTGTGTGACACATGAAATTTCTCCAAAAATGTTTTGATATGGTTAAATTTTGTAAATTCATTATTGAAGTTGTGCAAGTGCTAAATGAAAGCAGAGCAGATGTTGTCATATTTATAATCCATCCATTCATTTTCTTCTGATTATAGAGGTGGGGTACACCCTGGACAGGTCGCCAATCTGTCGCAGGGCTAACTCAGACTCACATAGGTCCAATTTAAAATTACTGGAGGGCTCGGAGAGAACTCGTGGAGACACAAAGGGCCCAGCCAGATGGTAGATTCGAATCCAGCTCCCTCTTACTGTTAGGCAACAGTTCTGACCCCCATGCCACCATGCTGCCCTGTATTTATTCTGTGCATAAAAAATGTCTAGCACGTGCACTTTGGTGAACTTGCTCCGATTCTGCTTGAGCAGACAGCAAAATTCCTGTGTTGCAGACATTTACAGACATGCAGAAACCATGAACTTCCTTTAAGGTTCTGCACGGTCACTGGAACTCCAAGATGCTGCACTTGGACACAGTGGTGTCTAAGCTAAATGGGGCATGCGGACAAGCACTCTGTGACAACATGCTGATGTTCAGTAGGTTTAAATGTTAATCGCATTCAAAATGTTTTCTGAAGCTTTTAATTAACAGTGAACATACTCTATAAAGCTGAGGCTGATGTGAACAGCGTGGCATGTTTGGTTATAAAACCAGGGCATGTTAAAAATTTGACATGTTGGTAGCTCTGCAAGTAATTAACTTCATCCTGTGAAGTAAATGCCTGTGCCAGATTTAATGACAATCAATCCAATAGTTGCTGAGACATTTCTCTAAATGTAAACATGGTGCCAGAGGAATGGCCAGGAATTGATGTCACATTCTGGGATGAAGTAGTCGACTAACAAAGTGAGCAACACTATATGCCTTAAAAAAGGCAAAACTTTAGCATATTGTGAGCTAGCAATTCTGACTTTTCCATACATTTCACACATTTTTTTATGCCTTGTGTTTTACTTTTTAAATCAAAATGTTGTCTAAGAATTTGTCACATTTGTCAATTTTCCCACATTAAAAAAAAACTCATATCCCTTCTCACACGGTAATAAGAAGCTTTGATTACGATGCTGTAATGCCAACTGCACTATGCAGCAACTTTTCCCACCCAGGATCAGCATAATCACTGTTCCCTGGAGATCTAAGTATCGCAGCCTAATTTTGTTGCACCTACATCCAACCTCCTGCCCTCTGCATCCCCTTCTTATGTTCTAATGGTGTCATTCATAATTGAATCCATCAACAGTTTTCTCTTCGACATCTAAACATATGGCAAAGGATTCCTCCCCGTTTGCCCCCACCCTTTCCATCTCTGCTCATATGGCTGACTCTCACCACCCCTCTTGCTCCTTTCATTGTTATTCCATTTCCGCCTGAGTGAGTCCCCCCATCCACCCCCTCACACACACACACTGTATTTGGGGATTATAGTCTAGATGGGCAGTGGTGATTGGCTGTCACACCCAGTGGTGTTCCTCCATTGGAGAGGGATACATATAGAGGCAGTCAGACTGATCCATTTGAAAGGTGAGAGACAGTGACGGGCTGACTGAGGTGCAGACAGGAGGATCAAAACCTGCTGCTTTTTTAAAAATTTTATTTTAAGGTAAGGTGTAGGTTTTTATTACAGCTGCCTGTTTATTCTCATAGTAGCAATTTATTTTATTTGAAGGAAATATTTCCTGTAAACATATTTTACTATAAGTTAAGTTTAGTTTAGAGGTATTTGTTTTTGTTGGTTGACTAAGAGCATCTTCTATGGAAATGTAGTCATGTTCATCTGAAGGTGTGCTCTGCAAGATTTTCACCAAAATTTCTCGTGAACTAATTTTTCAAAATTCCTTGCATGCTTCCTCATGTCTTTTCACAGATGCTTTATTTTTCATTCGTCAATCAGTAGCATGTTATGAAATCATAGCAGAGAAACCTATAATATCTAAGACAGTTATTCAGAGGGCATGCAGTGATTCAAGGCTGCAAGTTAAGACACGGGTTAGGATGCTGGCTCTGGGTTGTGTGGCTGCCTTCAGGAGAAGACAGTTAGTCCAGGTCACATGACGCAGGCTTTCAAACAGATGAGAACAGGAAGAGAGGCGGAGGAGGTTAAAAGCAGAGAGGATGATTACTGCTGCACAGAGAGTAGAACACACAAATACAATGGGCTCAGAGGAGAAAGCAGATATGATAAATCAAATGAAAGGAAGTAAAAAGGAAATTATAGATGGTTTTTTTTAGATGAAAGCAAGTGTGTTTTACAGCTGTCACTAGTTGGATTCTCTCTCATACGCTGGCCATATGGGACCCCAGCCTGTCATCCAAAACTAGGTCACATGACCACATAATTAAACAAGGTGCATACCCTGAAACCCACAAGTGAAGAGACAAAAAACAGGCTTAGTACAATAACTTATCTTTTTAATAAGCTTCTTTACGCTGCTCCATTATTCATAAGGGGGTCATCGCAGCAGATAGATCCATGTTGGATTTGGCACATTTTTTATCAGGGATAATAACTGTTAATATTTGCTGGAATGAATGACTATTGTCAGTTGCTCTTGTGCAATGAAATTTTTTTTGTCTGTGTGTGTGAAACACAAATGTAAATGTGAATACCGCTATCAGTCCTTTATCTTTATTTCTCTCTCTGTCTTTCTGCAGTTATCCATGAAAGAAGCTGGAGATGGCCTCCATGCTCAGATGAATTCAATGATGGGAGCCCTTCAGGAACTCAAGCTCCTTCAGGTCCAGACGGCACTAGAAAATCTTGACATTTCAGGGCGGCCTATTAACCGGGGTATGCCCCACACGGCTTCAACTGCTGCTGCAGAGCCACCAGCTGCAGCAGCATCAGCTTCAGGAGAGGATCAGAGCTGCTGTATCAGACAAACCATGTCTGAGGAGCCCAGCCCGAATCACATGCCGAGTTCAAGGCAGTCTTTGGAAAGCAGAAACTCGACTAGTCTATCAGAAAACAGAAGCAGTCTGGAAACCTCATCCTCCTCGTCATCCAGCCTATTGAGCGAGAGTGAAAGAAGTCAAAGAAGTGCACGGAGCTCAAGAAATGCAAGAAATGCAAGAAGCGAAACTGACCTGGAGTCTATACCGAGAAGGTGGTCAGGATATACTGCCCCTCAAGTGGATTTCTGTGGACCAGTTGTGGGAAATCCTCCACCAGAGCCCTACCCTAGCCATCCCCGTCCCCGTCGTGCACAGATAGTGGACCTGCCTGGAATCCTGTACAGTCTCTCAAGAGAGGGTCCTTCCTTAGATAGCGACTACTCCCAAGACAGCACAGATGACGCCGGTGACTGGACTTCTTCGCTCATGAGCCGCTGTCGCAACCGTCAACCTTTAGTTTTGGGGGACAATGTATTTGCAGACCTTGTGGGCAACTGGCTAGACCTGCCTGAGGTGGACAGGGAGGAAGGAGAAGAAGAAGAAAGGGCAAAGAGGAGAGAGGAGAGAATGGATGGTGGGACAGAAAGACCAGACACCCCAGCTCACCCTCTACGCCTCAGCCGCTCACAGGAGATCTGCAAAAAGTTCTCATTCACCACAAACATCTTCAAGAAGTTCCTGCGAAGTGTCCGGCCTGACCGGGACAAGCTGCTCAAGGAGAGGCCAGGCTGGGTGGCTCCTGAGCTTCCAGAGGGTGACCTCTTTAAAAGGCAGAAGAAATTGCTTCCCAAAAGTTCAAAAGGCAGCTTTTACCTGCCGTTCTGGGCGAATGGACAGCAGGGCAAAAGCAGCACATGTATGCATCTTCCGGAGACAGAGAGGAACCACCACCAACACTTGCACCAGTTTTACCAGCAGCCATTTGCAGGGATTTATTTAGACAGAAGGCAGCCAGAGACTGGTCTGGAGAAAATGCAGCCCTTGTTTGACTACAACACAGCTGTGTGGGTCTGACAGCGAGTCTCTGGCCAACAGACTGCCAGTGACGCCAGACTGAGCGTGTGACAGGTGCTGTAGGATTTTGGCTGTGATAAAGGAGCGTGAATGAACGAGAGGCTTGGACACAGTTATCTTCCAAAAATGAACCACTAAATTCACACCCACATCGTGTTTCTCCTGCGACTGAGAGATTATCAGGGCAACATTTCGTCTGACAATCCAAAAACCCAGACCTCGTTTGATGTGTCCGTGTGAGTGTATGCTGCGACGCGTCTGAGAAAGAATGAGACTTTTTTAGGGTTTATGCTGCAACTTTTGTATTATTCAAACTCCTTCACACGTGTGCATGTATGACTGGATTTTCATGTTCTCCTAAAAGACGGTACACCATTCTCAGAATGTCACTATCAATTTAAATCTTTTTAATGCAGACTTTTTCCACTTCTGCTCTACAGGACACACTTCTTTGCACTCCTTTGCATCTATAAATAGCAACACCAACTGTTGAATTGCATGGTTACTGTTTTTATAAATGATGCTACAAACAGCTGTTACTGAACGCACTGCCACCATAGAGTCCTCAGCTTCCTTTTTATTTCCAAAATGGCTGTAACAACCTGGAAACTCATGACTACATGAACTCGTCTTGTTCACCTTTGCTCAGGGAGCGAATGCCACACAGGAGAAAGCACTGCCACATTCAGAATGCGTTTCCAGTATATTTGATTTTATCTTGCTTTAAAAGCATAACAGCAATACGGTGCATGACTAGTTCAAACTTTGTACATTAAACTTTGAGATCTGTCCCTCGTAATCAGAAATGCTGTGGTTGCTGTCATGTTGGAAGCGCTCTCTTTAGTTCTCTGCTATGTAGACATGGCAAATGTTGAGTCAACCAAAGTCCTCGTGGGCTGCTATGCAGAGAGAGGAGGGGGTAAAGATGGCACAGCCAACCCCAAGTACTGACTAACTGACAGCCATCTGGTACTCAGACATTATGTAAAGTATGTTCGCCACAAGCTTAAAGATGCAAAATGGGCTTCTTTAATCCCAGAGCTTTGTGAATTAACTGACTGTGTTATATACTGTATATATGCAGGCGAATGCATTACAGGGCTGTAACAGATATAGGACCCATAATCTGTGAAAGGTACAACAAACCGAACAGGCTAAATGTACAGAACATTGTACATATTTGTCATCAAACAGCAGCAATAAGACTCATTTACTGTAATATCCCATCGCATGATTTTCATTATTCTGCACAGATAAATGTCACCATAACAGCTGATTGTGTAAACATTGCTACAGCTCTTGTACTTAAACTACAAACCAGTGAGGTCATATTTAATCTACATTATTTATTCTATTGTACCATAATAAACAGTTTCAGTATTTTTCATTTCAAGCAGAACCATAACAGTTCAAATCAAACTACAGCTTCCTTCACAAACTCCCTCAGGTCACAGACGACACTGCCCACTCTTGATTCGTGTTTTTTTATTGTTATTATTATTAAGGGACCACTGATATGCAAGGACAATCTGATATTCTTAACTTAATATTAAAGGAAAAAAACATTATTTTCACTCAGTTTTTGATGTGATACCAGACCAATAATCTTAGCCAGCAGGGATTAGGCCTCAGAGGTGGTTTTGAGTGTCTTGGCCGGTTGATCCATATGGTGCTGTCTCTGTTTCAGTAATCAGGTCAATACATATACTGCACAGTCTGAGGGTTCAACACACACAGACAGTTTCTTCTGCCATAAAGTGCAGTCTGAGATGTCATGACACGTAGTACATATATGTAACTGTAACATTTATTTCTTCCTATTAAAGCTGTCTTCTGAGTGTAATTCTCAGCACTGTTGTTGATATTTTTCATCGAGGTTCTGCGAACCTTCAGTGGTGATCTTGTGTCATGTGCACTGTAAAACTGTCACTGACTCTTTGTAAATTAAATCTGTTTTCAGAATGAAATGCTGCTTTTGTGCATCAGTGTGTTCGTTTGCGCAACATCTTTCTCTACTGTAGAACTGACACGGAAACTAGACATGTTTGGGCAATATAATTACAGTCCATGTAAATCTTTTCTTGTAATGCTAACTAATACATTATGACACAGTAGTTATAATATATTCAAGGCAATTAATGAAAGGGTGTGTCGCAGGAAGAGAAAACAAATGGAAGATTCAAGAGGCATTAATTTGTCCAAAACATAAAGCAAACAGCAGAAATCAAAATAATGAAAGGTAAACATGATCAAGTTTACAGACATTCTGCACAAGAACACTAACCAGCTCGATCTGTAAAGACACAATAGGCAACAATGGAAGCGGAGACAACTTGGAAACTAGATACAGCTGAAATTAATTAGGGTAATGGCACACAATAAAAACTAAAATAGAGGACACGAGAGAAAAATGACTACCAAAATAAAAACAGGAAACCAGAGAGACAGAAAGTTAACAATAAGGAAACACGGGGAGGCGAAATAAACTAAAACTCACACAATCAGATTTAAAGTAAAATTACAAACTGGACATCAAAGGTTAACAATGACAAAATCTGAGAATATAGTCATAAAGAAATCAACTAGGAAATATCTGCGTTATATAAATATATGAAAAGGAAATCAACCAACACCATGAGGCAGGAACCCAAACTTGACTGAAATAAGAACAATGAAACTGATTCAAGAACCCAAATATTAACATAAAATAACTGAGACAAAGAACACAGGGTCCATGACAATTAACATCTGATAAAATATGTCATATAATCTTGTATAACATCATATTATAGAACCCCTTAATATATTATTTTATATTAAAACAATATGTTTTGATGTTAAAAAAAAAATAGTTAGCATTCTTTATATTTCTGTAAATGCTTGACTCAAACACGGGTCCCTGCAATGGCCTTTTGGGATATGCGTTGTCTGCTCACCTGAGTGAGTTCTAACAGCATCACGTTAACTCTGATTGTTGCTACCATTAAAATATATGTTTATTTTATTTTATTTATATGTCCATTTTCTGAAGAAAACAGTTCTTGATGCATGTTCAATAATGTGAGTAAGGAAAGTCTGAAAATGTAGGCTGAAGACGTCATATGAGTGATGAAATGTTTCTCCCACTGAAAATGGTACATTAAGATTAACAGAACTGATTTTCTGGGATTTGGTTTTATTTACCTCTACATCTGCACTACAGTAAGTTGGTGCTGTGTGTCTAACAGGTTCACTAAGGGGAAAGCCGGCAAGTCACTTCCAGCCAGAGCATCAACTCCTCACCAAACTGATTCTAAATTCGGACCATAACTCCATCAGCCTGTTCAATAAATAAGCAAAGTCAACATGAACTCTGCTGCTCTGCACTTCACGACGCTCAATCCCTGAGATGCTTTTTATGAGACGCACATCAAACTGCATCAATCAGTTTATCTTTCTGTCCCCGAGCACTCTGTCCAAGAAAAGAAAGCAGTTCTTACTGCGACTGTGGTCCTGGGCTTTTATATCCTATTTATAGAGTATAACTCTCTTACATGATATTCTGTGGCTGAACATTATTCTGTTGATTCAAGCCAAACAAATGACCGCTTCTGTTTTATTAAGCATTTTTTCCACTTCATTATCTTATAGAATATTACATTTTTCCTCACTGTAATCCTAGAAAACTGAGAAAGTGTTGTAATAGCCCTGATGCACCATTATGAGCACAGAGCAGAACGGATTTAAACACTGAAAGTTTTAAATGAGTCAGATGTTAAACTAAAATGGCAAAATTGTTACTAGTTACACCTTCTTAAATATGACACTTTTAGCTTTTTACACAGCTGTTGCCAATGTGCTTGTTCATAGGGAGGTCATCTGATTGTAGGGGTTTTCTCTGTATTACTGTAGGGGAGGGGTGTCCAACTCCAGGCCTCAAGAGCCGATGTCCTGCAGGTTTAAGATGTGTGCTTGATCCAACACAGCTGATTTAAATGGCTAAATTACCTCCTCAACATGTCTTGAGGTTCTCCAGAGGCCTGGTGATAAACTAGTCATTTGATTCAGGTGTGTTGACCCAGGGTGAGATCTAAAACCTGCAGGACACCGGCCCTCGAGGCCTGGAGTTCGAGACCCCTGATATAAAGTGCCTTGAGGCAGCTGTTGTTGTGATTTGGTGCTAGATAAATAAGCTGAATTGAACTGAATTAAATTGAATTTACTGTGCTTATTTTTGAACTCCCAACTGGTCAAAACCTAATTCAAGAAATCATCATTGGTTGTCGGCATTTTCACCAATTTCTTTGGTAATTTTATGACGCAATTTATTAAATTAATCCTTGCTTTAATTTAAATTACTATGTAGCACTAACACGATTTTTTTTCCATTTGAAATTTCTTCTCATCACGTTTTTTCTTAATAAAAAAAAAGCTATTCTCTGATCTTTATGTCTGATTGAAATCTATAAAAGTGAAATCCAGTTAATCTGCTGCCATTTGTTTAAATAAATATTATCTCTCTCTTCTTTTAGTGCCATCTCCCAAAACACATTAGAACATTACACAACACTCTACAAACAGGTCAGTGAGCATCATAGATTTTAAAAAAAAGGGACATCAGGTACATTTGAAATAAAAGAATAATCTCTGTGTGTTAGCGTGTGCGTGCACAAACACGTGTGCATGTGCTCATGCAACAGCTGCAGATGTAGTCCATGTCTTCCTCAGGGATCCCAGCAGTGGACGCTTACTATCTGACCACCACCTCCTCCTCCTCTTGCCCAAGTCCCACTCACCCCCCCCCCCCCCCCCCCCTCTTATTTCTGGTCCCAGATAGTCAGCTGTCGCTCTTTCACAGCCTCACAACACAGCTCCTACCCCAAATCTGGGGCACACAATGCAGTGCAGCACAGTAACGTTGCAACGTTACAAATCAGAGAGTGTGCAGCGCTTAGATTCAGGAGGGGTCAGAACACAAAGACGGGGTCATGTTACAACTCAACAGTCAACTGTGATTTAATGCTCAATATAATGGCATGCATGATGATCACATTAAGAGATAAGTGGATGGTTTTATGAGTGGGGGAGGTGAATTGGGAAGGCAGTGTGGACCATGAACTTTAGCGTGTGCATGCTTGTTTCTGTGACCTCTCTGCATCCTACTGCAGGCTAATTTCCTGCTGAGCACTTGTCTTTCAATAACCCCTCAGCTGTGCAGCCCCACAACTCTACCTCGACCCTCAGGAATGCGCTCACGTTTCACTTTTTATAATCGTCAGCAACTAAAAGTCCAGAATCGTCACTCAGTGCAGCTATCCGCAGGTTCCCACAAGAAACACGAGACTTCTTTATATACACAGTCACACATGCTGAAGCTAGTGAAACCCTCGGTCATTTGTAGTAGCACATAAACACCCCGAACTTTTGGAAATGAAAGACTACATCTTAAAGCCACAAAGCAGAGCCAGATTTGGCAGAGAGATAAATGCAAGAGTTAAATCTAGGGCGAATTATTAGGGATTTAACATCTGGCCCCTTTGCAGTGCAGCGCTTATAGCTGAAGATAAGTCTTGCCCTCTCTTAGTCTGCTAATGCATGCAAAGTGGAACTTCACAGGCATGAAATGATGTTGCATTAAACATTATTAACACGGGTTTGTGCTAGAGGAACCATATTACTCAAAAAGTGCATTCATAACACTTCAGAAGGTAGCACTCAGTCTTTAAATGTGCAAATGAGCATATGCTTTCAATCTTCTCCTTGACTTTCAAGTGCATGTTCAAGTAGATACATATAAAGTTATTGTTAAGGATATAGGGTGATCAAGTAAGTTAGTAAGTTAGGAGTAGTACAGATAAAAATCTGAATTTACAATTTTCAAACAATTTATCAGTCTGAAATGAGAAGTATTCATTTTAGCAGATGTTGTAGAAACAATGTCTATAGTTTGACGTTTTAGTCACTGCTCAAACAAAAATGTCAAATATTAATATTTATTAGATGCAAAGACTGGTTCAAAATTAATTTTGACACCTTTTAATGTGGAATAACTGGAGACGTGGACATAGACTTTATTAATCACCCACTTTTTCCAAGATAGTTCACACAGCACTGCTACACCTACAATTTCATTGTACGCACAGTGAGTGGGGGAATTCACAAGTATACAAATCACTTTCTACTAATGACTATGTTCCTATGTATTATAAATACACTCAAAGAATTGTACATATGTACATAACATGCAGTGGAAGTGATATATACATAAACACATATTTTTGCAGGTAAATATTACGTTTGTATTGTACAGTCTCAACATTCAAACTTACCATTTATGCAAATATTAGAATTACTGTTCAGACTTCTAATTTTAATATTTTAGTTTGATTACTCAGCAGTATCATCAATCTATAGAATTACTCACTGCACACTCTCATGTGATTAAGTGACTAAGGCTGGAAAAGTTTGAGAACTCATCCAAATGATCCCAGAAATGCTGAATATTTCAGCATGACACATGGAGAACTTTTTGGGGGGTTAGACAGCACCATGAAGCTCCCAGCAGACCACCCTCCTCTGAAGCCATGGATGATATCTTTAGGTGCCCTGACAGGTGAACCTAATGCGCAGGAATGTTCCAATGCTTTGATCTTCCTACTGACTTTCAGTCGTTTTTAAAGTCTCAGGAATTCAAGTGTGCTTGTACAAATGTAGTCTGACGTTGCTCGAGCTCTACCACAGATTGGCAGATGTGCCGTCACGGCTGTTGTTTCAGGGCTCTCGACTCTGACTCCTGCTGTGTCCTGCACATGTAATCTACTTGGGGGGTCAGCTAAGACACGCTGATGGTTTCATCCTGCGCCTCAATATACATCTGGGATTTATTCCAGAAAGCATCATCTTGGGTTGCTTACTGACATTTTAGAAGAGAATAATTTGGGAAAAATAAGAAATATCAGAATAACCAAAAATGTAAAACAATCAAAAGTTGCTGGCCTACTTGCTGGGTGCCATTTACCAGTTCGTGCATGGCTTTTCTTTATTTATTTTTTTCAGGTTGTGATACAATTAAAAAACAGAAATTTCCACCACATAATTTGGAAAACTCTGACGGTTGTGAAATACTGTGTCCAAAATGTCTCATAAAGAAAACACAGTAACCTTGATTTGCAAAATGTGAGGATATGGCTGTTTTGATTTATGTAGCACTGGAACTGTTAAATTGAAGTTATAACTGTCACCTCACAGGAAGAAGGGTTGAACCCTCCACTCAGCTGGGGCCTGCATGTTCGTCCCACGGCTGTGTGAGTTTACTCCAAGTAATCTGGCTTCTTCCCACAACCCAAAGAGATGCTTATTAGGTTAAGTTGGTGATTCTAAACTCTTGCTCCACGTTATCACTGCAATAGACTTGCAACCTGTCCAGGGTGTGCCCTGCTTCCTGCTCAATGACATAGAGATAGGCTCCACTCGCCGTGTGACCCTTAATTAAGAAAATGGATGGATAGTGTTCTTCCTTCCACTAGAGTTCCAGAGAATCGGTGTCAAGCTGTCCTGAATCAGATGACACATGGTGGCCACACATTTTGATGTTTTTCTCTTTTATAAGAACTAAATACGTGCATTTTAAACTCATTTTTTTACACTCGTATTTTATCCTGTCTTCCTTCTCCGCAGAGAAGGTTGCAGCACATGGCCCCGCCCCTCCCTGAGCCTGGTTCTGCCGGAGGTTTCTTCCTGTTAGAAGGGAGTTTTTCCTTCCCACTGTCGCCAAAGTGCTTGCTCATAGGGGGGTCATATGATTGTTGGATTTTTCTCTGTATGTATTATTGTAGGGTCTACTTTACAATATAAAGCGCCTTGAGAAGACTGTTGTTGTGATTTTCCGCTATATAAATAAAATTGAATTGAATTGAACTGAATGTAATTTAATTTTTTTTCCAAAAAGCATAAAAGGTTGAGAAATTGTTACTGTTTTTTATTATTTTTGAAGACATTGTGAACAGAGAAATGTGGGCAACAATTCATTATGCCCTTTTATTGCTTGTTTGAGTCCAACAATAAGTTAATAAATCCAAACCAAAAACCATGTCTTAAGTGATGTAATATATAACCAAAGTTGACTGAGCTGCTGACTATCTTAGACAGGATACTCTCACAAAAAGTAAATCTCCAGATTCCTATTTTCCTAACTCAATAACAATGAACTAAACAGAGCTTTTTAGATTTAGTCAATCATATGTTTAGGAAATATGCAAACTACTAATCAGCACATCACTTTGCTTGAAAACCTAATAAAACCACACCGACCATCCATCTTTACACCAGGACAGGACAATGAGTAGTTGCTTCAGTTTGTTCTGTCAACAGAAGCAGCATGAAACCTGCTGCCTCCCACACCAACAACATCACAACATATCATTAGGTGCACTTTCTATTCACTGCTCCTCACTGACAATTTAAGAGATCATCTCTTTGCTGCAGCCTCAGATCTGAGAGCCTGCAGAGTCGCAGCGTGGAGCTTTGTTTCCCTTTCATGAGTGCAGATCTTTCTTCATCATTACACAGGAGCTGGTTTCCTGCTGCCAGTCATGGCAGTCACTCCGCAGTCAGAGGGAAAGACTCTTCCATCACCAACATGGCCACCATGCACTCAGATTAAAGGTGACCCCTGCTAATAGCTCAGCGGCCTCCATTTAAACTTCACCACCCTCCTAACAATAAAAGCATCAATTTTCATGAAGCCCCTCCAATTCTCTTAAACCCCTCAAACAGCGAATAATTGAGCCTCGTACTTAGCCGGTCTTATCTCTGCAGGGTGTTGCTCTCATGAAGTGGCTGTTTGCACTCGTACTCGTTAAACACCAATAGACTCCACACACAGACGGGCATACCCGCTCCCACCTTCCTCCACCCTTTGCTCTATTAATTTCCCCTCTGTTTCTGTCATTCCTGCACACAAACACACACTCAGGCACCCACATCACCCCAGGGGGTCTTGTTTTCATTAAGTCATGCACTGCAAACCAATGGGGGCTCTTCATCATCATTAATCCAGATTAAACACAAATCTCCAGTTTTGACTCACGCCCACAGAGTTACCTAACACCGCTTCATGTTACTTAACGTAAAGCAGCAGTGGTGGCCATTTTGTATTTCTCTTATCAGGATGTTTTGGGGGGGGGGTTAAAAATGAAAGTCATTTTTAGACATTCTTTTCCAACCGTTTGCTCTGAAGCTTATCTTCACTATCTGACATTTGAAGCAGTCCCCAGACTCCACTCACCCGACTGTCCCTGCTGTCTCCCCACATTTTCCTCCATGTCTAAATCAATGCCAGAAGACATTTTTCCAGAAACATAATTTTCTGTATGAGAGAATATGGTTTCCAGGCCAAAGGTGAGTGTTGCAAGAAGAACAGAAAGCACAGTCTCTTCGGGGGTATCAATAACAGCAAAGCAAAGGGTCGGAGTTTATTTTCCACAAGAGATGACAAATATAAAATATAGAGCGGGGCAAACAGCGACACAGCTATCTAACTGAAGTTCAACAGTTAGACGCAACACCTCGGCCTTGGAGAAGACAAATAAGAACTTCACATTCAAGCGGAATTAATAATCATGCCTTTTTATACACATGAAAAAACCATATGCTCATAAAGGACAGAAGGATCTGTGCTACAGTTCATTAAAGTGGAAAAGATAGGAAGTATACAGAGAAATGATCAAATACTTCTACTTCTTTTTTGTCCTTTATACATCCACTGCAGAACCCTCACATCTACATATATCTCCAGATAGTCACATATTAGGATTTTGAATTATATTTAATACTTTAAATCAGCAGCCTCCCGTCTGTAAGTTTAGCACTTCACGTGTCACATTTCATGACTGCAGTTCCACAAAGGAGACAATCCCCTCTAAACTTCTCACATGGTCACATCAGTTTGAGGTCAAAGAGCTAACGTTTTGTGTTCACACAGAAAGGCGAAGATCTGAAAAATGTCAACAAATCGGAAAAGGGTTGTCACAACTGCTCAGGTTTATCTTGTGACCGTTCTGACCCTTTTGCCTCATGCCCCAGAACGAGCTGGCTGTTTCGTGAGTAACCTAGGTTAACTAAACCATAAGATCCTATATATAGCTGCAACTATATATCAGCCATTACTTTTGATACTTTAAGCAATTGGATTTTAAATCTAGGCATTTTCTAATGTTCTTCATTATGGCTGGTTAATGAGTGAGACGGATCCCTGTGCTAACTGTACATGTCTTCTACAGGAATATAAAATCTTTTTGCTCAGCGAAATGATTTCCAACCAGTGAGACATGTTTGACATTTCTACATGATAACAGCTGAAGAACGGACATCCTGAGTGTAGCATCAGTATGATTATAAGAAAAGGGAAGCAGTCTGTCAGAATCAAGTTATTTTTCTTCCTTTACACTTGGTTGAATTTGAAGTGTGTGGAGAAAGGGTAAAAGTGACAACCAATACGCTGTAGGTGAGAAACCCACTATCTATCTCTCAAATCTCTAATTAGAGGTAAAGTAATTCACAACACATTATAGATCTGAACGCTGTCAATTTTGACAAGATCTGCAACACCACTGATTTTTTCTAGCTATGACAGATGACTATAAATAACTGACCAAGTCACTGCTGTTGTGTCAACTGCATAAATGTGTACAGTTTTCTTGTTCTGTGTGAAGCTACAAGTATTTAATAAACTATAAGTTGTGCTAGTGGCTGAAAGCTCCACTTAACTGTAACCGTCAAATCCGGTTTAGGCTACATTCTCAGTGTTGGTGAAGCAGTTGGAAAGTCTGACAAGACTTACAACTCTTCTCTAGTTTTCATACAGGAGCGGCTTTGAGGCTTATCCTTGTTTTCCATTTGATTTGGGTTTGGTATTTTTTGTTGCTTTTGTGTTTTTGTTTTGTTTTAAACCATGTACAGAACATGTTTGGATGAGAGCTATTGATGACTAAGCTTACCTTAGTCATCATGGTTTATCAGTTTTCCTGTTTACTGTGAAACTGAATGAACTGCTAGTTCTGACCCATGAAAACAGGCTTAAAATAAAATGTAGACTGTCCAGTTACTTAGAGAGTCTTTTAAAACAGCTAAACACTGAACAAAGCCAGGGCCTTACCAGTTAGGGTAGCCACACCCTAAAACATACCATGTTTTATCATTTATTTTAGTCTAAATGGGACCACAATATACTAAATAGGGATTCGGGTCCACTGAAGAAGACTTAAAAGTAACAATAGAGAAGTGTTAAGAGTGCAAAGGTAATAAATGAAGTGAGAGGGGCAGGTTTCTCATACTGCTAAACAACTTCTTCTGCAACCAGAGAATTTTCTCCTAACTGTAGATTAAAGAAACATCAGCGTGGAAGCGTTGTCCATCTTTGATATACAGTGTATTTTAGTTATTGCTACAATTTTCCTACAATGAATGTTTAAACATTTATAGAAAGATGTTGAACACAGCACTGTACCTGCCACACCACCATACACATTTCTTCTTGAACATCAAAGGACTTTGTGCACTTCCAGGACTAAATGTTACACGTGAAGATAAATTATAGCCAACAGAGCTGAACAGGGAAGGCATCATTTTTCTAACCGCTTATCTGCTTCTTCCCATCGTCTCTTCCTCGCACAGCATGTGGCCTCAAGGGAAGGGCTCACTGAATACTACACCCTATTCTGTCTGGTATCACAACCACAGCCTATTCCCGGCAATGTGTGGCCCACAAAATCTAAAATCCTCACCAGCATGCATGCTGGAACATTCGTTCTGTATGGGTGAATCTCTACATAGAGAGGGACGCTGAATGATGAGACGGGAGACACAGACGCAAAGGAAGATGTTCAGGATGGATTCCTTTGTGATGCTATTTTTTTTAAGTCATAAGAAAGCTGGATGGACATCCACATTGTGGGCAGCAGACAAGAGAGCCACAGGGCACATTTATTATTTCATGGGGGCGTGAATTTACAGAGGTGTGGTTCAGTATAGGTCTCTCTATTTGGCCTGTTTCTCACTGTTAACGTGACTCAGCAGTCTGAGTCCCTGTGACCCAGTTTGCAACCTTTTGTATCAGGTTTATTCATGCTCTCTGGCCTCTACTGGAGATGGCGCGTTAATAATTAATGGAAGCGGAAGAAAGAATTAGAGTTTTAAAGTTCCATCTCTCACCTGGATAAATAACGAAAGGGTGGCCTGATTTTAACCGCATCCTCAGAAAAATTCAGTGTCCTTTTCCTGCTCTGAAGCACTGCAGCTGACCCATTTCCTTTACCATCCTTCATTTACTTTTGCCAACTCCCCTCTTACATTTCAACTCCTTTTTTTTTGTATTTCCCCCCCCCCCTTTGCTTCTTTTACTCATTTCTGTCTGCTTTGGCTGTTTGGCTGTTTCTCTTCTTTGTTCTTTTTCTCTCTGACACACCATTGTGCTCACTAACACAGTCGCCTGGAGTCAAAAACAAAGCACATGAAATGTCTCTCCAGCAGCCTGATGAACACCGATAGTCACAGCTGAAATGTCACCGGTAGCCTGCTGCTGCTATCTCTTAACAGATCTATTCTTCCGCACTTGATGCTGAATAGAAAATAAAATTTCATGTAGAGTATCGGCTCTGCTGCAGAACGAAGTGTGAGCACTGCAGCGTCGAGTTCTGGGTCTGTTACATCTGTGTATTTCCATGTAAATGATGCTGAAATTAGAGTTTAATGAAATTTCTTCCGTGCTCCCAAGAAGGCTTTGGTGTGAACAATGCTGAATATGCATTAGATTAGAAAATTTGAAATGTTGTCTGTTAGGGGAACATCTATAAATAAGAAACAAGCATAAATATGACAAAAACATAACTGCATTTGTGTAGTTCCTTGCAGTTCAGTTACCTGCAGGATAGAAATATGGAAACTTTCTATGTCAAGGGTAAATTTCTGGCTAAAACCTGTATCGTCACATTTCTTATATATGACTCTAAATCAGGGATGTCAAACTTTTAAATGTGCCCCTTCTGGGACACAGCTGAATAAAATGAGTAGGTCATTAGCAAGACTATAGAACTTGACTGCATACTGAGGTAGCAACCCCTAACCCTACTCAGGTAACTTTAAATAAGTGTAAGTTTTTGGAAAAATTTACTTCTAAAACTACTTTTATTGCACCATGTTCATTCACTCATGAGCTGCTGTAACATGAATCAAATGGCTGAAGTGCCACCTCAGCATGCAGTCAGGTTCTATGGTCTTGCTAATGACCTACTAAGTTTAATCAGGTGTGTTGCAGCAGGGACACATGGAAAAGTTTCAAGACACTGGCCCGTGAGGGCTGGAGTTTGACACCTCTGCTCTAAAATGTATATAAATCTAAAGATTGGTCTAAAAATAATGGCTAACAAAAGAAGTAGAAGAAGATGGTAAGGATGATTTAACTAAATTTTCATATTCCTTGTGCTGATATATTTGAAAGCACAGTCTGTAGGCAGAAGTCAAACTGAAATGCAACTTAAAGAAAAAAGAAATGTGCTTCTTTTCAAACTTAGAACCAAAGCTAGTTACCTTATCTTAGCACAGTAGTCCTTAAACCATTAGGAAGGCCAAAGAGCCATTGCAGGTGGGGTGCAGATGAATAGGTGATAAATATGAAATGAAGTGACTGATTCTGATTCTTGTAGGGAAAATAACATACCAAAGTTTCTTGATGGTATTGAGGTGATGTTTATTTCGCACAAAGAAGTGAATTCTTCAAATTGAGTGAAACAAACAACCTAGTCTTCTCTAAAAGTACAGACATAAGGGAAGAATCGAAAAATCTTCCTGACAATCAGCAAATGGTAGCATAAACTCTGGCCCAGTGATACACTTCACTCATAGAGCGAGAAAGACAACCATTCACACTTCATCCTCGCCTACAGCAGGTTTAGCATTGCCAAATAACCTAACAAGCATGTCTTTGGAGTGTGGGAGGAAACTGAAACCCCCACGCAGACACAGGCAGAATGTGCAAACTGTGCAACACCGGGAGGTCAGCTGGGGAACCTTCTAGCTGTGAACCATCACACCTCTCCATTTTTCATACTATATTTATTTGCTTGACAATTTATTCATCTGTCATAATGTATTGTCCAACTTTTCTAAATGTTCATTTCAAAAATGTTCAACTGGCAGGGTTAAACCTGGTGGCAAAATCACTTCTGGTATTCCAGGAAACATGCAGGGGTACACTTACCAGCACAGGCAAGGTGTATGCAGATACCTGGCATGAAGGTATGTCTGTACACCTTGTCTACACTTTTCTTCTTGCAAAGGTAATGTCAAGCTTTGTGGTAATGTTATTTTTGCCAACAATTAAAATGCAGTTAGAAAAACATGTTTTATGGCGATGATGACATTTCTGGGACTTTTTGAATTCTGTCAGTTAAGGTGAGGCTGTTAGCCTGCAGGTCTGAGAGACAGCTGCAGGGAAGATGGGGCAGGAAGTGTGGCCACGGTTGTAAACATAGAGAAATGCCTCAGGTAAAGAGAGAAGCTACTGTATATGAAACTATGCTGGACTTATTTGGCTGGTCTAGCTGGATTTTAATAGAAACATAATGAATTCATAATAACAAGCTAACTTGTAGCTAGAGTGTATTGCTGGTTGCAGTCTTATGTTAGGGTGATTGTAAACTCTCTATAATATACTGGGATACTTTCGATCCTTGTTGCACATAAGATGTCAAAGGAAGCAGGCAGATGGGCTGAGGAAGATAAATACAGTGACCATCATGTTGTTGGTGCCATAAATGAAACATAGTGAGATTTTATCTTTGTTATTTTTTTATTGAATCCTGCTCTGAAAATGAGAAATACACCCTGTAAGAAGAAGCAAAGGTGAAAGAGGACTCCAGGGAAAGAAGGAGAAGCATATCTGCCCTTTATTTTAATCTAAATATGAGGTGGGAGAGCAAGAAGAGGAGGAGGAGGAGAAGGAGGATGATGACAGGATGAGATGAGACATTCACTACTACCCCTGAGGAGGAACAGCAGTACATGCTGAAGCCTGATGAGAAGTGAGGGCAGAGGATGTGAGTGTGTCACTGTATGTGCGTGTGTGTGGGTATGCAGCATGTGTGCAAAGCACAGGGTAATGAATGACCCCCAGTTTACCTCAACGCTGCCCAGCCCTGTGATCAACGTCCCCACATACTTCCCAAATTAAACATATGGCTTTTTAACTTTAACCCTTGTGGAGCGGTTCAGCACAGTGCGACAGAGCCCTGCCCAGAGCCAGTGCAGCTGCTGCGGGTAGCGATTACAGGGCACTTCAGTTTAATCTGGAGCAAACCCAGAGTGGTGAAGCTAAGACTAAAGTCAGAGGAGAATACAGCTGCCAAGGACCCCCAAAATATCCTCTCACACTCATGGTGACCCTCCCTGAAGAGTGGAGCTGTATCTTCACACAAAGAAAAGAAAAAGAGAAACTCAGGAAACACAATTTTAGGTGTGTTTAATCTCTTATCAAATTTACATCTTTTGTTATGAGTTTTAAATAAAAGTGTCCTTTTTCAATAATAATAAATAAATGTGTAAGAAAAAATAAGAATGTGGCCACTTTTAATTAGAAAGTCATTATGAGATGGTCTTAAGGACTTAGACACTAAACAGAAATGTTCACTAAAGTTCAGTTTGTCACACATGATCATTTCAGACATTCACATTTTTTCTGGGGTGAGTTCTGATGTCCACACTGGATGATGTTTGTCTGCTTATGGCTTATAAAACTAATGGAGCTTCAAAGTAAATGCTAAAGATAACCCATGTAAAGAATTTTAAATTGAAACCAGCTTTATTCTTATATCCTTAAATCACAATTTGTCACATAAGTTGTACAACTTGCACAGTTGTACCAAGTTGTACATGAATTTTTGATGAACTTAATTACCCAGAACTCATGTAACATGACATCAGCTACAAGTGCAATCCTCCGGGAAGCACTTGAAACAGGAAAAATGTGGATCAGGAGTTTAAAGGAATAATTTTAGCACTTCCTGTGGACGACATTGTACCATTTGTCTCATCAGACAGCAGGGAACTCTGTCATGTTTCAAAGTGACAGGAACGGGAGCTTCCTTATTGCAAAATTGGGGACAGAAACATTATCTGTTTGTGGTGTTGCTGGGTATCTTACAAAGACTATTTGTGTCATGCTTTAGAGGAGGAAGGGGTTCCCTGGGGAAACTTGCACTTCTTCCATCTGGACCTTCATCTCCTCATGGTTCATCCTGAAAGTTCAGCAAAGCAGCAGCCATTAAACATTTAACATCAGACTTTTACTATTTTCTCAGTGCAACAAAATCCTTTTCCCTCTGCACATGAATATGCAAGAAGGCTTTCGTTGCTGGAGCAATATGAAGGCAGACCAGGGCACTATTACACTGCTGGCTGAGAGCTGCTGTTGTGTAGCCTTACATCACATCATCTCCTGGTGCAGAAAGGCACATCACTGGAACACTAACCCATTAGGCTACAATCTCAGCTGGGGTTTTTTCTGTGTCATGGCTTTCTTTTCTGTGTCATCACAGCTGAAATTCATGTGGTTATCCCCAAATGGGGGAGTCTCTCGACTTGCACCCAGAGAAATTCATTTATGTGTCATGACTGTACAAGAAGTCAGAAGTCCAACACTCTGCAACTGTGACAGGATTTTCCAAACAGCTCTTCTAAGTAGGTGACCCAGTGACCGATAGATGTATTTTACCACATTTATTTTCCTGCCTTCTCAGAATATTTTTGTAACGTCAAAAAATATTTGCTTTAAGTGAAATGTAGATCTAACGTTGCCCTGCTTGTCTGAAACCATTTCTCTGCATTTAAATAGTTAATCCACATTGCTCACATCTCACTGCTGTAAGCATGTAAGAAGAACGCCCATGCTAATGGCTCTGTGGAGTTGTCAGCAGGTTTGCCGTGTCTGTGGTTTCTCCAGGGTTTTGCAGGGGTTGAATTTTTTGTTGGGTAGGACTATGAAAGTTAAATGAATGTCTATAAATAAAAATCCACATTTTCTAAGAGGGGTCTCATAGGGATGACCCCGCCCACTTCCCTCCCCACTCTTGTTTGCTAGTTTTGTATAGGAGGTGGGCAGAGTGGTAGAAATGGATCCAAACAGGAGCTACATCTGAAATGCATTCACCTATATTCTCCACGATAGGCTGTATAGATGCTTGTGTCCACCGCTGAAAGAAAAACAGATTTGACGTACATAAGTCAAACTTTTGGGTCATTATCTCAAAATTTTGATTTACTCACTCAAACGTCCGAGAAAATGATTTGAAATTTTGAGAAAATAACTCTATATTGTGCACAAAAAAGGCAGGGGTTTGGTCGGCTTGTGTTTTGGTTTTCTTTGTTTGATTTTAATTCAATTCACAGTTCTCTGTGGTATAATTTTTTTTTTTTTTTTTTTTTTTTTAGCTGTAGCTGTAGGATACTTAGACGTATGTTGTTCCTTATTAATAGACTACAAAAGTAATTCTTCATAGCCATTATTGGATGGAAGAATATTTACTGCTCAAGAATCTATTCATGGCTATTCAGCAAATCTAAAATATGACATGTTGATACTGTTGATGTTTTTAAAAAAAAAAAAAAAAAAAAAAAAAGACAACCGGTTCCAGGAATTCATTAAATTAATCAATAAATTAATTAATTTAACTAATTTATGACAAACAAAGTGTGATTGAATTGCAGACTTTTAGCTTTAATTTAATACGTTTACCAAAGCATTGCAGTAACTCTTAAACATTTTCAGAGACTCAAAATTATTTAAGAACTAACATAATTTTTAAAAAACAGAATTGCTTTTAATACTTGGGTGTAATTCCTTTGCAGTCAGTCTGAAGCCTAGAACCCATGGACATCACCAAATACTGCATTTCCTCTTTTCATATGCTCTGCAAGACCTTTACAGCAGCTACCCTCAGTGGCTAATTATTTGCGGATCTCTCTGTTCTTAGTTTTATCCTGAGTAACTGACCAGCACGAACTGATGATCTGAGATCAGGTGACTGACTTGGTAATCCAGTTTCACTGCCTTAAGAAACTCTGGTTGCTTTTGCAGAAAGCTTTGGATCATTATAACACACTTCAGATTTCATGCTGCTTCTTCCATCAGCAGGCACATCGTCACTAAACACGAGTCATGGATCATGACTTGTTTTTATCCTTCTCCATATTTTTTTCTTTCCTTCATTCTGATACAAACTAGTTCAGAAACTGAATTTGAATAAGTTAAATTTGAATTTGAATTGCTCAGATTGAATCTGAATTGTAACTTGAATAAATGCTTTTGAAAACTGAATTTGAATTAGTCTAATTTGAAATTGAATTTATGGTTTGAAAATGATCATCACTAAATTGAATTTTATATTTTGAAAATGAATTGATTTGCTTTGAAACTGCATTTTATCCTTTAAAAATTCAACTCTCGAATAATTTCAGTTTCACTTCTCACCATTCAGTTTCAGTTCAACAATTCAATTTCAGTTCCAAAATTCAGTTTTTTGGAACTTACATCCGGTTCCGGGTCAAGCGCAGATTAATAGAACTACGTTTTACCAGCGGGCCGAAAGTGTTACTGACGGGAATCTACAGCGTCTTGAGCTGAATTAAGACTTCAGAAGTCATTCGTCATGTCGAATGACCAGCGGATAAACTCTCAGGTTGGTAATAAATGTATCACATGTATAAGAACAAGCGTCATGTTAACAAATGATAGCCGTAAGGTAACTTTTATGCTTATTGTAGCTGTTAACTAAAAACGCTAATTTAGCATAGTTTGCCCTGGATTCAGCTTTGACAAACAAATATGATCGACTGTTTCTAGTAGAATTCCAAAGTTGTCATCTTGTACCCTGTCAGAGCCTTGTATGCTTGCAGAGACCCCTACAGTAGGGAAACAGGCAAAACGGTGTCCAAACCTTTGTATTTTAGCTTTATTTATGTCTTACACAGCATCCCAACTCTTTAGCTAACTTAATAACTTTAGCTAAAGTGAATAGTTAGTCTAATTCATTAGTACAGCATTACTGGATCACCTGTTTAAAGTGATATAATATGATATACAACTATCACTGTGTTTAACTACCATAATAATTCTTAGGGTACTGAGTGCATGCTTAATTAGATTTTTTTTTTAACATACTGCTCCATTGCTATGTTTGACAGGCTGAAGTTGTCAGGTCACCTCCTAAATCGACCATCTTTTACAGGTGTTTTGTGCCAGAAATGGAGTGTCCACTGAAGACTGAAGATACTGAATCTCTACGCCTTGCCATTGATCCCTCTTGTGCCTTCATCTAGACAAGAGACATTAACTTAACCACTCTCACATGCTCTGTACCTACATCACCTTCCCTGACAGTCGTAGCTTGGCTCATCTGAGGGTGAAATTATAAGAATGTGTTATTTTGCAAAGTGCTCTCTAGGGTTCCTAAATAAAATATGGCATTGAGGTCATTTCTTTTGAATTAATCCCTTCTTCTGAAATATAAGAACCTCTCCTGGTTTTAATGGCACTTTGGATTTCCTTACTTTCTGTTCCACTCCCAACCCCAAATAGATGCTGACAAGCTGACACAGTAACATGGAAGAGGGAAAGAAGTTGGAAAGGACTACTACAAATAAACCTAATGCCTAACAATGAAAAATGTAAAATAAGAACAATAATAATAATAAAGATAAAAGATGAAGTAACAAGTTTTTTGTTTATTCCAAATGATCATCCAGATGTCTGTGACGTGATGACAAACACCATAATGGAAGGCCTTAGTCATCACATGCTTAAACTCATCATATATTTTTGCATATGCTGAACAGGCAGTCAGACATGCTGTAACTGTGGGGTAGAAAACAGCATGAACACCATACGGCAGGGGTCTCAAACTCCAGTCCTCGAGGGCATGGAAAAGTTGCATGACACCGGCCCTTGAGGACTGGAGTTTGAGACCCCTGTCATATGGAATATGACAGGTGAGGTTGAACTGCATGAAGACTCTGAAGTTTCTCTTCTCTTCTGGCAGGACAGGAATGTGGCCTTGTCCTGTGAGCCACCGTAAGGATGTACTTGGAGTAGAACTGGACTGTCACCGGCCTCAGGCTCTTCACCTTTTCAAAGACAAAGCAGTCATTTAGATAAAATATTAGATATTGTTTACCTGTAAATGCGCAAAGAGAATTTAGAAATGTAATTATTGTCAAGAGTGAACAAGCACTAATAGTGTAATCTACAGCTGTGGCCAAACGTTTAGAGAATGAGAAGTGTTGTTTGTTTATTTACAAAGTTTGCTGTTTTAGTGATAGTTGTATATCATATTATATCACTTTAAACAGGTGATCCAGTAATGCTGCACTAATGAATTAGACTAACTATTCACTTTAGCTAAAGTTATTAAGTTAGCTAAAGAGTTGGGATGCTGTGTAAGACATAAATAAAGCTGAAATACAAAGGTTTGGACGCTGTTTTGCATGTTTCCCTACTGTAGGGGTCTCTGCAAGCATACAAGGCTCTGACAGGGTACAAGATGACAACTTTGGAATTCTACTAGAAACAGTCGATCATATTTGTTTGTCAAAGCTGAATCCAGGGCAAACTAGGCTAAATTAGCGTTTTTAGTTAACAGCTACAATAAGCATAAAAGTTACCTTACGGCTATCATTTGTTAACATGACGCTTGTTCTTATACATGTAATACATTTATTACCAACCTGAGAGTTTATCCGCTGGTCATTCGACATGACGAATGACTTCTGAAGTCTTAATTCAGCTCAAGATGCTGTAGAATCCCGTCAGTAACACTTTCGATCCGCTAGTAAAACGTAGTTCTATTAATCTGCGCTTGACCCGGAACCGGATGTAAGTTCCAAAAAACTGAATTTTGGAACTGAAACTGAATGGTGAGAAGTGAAACTGAAATTATTCGAGAGTTGAATTTTTAAAGGATAAAATGCAGTTTCAAAGCAAATCAATTCATTTTTAAAATATAAAATTCAATTTCAATTTAGTGATGATCATTTTCAAACCATAAATTCAATTTCAAATTAGACTAATTCAAATTCAGTTTTCAAAAGCTTTTATTCAAGTTACAATTCAGATTCAATCTGAGCAATTCAAATTCAAATTTAACTTATTCAAATTCAGTTTCTGATGGCACAGATTTCTGCCCATACCAGCTGTTCGTAACACTTCCTAGGTTGGAATAGACCTCAGTGCGAACTATCGCATGTCCGCCATTACCTCCCCAAAACCGGAAGTGACGTCATTTTCGCGGAAAATGTAGTTTTTTACTTGTAGGCCTTAAAAGTCATGTTTGACTTTATGCTTTTCTGAATAGTTTCTGGGATGCTTAGAACTCATATTGCACTGCTGGAAATAGTTTATTTTGATGCACATGCTGTTTTCTCTGCAAATTTGCATTATAGGTTTGTTTTTTGTTTTTTCTGCAGTATATAAAAATTGGTGTATCTCAAAAATAAAACTATGAAGACACTCAAACTAAATTTCCTGTTGTTGTAAACTATTTTTTGCAACTTTTTTGTATTTAAAGTTTTGAGGGATAAACCTCTTAAATTTCTCTAAGTAGAAATATATGTAAAAAAAAACCAAACAATTTTCAAACTTTTTGTAGTTTATTGCACTTTTTTGCATGTAAAAATATAAAGTAAGCTCTGGCGTTCTTGGTTCTATGGTAGGTCTTAAAGGGTTAAGCCTCATATCGAGAATCCAAGGGAATAGCCATAAAATGCAAGTTCGGCACTGGGGATGAAATCCACATGTAATTCATTTGTGACTGAATAAAAAGAACAAGCCTCAATAAAACAGTTTATCGTACAAATATTTATGGCCCTAACTGTATATCTAGGAATAAACAATTTAACAGTTCATGCAGATAAAACAATGCAGGCAACTGCAGCTGGCAGAAACACACTGTATACACTGCATAGTTAAGTGATTTATGTGCTTGACATCGACAAAGTGAAAACCCTACAGTTTATCAAATGGTGTGTATGGTCTGTATAGCAGAGGATCAATACCTCAACTGATCCTTGAAAAACATCAGCCACAATCCTGTAATGAGTACAAATGAGTGAAAAACAACAAACAACTCTAATAGAAATCCACAAAACTCTACTAAAAACAGAAAAATGAAGGCCAGCTACAAATGGGAACCAGGGGCACTGCCCATGAACATCACAACGCTGTACCGTTGTGTGACTTGCTCAAAGGCACCACTGTGCTATGGGAGAGAGTTACTCATTCGTACGATCCCCCATTTATTTCCAGTTGGTACACACACACGTCACAAACACACTTTTTTCTAACCTTTAGGCTTTCACTGCCCTATTTGAACAAGAAAATGAGTCAGGAAATCGGTACTCTCGCTTATGGCTGAATTTAATTGAATATGCAAAATTTAAAGTGCTGTGTATTTATTTGCCACCAGTTTGGAGATACATAAAGTGTTCAATGCCACATAATAAAATAAGCGAGACATCAGGTCTGAAGTTTACCTGAAATGTTATCATTTGTGAGAAAGCTGCAGGGTGAGGTGACTGATATTGATTGTTTTTAGGGGAATGTTTTATGCAGTACTGAGACCCTCAGTGAGCAAAAAATAGCAACATGAGGCTCCAACAAACCACAAAGGTCACATAAAAATAGCTCATAGTCACAATGGATATTCGTTTTCCTAAGCAAGATCCCCCAAACTCTTTATGCATCACTGCAGTCAGGTGTAAAATTGAAATATTAAAGCTTTGCATGGCCTGAGATGCTCCCAGCTGCCATACCTATGCATGCACGCCTGTCCTTTATGTGCACGCACATGAACCTGTAAGTGTGTGTGATTGTGTGTGTTTACTGCATGCCCATGTCGGTATGCGTGTCGGTGCAGTCAGCCTGTCCCCAGGGGGCTCATAGTGTTACAGACTGTCCTACTGGCTTTATTAACCAGTTGCTGCTCGGGGCCGCACAAAAACATAGCTCAGCGCGTGTTCAGCAGACAGAGCATCGCAATGTCGTCGCTCTCCTGGGTTACTCTGGTTCAAATAATCTCTCAGTCTGTCTCCATACTCAACAAAAAGAGGTATTCATATCAAAACTTTATTTTTCACATGTCTGGCACATACACCTGCTTTTATAAAGAGCCTTTTTCTTTGCAGTGGAGGAAGTACATTCCCTCAAGTATCCAAGTAGAATTTTTGTACATATGTAAATATTTATGTTACTGTAATATTATTGTACTTTTTATAACAAACTGCGGTGAGCTTTGTAAACTGTAACTGATTTCTTTTTGGGTTTATTAAACCACTTGACACTCACCTATCATTTAGGCATAAAAGACTTCTAACTCAAGGGATCAATCAGTGTTGTGTCTACACATAACAGATAACTTAGCAATTTTTTAATTGCGTCTTTAGGCATTTTGTCACTAGCAGCCAGTTGCAGAATCACATAACTTGTTCCTATTTCTTTTCTTTTTTTTTTATAATCTTTAAAAACACCAAAGATAACAGTTTGACAGGCACAAAATAGCCTTTTGCACCACTAAGGTGATTCCCAAAAACCTTAGTCTGACAACCTGGCATATCTCAGTGTGGTCTGCAGTATGTCCTAGTCTCCATTTGAGACAGTGGGATCTTGTAAAAATAGGAACACATTATAAATGAAGAAAAGTATTTTTGATCCATCATGCAGTAACATGTGGGAAGCATCTGATTTAAAACAGCTTTTTCATTATGCCTGTGACTCCAAACCCAATTCCAATGCAGTAAAATCATACCTGAATAGAAAAACACACTGGAACAATATCAGTCATGGATTGTCCTCCCCAGAGCTCAAACATCAACATTACTGATAGAGAGGCAGACAACATCCAATAAAGAGCTTTGAATCTTCTTCCAGAAGCCTGGAGAACTATTCCTGAAGACTACAGAAAGGAATTACAAAGAAATTTGCTTAAGGGGGTTCAGGCTGTGTTGAAGAATAAAGGTGGTCCCACAGAATATTGATTTTCAAACTCATTAGAGTAGTACAAACTCTATTTCTGCCTTATTCACAGTTTATTATGTTATTCTTTTATAATGATATTTCTAATTTAATGCAGGGCTCTTACTAGTAGATGAGTGTAGTGTATTTTAACACAGTGGCTCACAAATTATTTGCTCTGGGCCTGTGGGCTTTGGGTTTATGGTCTGAGTTCCTGCTTTGTAAATAAACAGCCACTGTTCTGCTTTTACTTCACCAAAGGGAATATTTTCATCGAGCCTCACATTAGCCAACATTTACAAAACAGGACGCCTCATCACGAGGAATTATGCCCTCCCACTGTATGATTGATAATGCTTTTGTTTGTTATCCTTCCCCCGGCTTCATTGTGGGTTGTTTTTTTTTTAAATACCCTTTTTATCATTGATAAAACTGTCTGATAGCATGTGTGGATCATATTTGGATACGGTGGCAGATGGAGTGCTCTCAGTGCTCACCGCATCTCCAGCAACACTGGAGGAGAGAGAGGCGATGGCAGCACAAGGTGCAGAAAGGACATGTGACAGTGGGTTATTAAAAAAAACCCTGTAGCTGCTACCATCCCCCCCTCCAAGCTCCTCCAGCCTTGCTTGTCTGAATTTAATGGGGCCCGTCTTCATTCTCGCAGCTGTGACTGAGCTGTAACGCTGCAAAATGAGTGACAGACACACGTATTGTTCCTCACCCACAGTGCTCCCTATTGTGCATACACTCTTGCAGAAATGTTGTGTCATTTTACCATTTTCAGCACCTAAACAATTAAGCCTCGTATATGTTGTTAATAATAATAACACACTGACAGATGCAATTGTTACTATTAACAGTTCTCGTCTTTGAAAGAAGCAGCACGGTGTGTTAAACATGACAAGTCCTTTTAAAAAGTGACTGAATATATTTTTGGTGGCTGTCTGAAAAATGACTGCTATTATTTGCAGGGAAACCAGACAACCGCACGGGCTCATACACACAGCACACCCAAAATGCCTGCATGTACACAAACACTCTAATAGACACATAAGTCAACTAAAACATTAATTAGACCCACATAAAGTCCCAAACACACTCACACGCACATGTACAAGCGCAGATTCACATTCATTAAACTCGATGAAAATATTCCCTTTGGTGAAGTAAAAGCAGAACAGTGGCTGTTTATTTACAAAGCAGGAACTCAGACCATAAACCCAAAGCCCAGAGGCCCAGAGAAAATGATGAGGGGATGGTGTACCTCTTTGTTTTTCATCCAAACCTCTTTCAAGTTCACTCAAATTAGTCTTTAATGAGGTAAATACCAAACCAAGGTGGTAATTCAAGCAAAGACTCGATTATTTTAGAGGAGCTGGATGCAGCATTGCTCTCGTCTAAGCACTGCGTTTAAACTCTGTTGGCGGTGTGATGTTCCCAATGGCGTTTCGCTGTGCTCTGATGATTTTAGCAGATGACACAGTTTCAAACATCAGTGCATCTTCAGCAGACACACGTGCGCACACTGAAAGGAACAGAAGCTTTCATATGCTTATCTGGGCCACCAAAGCCAAAAGGAAAATCCATCCAAGGAGAGAAATTAAGTCTTCTTTCATGGCCATCTTAGCCAATTTGCCTTTGTGAACATTAACAGCCCACTCGTTGCGAAACCACAGTGCAGCCACTAATCAAGGATTTCCCCCCAGCAGAAACTAGAGCTGCTTTGTTCTTTGACATCCAAACGAGCTGTCCTCACAACTGAACTGTGTGAACCAGAAAATGCCCATGTCCCCTTAAACTGCCCTCAGTATGTCCCCAATCTTAACAAACATCTCACTAAAACTTACCATCATCTCGCTTTTAGCTTGGCATGTATTTTGTTCATGAAACAGTAATAAGACTCACCCTAAAAATGCACTGAAAGGTTGCACGGTACAGACAATTATGGAGTGTTTTGTGTTTCGGCGTGAAATGTCCCAGAAAATTTCACTATACAGATGAACATGTCAGACAGTGGCATCAGCATGTCCACAGTAGTTATGTTATAATGTTAGCATGATGATGTAACCTTCTGCATCACAGCATGGCTATAGACTTTTTGCATGAGACAGGGTAGTTTTACAAAAAGCAACATATTTTTAAAAACTTGACCTCAATGTTTCCAATCAATACTCGCCGGTAGTTACTCAACACAAAGAGAATGCTGTGCTACCTCTGTCATCTTTCTTTTTTAAAGAGCAGCTCTCTTTGAACTTTCATTGTAAAATGAGATTTTAAACAGAGAAAAAAATCACATTAATCTCCACCTGTTGCCTGGTTTATACAATATTTGTTGGATGTAGAAGAACCAAAGATAAACCTGCACCAATGCAGGAAATCAGAAATAAACAACAAATAAGCATGTTTCAGATGTACCAGATGTCATCAAAGTTTAGGAAAACTAATGTGCATATTAATGTAGTAACTGACAGCAGAAGCTCCGTGTAGTAACTACTGCAGCTATTACTACTTAAGCATTAAGGTAGAATAACTGTGATAAGGACCATGAGAATGACTAAATCTCAATGTTCAGCTAGCTGTTCAAATTTTAAATGTCTCAGTAAAATAAGCTGCTGTCAGTGCCTCTCTGCCATAGTTAGTGAATACATTAGAGCCTCTACAGCCTGCACAAAGCCCATATCGTATCATTGTAGAAATGAAAACATGATAGGAGCGGACAGACTGACAGAAACCCCTAGAAGCTAAAATCAGCTTCCATCGACCTTCAAGCAAGAGGAGCACCAAACTCCTGTGAATTGTAGGATGCATGTATCAGATGGACATTGCTACCAAGTTTGCATTTTTTTACCATACTCATTGTTTTGGTTGTTGTTTTTAGACTGGACGTGACCATATTTGGACAAAAGGACAGAACTGAGGAATTTTTAGCTAGCACTAGCTCGCTAGCTAGCTTATCAACTCCATCTGTAATTCACTTTAATATTAAATGGGAAGCTAAAAACAAACAGTAAACCAGAACTCACTGGTAGGTATTCTACTTATTTATTGTTGGACATTTGTCCCAATACATATTTTAAGATTTCAAGTTGAGGGTACTGATTTCTATTCATGTAGCCGTTCTTTTCCACTTACCCTTATCAAGGTCGCGGTGTTGTATTATATTTTAAATACATTGTTACCATTGGATAATCTTTTTAAAAAAGAGGTTCAAAACAAAGTACAATAACTGAAGATACTGAATATCCACCTCCACAGAGCATCTTTTAGTACAATCTAACACAACAATCCAACTAATATGAAATGAAAATCCATCTGTCGCCTGGCCACTGATTATGCATAATTCTAAGCTTTAATAGAAGTTGAGCAGGTAGTTACATAAAGCTATCATGAACAAGTATCTATCTGCCAATCTGTCTACATTTTTCATTTTTATCAAATCACAAGAGATAGATGCCATTTTTGAACCCATTTCCATATGTCTGTAGGCTCAGCAATTTATCCATGATAATCAGTATGCATGACTGCACAATGTAACCATTAAAGGTTTTGTTCAGAGCACATACACACACATGCAGTTTAAAAGCTGTTGCGTACACAAACACACTGCGCAGCAGGGCTCTACAGAGATATTACACACTTGGAGAAGGATCCCAGTTTTGGCTGATTGGCGCCATAGAAGCAGATTTGTTGAATTTCAATGCGGAATCTTCAAATATTCAGACTCCATGCTGGGCTGTCGTACCAAAAAGCTGGATGGTTATTAGTAAGTGAAAGCTACAGTAGGACACTATGTCACAGTGAGAAGTTATGCAATTCAGTGCAACAGCTCTGCAACAAGTACTTCAAAGATAAGGCGTATCCTGGTGAATATTTGTTGTGCCAGAGAGGATATGAGCCTCTTGGTGATTTGTGGTCTTGAAAAATACTTCATTTAATTGGTGCTTCTTTGTCTGTTCTGTTTTATCAAGGACACCTTTTAACTTTGGTGTTTTCATGGTAAAGGGCAAAACTGTGCTGTTGTCTGGTGTTAGCTCCTGTGGTTTCTTACTCAAAAATCAAGCTTTTAAGTGCTCAGTTGGTGTATGATCATCTCCTCTCGACTCATGTCTGGACACTAATGGGCTTTCAGAAGCGATGGCTTTACTTTTATGCAATTGTTTTGCTTTTGATGCAGAATTTGATCATGATGTGCCTCACGTGCTTTGTTTATACAACACTGTGTATCCTTGTGACTCTGCAGGATCATCTGTCGAAATCTTTCGCCGTTTGGAGCTCCTAAGTAACATACCAGGAGCATTTTACCCAGTCCTCACTGTACTACAGGAAATTAGAGCCATTCAGACCACTTAACGCGCACAACAGCTGTGAATACTCAGTTCTTGAGAGCCCCTTTTGAATGAAATATCAACCTGCGCCGTTTCAATAGGCCCCAGCGCTGCCTTTGAAAAGCTGCATACTGTGTTCAATTAGCTATTGTTTGGGGGGAAAATGGCTGTTCATGTGGGTGATATTTAGCTGCGGGTCTTTTAGTGTGTAATCATGCTCCAATAAGCTGTTCAGTATTCAGAGCAGTCATCTTTCTGTGTGTAGAGAGCCACATGAGGACTACGACACAGTTATTATTGTGTGTGTGGAGGAGTGGTGATGAGAACTCTGTGATGAGAAGCCAGTTGGCCGCAACCTCCTCTTCCTCCCACCCTTTGACATGAGGCACATGAGTCTGGAGATGTATTTAGGGTAAATGGATTTCTTCAGTGTGGTCATGAATTATAATAATAATAATAATAATAGTAAAATCTGTTTTTATTGGTCTGTTTTTATTTTTTGCAAAAGTAATTTCATTAAGTCTAGATTTAATATCTCATTGAAAGATTGCATAAAATACTGGCGTTTAACATCATGGCAGCATTGAAGCTATTCACTCTTACATTTACAGTTTGAATTTTTCTCTTGTGATCTCGGTTACCATCAGCACATGAAACTGGAGCAGGTCGTGGGCTCAAGCAGCACCCTTCGGGGCTGAAAACTGAAGCCAGTGCAGAAGTGCAAAAACAGTTCTTGGAGTGGCTACTTGAGGTTGCTTCACAGACAATATAAAAGATGGATGTAGCTTCCAGATCTGAAAAGTAAAGCCAATGTGGAAATGCCTTAAACCTGCATTCTTTTAAAAGACCCATATGAAGACAGGAACCTGCAAAAAGACTAGAAGTCTGTGGGAAAACGTTTCTCTGCCAGGACCTTCAAAAAGTGAAATGTGAAGCCAAAGGTTCCTTTGTTAAAATTGCTATTTTATTAGTGTTGAAAGCATGCTTACAGCTTGATACAAAAGAAAGATTATCCCTTCTTAATTATGTTAAAGTGAGTCAATTTTGTTCTGTAACTTGTCCCTTTGCAATCATAGCCATGGCGAGGCATCACATACACCTGAGTCACTGAAATGTAGCATTTTGGAGACTTTTTAATGTTATTATTTTACATATAAGTGGGTAGAGACTATCCAAGAAATGTATTTTCAAGTTTTGGTGAGAGAAGTTCTTCTGTTGTATTGCTCTTGTTATTTAGCACTAATTCAGTGATGTGTGTCAAAGTTTGTGGATGTAGGCTGCTTTACTACAGCTTGTTTCCAAATATGATCAGTACTGCTTCGCAAAAACTAAGGGAGATGATGAGTAGTCCAAGACCAGTTTAACTACTTTACATGCAATTATACAGTTTGATATACAAGTTCTCCAAACACTAAAAGGTATTATTTGTAATTCGAGTATGTTGCTGAGTGTTAGAAATGGAAGAGCTGGTAGGATTATACACTAATATAATGAAGGCTATTGTGAAAAAGAAAAATTATAAATCCATTTTGTGACGTCCTTAATAGACACATCAGTAAAAGCTACAGTGTAAGTGGATAATTAATTACTGAATTGTGTATTTGCTGGTGTTTTTGTTCTTGTTTCACCAAAGGCACAGTGTAACCAAATGGAAAAACACCCAAGGTGTGCACTGGAAGTCTAAGAAACTGGTTTTCTCTGAGCTGATTTATCTCCACTGTGCAGTGTGGGCAGATTATGAAACCAAGCCAGCTCTCAATAAAACCCATTTTCCACAAGCAATGAATTTCATCAAATAGCAGAGCAGGAGAACAGAAAAAATATCCAAACATCCATCTGTACAGTCAAAGAGTCTACCTTGTGTTGAGCTGTATGTGAATACAGAGCAGCCCGGGGAAGCCTCCACAATCCCTGGCAAGGTATTCATTACACCCACAAACCTCCAAGTCAGCAGAAAAGGAGGAGGACACAATTGAGCGAGCAGCAATCTCCAGTGGCTCTGATTTCATGCTCTATGTTGCATTTCCATGGCTGCAGAAACCCATTCCTCTAAACCCCCACTTTTGTTTTTCCATTGTCCCACCATTTTTCCCCTCAATATCGGCCCACAATCGTGACTGGAGGCAGCAACTGGCCATCGCACTCAGGAGGGTAAACCTATCCTACATGCGATGCCAAGAGGGCTGGGATAAGGTTTCATTACTGGATGAGAGCCTTTATTCGCCAGCGTGTGCCCTTAATGTGTTTTCATCCATGAGGAAAAATGCTCCTCTATCCCCATAATATAAAGTCATGTGATAATATGAGCTCCCCTCTGCTCTCTAGGGATTTTAAATCAGCGGCATAGTGCTCTGCAGCCTTGACTCCAATTCAAGGCAGATAATGGCATCAAGAGTCAATGAGTACGGTTTGTTGTGCACCGGTTTTTCTCCAGCGTACATTGCTATGTCACCATCACGGTGTGTCACCTCAGTTTTTAAGCCTTTTGTGTACAAAGAACACAAGCAGCTGCTTCATGTCTCTGCTTTGAGCGTCACAATAAAAGATCACATTGCCTACCTGGTGTGCTCCAACAGTAACACAGAAAAAAGTAAAAAAAATGATGTGCAACATAACTACATGCTTTATTTGCCTTCGTTTCTCTAAGATAGTAGTCAAATTAATTCTTCATTGATACATATTATGTATATAACATATAAGAATACAATCTTATTCTTCCTGCAGAGCATAAAGATAGATATAGATGGAAATATAAAAGACTTTTAAAAAGGATGGGAAACACTCCTGATTAAAGACCCTGAATAAATGTGGTGACAGATATGCATAAAGCCTCTTCAGCATCACCTCCATGAAACATATTCAGGTCACTGACCTGCTAAAATATCACAGGGGGTGAGGACGAGGTTAGATTAGCAAAGAGGGAGACCATCCGAGACTCGGGCTTTGGAGTAAATTGATACTGAAACATCACTAACACCTCTGCAGCCATCAACCCCTCTCTAAAGACCAGGCACATAGACACAAACACACAGCTATATCAGCACTTACACACAAACACACACACACTCATTGTGTTGCAGACATGTGGGAGCTAGTGACCAGGAGGGAGAATGAGGTAATGATGAAAAAGCCAGAAGAGAAGAGAGCCTCCTCTAATGAGCTATTGACATTTTCAGATGATGAGTTAGGGGAGATGTACTTAGCTGCTGGATTGAAAAACACGAGCCCGTGATGTGCCGTGGAGAAAATAGTAATGATTAACGTTTAAAGCTAAAAAGATGGCCCAAACACTCAAATGAAAAAATACAGCAGAGAAAAGAAATAATAGGTTTTATGTGACAATAGAAATTTTAGACAAAGAGAAAAAAAAAACCTCATAACTCAAATTAAATTATAGATAAATAAATAAATATAATGTCATGGGGAAAAGTCAAAGATAATATGATAAACTTGACATGAATGAAGATACAAATTGTAAACAGGTAAGAAGCATAAACAATAACTGCAGAGTGATATGAAGTCTCATAAGACAAATGTGTTTTATAGTATGAGGGTCAGCTTGTCCTGAATAATCACACATTCTGCATACATGCCCTACTGACTGTGTAATTTATGTTAATGAAGAAAGAAGAGCTTTATACAAGTTACATTGAACCCATCACACATACATTTTTATTACAACATGGCTTTATTTGTCTTCTTTTTTTAAAACAACATAGTTTTATGAGTCAGATGAACTGCATATAATCATATTTACAGGACATATATGTATTTTGCTAGCCTGTTATTAGATATTATGGCTCTGTTTTGGTTGCCATTCCTTTGGCATTAACATCTACTGTATTTCCATTATTGTGTCTATTCTGGGTCTAAGGTTAAAGCCAGCATCACACTCTCTGCCTCCAGTATAGATACACCATATCTATATGGTATAGTGTTGGACCACACCTCTTAAACTTTGAATTTAGGTGTTTTCAGTCTTTGGTTGCCACAGGTGTGTAAAATAAAGCGCTTTCAGCCTGCCTTCATAAAAATTTGTCAAATACTGGATCACTCCAAAGAGCGTACTAAATCTGAGTGTGCTACTGGTATCGACGCCTCCTTTGGTGAAATTTCTTCCCTCTTAGATATTCCATGTTCAGCTGTAAGAAAAAAGTTTATCAATCAAAGCAGCTCAGCCACCAGGTGGATGACTACCAAATGAAGTTACAGAGCGCTGGGGTATGACAGTCTCCAAAGCTCTCCAATGTTCTGCAGAGTCCTAAACCTTTTCTACAATTAACGTCAGCACAAAACCTGTGCACAGGGAGCTTCATGACACAGGTTTCTATGCTCAAGCTAGTCCTATAGTTGAAGTGTATAGGTGGCTGCAATACTGTTGTCCATATAGTGCATATGAGCAAACAAGGAATAGCACAAATTTCCTATACTGAGGTAAAAGGCTTGAACTCAAATCAGCTCTTTAAAAATAAATAGATAATCCTAACTAAACACACATGTTTTCCTCATTGCTCTTTTCCAGAGTTTTCACTGCAGAAGTGGAAAGTGGAAATTCAAATCATCCTGGCTCACCCACAAAGCCCCAGTAGGCTTTTTAATGACTGCTCTTTTAATGTTTTCATCGAGCTTAAGTGCCCAGTATTTTGGTTTATGAACACATACTCCACTTTTGCTTTAAGCTAATTAATAAAAACAAAGAGGCAAACAATAGTATGCTAGCATGCTGAAATATGGTGTTAAAGATTAATCTTCATCGTGTTGCTATGCTGGCATTAGACTTTAGCTCAAAAGATTTGTTATGTCCAAGTAGAGCCTCAGAGAACTGCTGACACAGCGACTCTGTGAGGCTTGTTATGGGTTTGCTTTTGTGACCACAATTATTTGTGGTTATTCTTTTTCCGCCAAGGCCTGTAATTTCATCATTTGCTACAGCCATATGCTTGCATTTCCTAATGCTCCTCATTTCTTTGAATATCTGTAATAAACAGTCACAAATGTTGCCTGGACATGTTGCAGTCTACTCATAGCGGAGGGAGGAAGCAATAGCAATGAAAACTTTTGTAGCATGAGTAAGAGCTTTTTCAAGACAAAGCGAAAGGCCTAGCTCGAAAGACAAGAAGCTGATTTATGCTTGTGTTGATGGAAAACCTGTTGTGGATGCTTTTATGAATGTTTTCACTCTCACTGTTAAACATTTGTACAAAACATTGTGTCTTAAAAGAAGAAGAAAACCCAAAAGATGTTAACACTCTAAATAGGGTGCTGGATTTTTGCCGTCAATTAATCCAGCCATCTGTCTGTCTGTTGCATGTGATAAAACTACTTTTCAAAGGTGGCATAATGTGAGTCATTTTTCATTCACTGTCAGTCCAACAGTGATGCATCAGCTCAGTCTCCAGTCAGACACATAGCACTACTGAGACCAAAGAGTAATTGACTGGAACTCAAGCCAACGGGCACAGGAAGGTCCCCGAAGATCGGCTGCCGCTCTGCTCCTTAAATACATTGACATTGATTTTTTTTTTTTTTCACTGTGCTCTTGTCATCACATACTGTGCAGGTCATGGATCAGAATACACTTTAGGTACTGGACCAGGAGGAGAATGTTTGATATTCAATTCAATTCAATTTTATTTATATAGCACCAAATCACAACAAAAGTCGCCTCAAGGCGCTTTATATTGTACAGTAGATGAAGAGAAGAGAAGAGAAGAGAAGAGAAGAGAAGAGAAGAGAAGAGAAGAGAAGAGAAGAGAAGAGAAGAGCCCAACAATCATATGACCCCCTATGAGCAAGCACTTTGGCGACAGTGGGAAGGAAAAACTCCCTTTTAACAGGAAGAAACCTCCGGCAGAACCAGGCTCAGGGAGGGGCGGCCATCTGCTGCGACCAGTTGGGGTGGGAGAAGGAAAACAGGACAAAGACATGCTGTGGAAGAGAGACAGAGATTAATAACAGATATGATTCAATGCAGAGAGGTCTATTAACACATAGTGAGTGAGAAAGGTGACTGGAAAGGAAAAACTCAATGCATCATGGGAATCCCCGGCAGCCTACACCTATTGCAGCATAACTAAGGGAGGATTCAGGGTCACCTGGTCCAGCCCTAACTATATGCTTTAGCAAAAAGGAAAGTTTTAAGCCTAATCTTGAAAATAGAGATAGTGTCTGTCTCCCGAATCCAAACTGGAAGCTGGTTCCACAGAAGAGGGGCCTGAAAACTGAAGGCTCTCTCTCCCATTCTACTTTTAAATACTCTAGGAACAACAAGTAAGCCTGCAGTGTGAGAGCGAAGTGCTCTAATAGGGTGATATGGTACTACAAGGTCATTAAGATAAGATGGGGCCTGATTATTTAAGACCTTGTATGTGAGGAGCAGGATTTTGAATTCAATTCTGGATTTAACAGGAAGCCAATGAAGGGAAGCCAAAACAGGAGAAATATGCTCTCTCTTTCTAGTCCCTGTCAGTACTCTTGCTGCAGCATTTTGGATTAACTGAAGACTTTTCAGCGAGTTTTTTGGACATCCTGATAATAAAGAATTGCAGTCGTCCAGCCTGGAAGTAATAAATGCATGAACTAGTTTTTCAGCATCACTCTGAGACAGGATATTTCTAACTTTAGAGATGTTGCGCAAATGGAAGAAAGCAGTCTTACATATTTGTTTAATATGTGCGTTGAAGGACATGTCCTGGTCAAAAATGACTCCAAGGTTCCTCACAGCATTACTGGAGGCCAAGGTAATGCCATCCAGAGTAAGAATCTGGTTAGATACCATATTTCTAAGATTTTCAGGGCCGAGTACAATAACCTCAGTTTTATCTGAATTAAGAAGCAGAAAGTTAGCGGCCATCCAGGTCTTTATGTCTTTAAGACATTCCTGCAGTTTAACTAATTGGTGTGTGTTACCTGGCTTCATGGATAGATAGAGCTGCGTGTCATCTGCATAGCAGTGAAAATGTATGCTATGTCTTCTAATGATGCTGCCTAAGGGATGCATGTATAATGTAAACAGAATTGGTCCTAGCACCGAACCCTGTGGAACACCATAATTGACCTTAGTGTGTGAAGAGGACTCTCCATTTACATGTACAAATTGGAGTCTATTAGATAGATATGATACAAACCACTGCAGCACAGTACCTGTAATACCTACAGCATGTTCTAATCGCTCTAATAGGATATTATGGTCAACAGTATCGAAAGCTGCACTAAGGTCTAGCAGGACAAGCACAGAGATGAGTCCACTGTCAGAGGCCATAAGAAGATCATTTGTAACCTTCACTAAAGCTGTTTCTGTGCTGTGCTGAGCTCTGAAACCTGACTGAAACTCTTCAAATAAGCCATTCCTCTACAGATGATCTGTTAGCTGTTTGACAACTACTCTTTCAAGGATTTTTGATATGAAAGGAAGGTTGGAGATTGGCCTATAATTAATTAAGACTGCTGGGTCTAGAGATGGCTTTTTGAGTAAAGGTTTAACTACAGCCACCTTGAAGGCCTGTGGTACATAGCCGATTATTAGAGATAGGTTGATCATATTTATACAAACAGTGCTGTGCAAAAGTCTCGAGCCACCACATATTTATATATATTTTGTTTCCAAGGCTTTCTGAAGCTCTTTTACTAGTTTTTCTTTGTGCATCGGCTGCTTTTTCACTCACTTTCATTCCAGTCCTTGTATCTGACCATTTTAAGAGGATTATTTTTTGTTATTTAAGCCACTTACTGTAACTCACTCACTCACCTATGAATCATTCAAGGAATGAACCAATGTTGGTACTATACACAACAGATAACTTAGCAAAGAACCAATTTTAAATGGCATCTTTAGGCCTTTTTTACCCGCAGCTTGTCACAAAAATACATTTTGTTCCAATTTCTTTAGGTGAATCTATGAAAAATGTCAAAGTCAGTTTCTCAGGCATAAGATAACATTTTTGAACCAACAATAAGATTCCTAAAGAGTTGTTAGCCAAAAACATTGCATATTTCAGCGTGGTGTGCAGTGCATTCTTGAAGAAGTGGCAGGCCTGAAAAACTACAGCAGATGAACACTATCTGAAGATCTTAAAGAAATAAGAAAAAAACTGCAAAAACCTCACACAGGTCTACTGTTCGACGAAGGCTCCTCAAGGATGGTGTCAGTGGAAGGGTAAAGAAGTCAAATTATAAATTATACAAAAACTGGACTTAAAATTAGTGATAACAGGTCTTACAAAACCGAAATTGAACATTTTTGGTTCAAATCATCATCAATATGTACAGAGAAGGTCAGGAGAGAGGTGCAGTTCATCTGTAAAACATGGTGTTGTCTCACAGCAAGAAGTTCCTGACTGCAATTCCACCATCAGGCCAGGGTCTTTCTGTGTGGAGTTTGCATGTTCTCCCCGTGTCTGCATAGGTTCTCTCCCAGTACTCTGGCTTCCTCCCACAGTCCAAAGACATGTAGTTAGTGGGGTTAGGTTAATTGGTAACTTGGTAAGCCCATAGTTGTGAATGTGAGTGCAAATGGTTGTCTGTCTCAATGTGTTAGACCTGCGACAGACTGGTGACCTGTCCTGGGTGTACCCTGCCTCTCGCCCAAAGGCAGATGAGATAGGCTCCGCCCCCCGCGAGAGTAGAAGAGGATGGATATATTATGTGGGACTTTTTTTTCAGCCTTTTACTTTGATGATGTGAATATTAAATAAAATATTCACACACCCAGAAAATATTCACACCAACAGAGTCCCTACACTACTCCCAGTGATCTGCTCTGGACTAAAAGTAGCATCAAAATTAAAAGAGGCAAACTTCTGTCAAAACAGTCATGCCACAAAGCTGCTAAATATATACTGCTGTATTTTTTTTTGTGAGCATGTGTGTAAACAAAGACAGTGACTGTGCTGCACGGCTGCCTGTGTAAATACATGTGGAATTCAGTGTAAAAACATGGCCTCTTGTTTCTTATGTAAACACACAGGTACATCACTGGGAAAAACACCATCCATTTCAATTAGGCGCTGCTGATAATGACAACTGGAGGCCTTCAATTTAATTACAAAACTGTGTGATTGCAATCACAGTCAGGCAGACTGCCCGTGCTAATGAAAATATTATACATTTAACAGTGCGTGGAAGGGAATGAAGCAAACCAATGTAACTGAAGTATAATTGTCAAATCAGTAAAAAAAAAAAAATGTGTGCATCATTGCAAAATAATAAACCTTACAATTAAAAAAAAACAGCTAGAAAAGGGCTTATTCTCAATAAATCATGTGGCATATAAGAGAATTATCTGAACATCAGAACAGCATCAATATGCATTATCAAAATAAATATATTACAGACAGGAAATGGCAGATGATGAATCCTTGGAGGGCAGACATAACCTTGCACTCCAAACTGTCAATATTCCCCCAAGAGTAAAGCTCATGCTCACTCTCTCTACAGAAAATGCATTAGACAGAGACGATATCCTGGACTCGCGCCTTCAATCTATCACACACAACCACTAATCTGTTAATTGATCTGGCAAGGGGAAAGGAAAAGTGTGTGTGTTGTGTGCATGCGTAGGGGATACGGTGCTGAGGGATGACACGACTAAATAAATATATAATCTTTTATAATGGGTTCAGGGACCTTGAGTGGATGAGAGCTTGCTTTTGTTTGAAGTCCCCCTTTAAGAATTCATCCAAACCTGTTTGTTGTTGGCAGCCTACAGCTAAGACCAGAAACAATATAGAAAGATTTCCCTCTAAATAAATATCTGTGCATACATCACTGACGAGATTCCAGTAAAGCGTAGGAGAAGATCATGCTTATGCAGGATAATGTGGGACTCTCTGTTTGGTATGTCTGACTTAAAACATTAACACACATAAAGTGTTGCAAACATTACCCACCCAAGGATAAATGTACAGCATGTAAGTATTTGGTAAATAAGCGCAGAAGGCTAGAACTGCTTAGGCTAGAATTGCCTCTATTTGCTTAATCCAGTCAAAAGTGGAGAATTTTTTTAACTCAATTATAGCTTTATTTCCTTTTATTTATGGTAGTTTACATGAGATTTGCTGAAACACTAAACCTTTTAACACAATGGAAACCCCACAATTACATCTTATTCAGCGCAGATGTCTTTACATGCCACACTGCCCTCATTCACAGTACAGGTGTGTTTATGGTGCTGCATTATAAGTAAGGGAGGTCATGCTTGCAGGGCCATTGCTAATTTTACCTGTGCTTTCCCTAGTGTGAAAAGTCAAATCTCAAATGTGAAAAAGGTCAATGGTTATGGGAATAACGTCATTTAAAAACTCAAATGTTAACCTGATGGTGGTGCTGGATGTATGGATGTAAAAATAACACGAATAATAAAATGGGGAGAATCCCATATCGGGCAGCGACGAGTGTGCATGTCTAAAAGCTTTCAGTGTATCTCTAAAGTAGGCTACATATTGACATACTTCATCCAGTAAATGCAAACTTGGACCTCCAGGAGATGATACTGGAGTGAAAGGACGACACTAATGACTCTGATCATTTCAGTCAAAAGACGACGGTCAACAATATGCTGCAGAAAATGTCATCAAGCGTTGCTTTACAAATGCAGCACTGTTTAAAGGAAATATTAGAGCAGTGCCAGGAATCGTGCCAGCCGATTGGCCAAACGTACATTGACACATTTAAAGCGGTCAGCATCGTGTTAACGCCTTTAAAGGACCTTTAAAGTTGTTCTTTCCAGATAAATAAGGACATTCCAACATTTCTGTTTCAGTGTTTTTATACTCTGTATGCATGTGGTCCATGTTGTTGCCTTCTAGGATAAAAGTGCAGGTACAACTGGTTTCATAAGCAGATAATGCACTTTGTACAGCCTTCACGTGGCTCATACTAAGAACAAAGATTAAATGAAATGACTGATGTGTTACCACGTTTGATCCAGGTTCTGAAAGTAATACACTGTGAGGACGATCACATTTTGCATCGGTGTGCTTTGATTTTTCCTCAAGCCCACTTGGTACCAAAGAGTCTTTCTACTTTTCCGAGGGGAGTCGCAGAAGCTGAAGGAAGCTCAGAGCGGAGAGTCAGGGGGATGGCAGCGTGCATTCTTTCACTGAGAGTGTAATGAATGCAAAAGTGTTTTTTTGATATTACTCCGCTTCTCAGCCGCTAAAGGGATTAGGAGCCTGATGAAGGCTGGGGTGTAGGTGATAAGAGTCAAAAACAAGAAGAAGTGAGTCATACGCTCTGATCCTTTCTCCACCGTCCTCACCAGCAGATTTTTAGCATCCTCCTCTGCGTGACACAGACATCCCCCTCGGAGACATAAGGAGCTTAGATGATGCAGCATTTTTTTTCCTCCCTCCTACAAGAAAAACTTGAAGGAGACTTGCACTAATAGCAAGCTGGCTGCTTCTTGTTGACTTGTCAAGCATTTAATATGAAGAATCTGCCTAAGGAGAAAGAAATCACTGTACCACAGTGAATGCTAACCAAATTAGTTTATCAACTATTTTTACTACAGGATAATTAAGAAATCATATGCTATATGGATTTCTTCATTCCTCTGTTATAAGTGAATGGATGTTTATATTAAACATGACAAATCTGAACCAAAAGCCCAACATTAAGACTGCTCTAAGTGCTTGGTCGAAGAGGAGTTGACCTTAATACAGTCATCTTAAGGACTCGGTTCTGGGTGTGAGCACAGACGGCCGTCACGCCTGATGTTCAAGCCTTCTGTTTAAGAGGGGCATCCAATCAAACAATGGGGCAGTGGCCTTATAGTGAAGAGAGTTAAAGCAACTCAAGTAAAGTCCAAATATTAAAAATAGGTCAAAATAAGTACACCGTATTCTTTATATAGGGATGAGAAATTGTGATCACAGTTGCACGTTGTGGTTAAAACAGGTCAGGCTGTAATTTTATATGTTAACTATTTAATCATGACTTAGCATTACAAAAGAGTACAAGCACGCACTTATTTTCTTGAGGTTAGAAAAACCTACATTTATGCTGCTTCACCTCCACGCAATGCACGGTTTAACCTTTCATCGTTTGTTGTATTTATATCTCTGCTCTTTCCTTTGCTCTGGAAATCAGAGAGAAGAGATTACAGAAAATCCCGTCTTTCAGGTGAGAAAGTGGGATTAAAAAGCAGGCTCAGAGTACAAGGTGTGAAAAATCCCTTTTCCTTCCGGATGCTCACAGTGTTTGGTGTGAAGCAGGATGTTGAAGGTGCACTGTGTGCAGTTTGATTATCCGATTAAAAGCAGCATTATACGTTAAAAATGAACTGCTGGCTTTGCTTTGGTTTACTGTGACAGCTTCTAGGAGGTAGCGTGTCCATGTATTATTCTTGTTCATATACTGACACCTAATGGCCATCGAGAGTACAGCAAAGCATGTGGAATAACAGTGCACTGAACAGTTTCTCCATTCAAAATCACTGGGTAACTGATTCCCACCAACATTACATTCCCATACAATTCCCATTTTTGTTCAAAGTGAAATTCCAGAAAACAAGAAAATCTTTTGATCTCATATTTCATCCCAAATAAGTCAAATCCACTTTGAATAAAAGTTTAATTCACAAAAATACATTGACCAGTATAATGAAAATGTACTAAAATGTACTTTAATAATCCATAAAAGCTGGAACATCATTGACAGAAAAACACAAGAAGCATTATTAGAGTTGGTTTAGTATAATATATTTCAGCTTCGAGAGACATAGAAATCAATCCTTATTTTTCCCCATATTTCTTCTATAAAAGACCCATTTTTTCTGAAGCATTGTTATGCAAAAAGAAAAATGGCATTAGAATATATTATGGGAGCTATGAAATCCCGGTGACTGAGTATAAAATTAAGTCACATCAGAGAGAGATATCTGCAGAAGAGAAGTCCATGAACAAGAGGGCGAACAAAGAAAAAAAATATGTAATAAAAATAATAATAATACATATCATAGACCTCGATCTATCATCACTGACATGACAGGCATGGAGAATAGGTGTATGGCTATAAAAAAAAAAAAAAAAAATTCTCACTTTTCCACTTTGATTTCACTTGAAAACATCTACACGTAATAACTGATGCTTTTTTCATGCTCGTTTTTGAAGAATATTTATAATCATACAACTAAAGAGGTCAACTTCCATGTCTTTCAAATACAATATTGAAAAAGATGAAAAATACTGAATCCAAGTTCTAACTTTGTTTTCCTTCTTAAATGCTGTTATTTCTTTATGTTAAGCTGTCAAAAAATAAAAATAAGGGGCTGGCCATGTAGGCAGCTCGTGGACTTTTTTTTTTTTTTTTTTTTTTTTAACTTTCAGAGGCTTTGCTGCATTTTAATCAGAACATCGTCAGTTTGTGGTGCTGTTGTTGGTGCAGAGGTGGACGCTGCCCGTTCAGCGTTCACACTCAAACTGAGACACAGAGGAAGGTCCTCGGAGGCGAGAGACCAGAGTCTTCTCTCTCTTACTGTCTTTCTCTTTTCATTCTCTCTGGTGTAGATCATCCTCATCTTTGATAGGAGCAGTTCAGTCAGCTGATTCACCGTTTATGGCTGATGGAGGAAGGGTAGGGTCGGGGCTGTTGGAATGCTGGCACGTTCCAATCAGGGCAACAGTTCTTCATTACAGCATTTCTGCAAGACAGCACACTGTCAGTCCTTCCATAGCCAACTCAAACCACCCTCGGAAAGAAAATTAAGGCGGCAGTGCCCTCTAATGGCTGCTGAATGGCATTGCAAGTGTTGCAATTTCATTAGAAAAAAAAAAAAAAAAAAAAAATACACGGGCATATAGCATATATTATACCACTTTAAAGTAAAAGCAATAATGATTACAAGAATGATGTGTATAAACCTGGGATTTTAAGGCTTAAAAATAAAATTTTAAAAAACTTATAACCTGCTTTTTGGACCCTTAATACAAAGTTTTGCATTCTTAAACTTCTTAGCGCTTAGCACTGAAGAAGTCACTTGGATGAGTGATGAAACGTTTTTCCCACAAAACGCTACGTCCAGATGAACAGATTTTAACTTTTGGAGTCTTAGCGCTTTTCTTGCATCTTAACCAGACCTTGGAAAAGAGATAAAATGTCTAACACAAAGCCTCAGGGGAAAATCACACCTCAGAGCAGAAAGTGAAGCCAGCAGTCACACAGGGAGCACAGAGAAGTACTCCGGCACTCTGTTCCTCAGAGGCACTTTCAGTGCCAAAGGCTTTAGGAACCAGAGTGATCAGCATTTTGTGGCTTCTCTCAGCTGAGCAAAACTTCAATCAGTCCATGTGCCAAAAGTCATGTGATGAGGTCTGCCGAGTTTCTGCTTGGGATGTTTAAACACTGCTCAGGTGCCATCTTTCCATTAACAGTCTGAGCTCTTAGCTCATGCTCACCCTGTGCTTAGTGTAGCTGCTGCAATTAAATGAACATCTGCCTGGGCGAACACCGAGAGCCGCTGGTGTTCAACTCACAAACAGCAAAATGAGAACAGAGCACAAATAACATAATAGGAGTATATGCATGATGCTACAAGTGCAACTAGCAGGCTCGTGATTCATTTGCAGGCCAAGCTACCTTTCAGAGAGGCAGTGACAATAAGTTGGTAATGAGCGCAATAACAGATGCCCTGCAGTAACCACTCTTATTTCAAGTGTTCATGCGGTCTACTCTCATGTTGCTATAATCACATTCTGGCTACAGCAAATCTTGTTTTTCTTATTAGTCTTACAGTTAGCTTTCATAACTTCCATATGTTGTTGCTCGGTTTCTGATTAAGTATTCATTAACAGACCTCTTCAGACACATAGTAGAGCTCCTTCAAGAATATTAATGATAGCTTTATTTCATTAAGGTGTTTGGAATCTAGGGCCATGCAAGCTATCAGCTCCCTCTCCCAGTGAATACAGTGACAGATAAAACCAGAGACTCAAAGTTCATGAGCTCATCAGGTCAGCATGCTGGAAAAAAGCCACAAACTGACATGTCCCATTAACTCTCTGCGTCCTGTCTGTGGCTGGCACTGTATCCCCTCTCTCCCTCTCGCAGCGTATGAGCTGGTGGGCTGTGAGCAGTGGAACAGCGAGGTTGAAATCCCGTTAGTGCTGGTTCATTGGGCTGGCCGGCGTGAGAGTCGGGTAGGGTGGAGGTGGGGGGTGCTGGGAGTGCTGACGCCACCCTGGGGCATGCTAACAGAGGCCCCCGCTCTCACACACTGGAGCTCTAACTGACCAACACAGATGGGTTCAGACGAGGAACGCAGTGGGTGGTTCAGCGACCCTGCTGTCTGGGCTGGCTACAATGGCACTGTCTGTTTCACTAATCCAGTTTTATCTGCAATATCAAAGTTTTATTCCTCCACCCTGGAAGTTAAAAGTAACTGAAGACGTAAAATCTCTCTGTTGGCTGTGTGAACCTGTCAGGTCTGGCAACACTGAGGTTTTGTTCTGACAACAGAGCCCAAAATACCAGCTAACAGATTGTAAGAGCTTCTAAAAGCGACTGCACTCTAACCAAAACACTGGAGGGAAGGAGAAAAAAAAAAAAAGTTGTGCAAACTGTCGCTTGTTCAGCTACACCCTTTTTAATTTCAAACAACAAAGAGGCCATATGAGCTCCATTTTGCTCTTTTAATTACATTTGATTGTTTTCACAATATCATTCACCAACTAACAGCAAATAAACTGTTTAAGCTTTTTATTCTTGCTCACAATTAGATTAGTTTTTTTGTTCCAATCCTTATGGCAAAATATCCCATAGGCTTGTCAGTCCTTTATTATTTATCTGTAGGCTTTATGGATGTATACTCCTTATTTGTGGGTTCAATATAATTATAAAAACAATAGCCAATTACTGATCTGGAAACATTAAAGCAGACTCAGGAGAAGTAGTTCATGTTTGGACATTATATTAAAGTCAGCTGTTTATTATTGTGGAAATGCAATGCCACTTTATTACTGACAGGGAAATGTATTGACCGACTGTGAAGAACTTATTTGTCTACTTAAAAAAGCACAGATCCCAAAAAAAATGTTAAGGGTCAGAGTCCTGCTCAAGGACACATCAGCTTCACTGACACCCAGGCTTTAGTCCTAAAACCCACTCATGTTCCATCCTGCAGCCCTTAGATCACCAGCAGATTTAGTCCCCGAGCCTAAACCAAACGCTGGCAAACATTTGGGCATTTACTGCTTCAAAAATAGGCTCCTGTGCTGTCGGCAAACACAGACCACACAGCTCATGCAAAGTGTTACGTCATTTGCAAATTCACAAAAGCTAACAGTTACATCTCCTTTGTACAGCGTCTGATCCAGATTCAACCTTTCACACAGCTACTTCAGCAAACAGGTTTAGCCTTTGACAGAAGGTCAAATGACACATCATGCAAACTAGTTTGTTTGAAGCATTCTGAACAGTTTACGCTTCACTACCTTCAAAGTTTGGAAACAATGAGGCCCAATTCAGTAATCTCCATGTGAGGGTGGCTGCACATCCTAAGTTCTTACAAGATTTCCTCAACTGAATAGATTGAGAATCACCTGAAGGAAACGTTCTACATATGTAGTGGAAACTTTTGAAACTGGTGAGAGGTGGGTTAAATGGGCTCAGTTCCATCGGGACATAATGAAAATTATGACTTATTTTAGGTTACTGAAGATGTATGCCCGCAATATGACAAAAAGGATGGCTGCTTTCTGACCGCAGTTTTACTTTATTAGTAGTTTTTGCAGATTCTGAATAACAATGAAGCAAAAGCAAGTACCTAACAGCTTATTCAATGTGCTGGCCATCTATTAAAATCTCATATATAAGATTTATACAACTGTAGAAGAAACAAGGAAACATGTCATTAGTGTTTACAGAAAATGCTTTGCAGCTCCAATCTGCGCTCATGCTGTAGTCCAGACTTTGACGAATTAACTTTAATTATTGCCTGCGGTCGTTCTAAAATTAACAGACAAGATCGTCTGTTTGGAAGGATTCACAGAAATAAGCACTTAGCGTGACAGTTTTCAGACTTCCTCATTACCACTGTTAAAAGGAGGCTGGAGTGCCGCGGCGGGGGAGGTCCTCGCGTTTCTCCTCACGACCCAGCAGTATACCTGTGGCAGCCACTGGCTGCAGTACTGTTTTGAAAGTAGGGCTGCCACAAACAATTATTTTGATAGTCGACTAATCAGATCATGCATCCACTGGACGTACAACGTACAGCTTATTGCACCAGCATGCATCTGCTCTTATATAACTATCATTAGCTTACAGCTTTAAGTGTTTAAGATATGTGCTAACTAAAAATAAAGACAAGATGATAGTTTATTGAATTTAAATGAAGTTTGCAGATTGTTTCGGTGAAGATTAATAAACTCAGCCGTCTGCTCCTTGCTATCAAAAATATAACAGGACACCGGAATATATTCTCGAGCATCTCGCACTTCTGATAATCAGTTGTCTGCTTGAGGTTTATTCAGCTGTGTAAAAACTATAACTTTAATCTCAGCCAAACCGATTTACTCAGGAACAAATAAAATACTGAAAAAAGCCAAACAATAACATTTTTTAGTTATCTAAGTGACTTATATATCATGTTTAACCTGAGTAGCGAAAGATGGCAGTGGGTTTGAAAATGATTTGCCGGGAGTCCACCGGCTATAGTGTGCCTTGAACCCCGGCTAGCTATCCAGCTGGTGGATAACAGATGTCTCCGAAAACGTCGGAGTGCTTTTGAAAATATGTGGTGTCTTGATAAACTGAGCAGATATTTGAGGTTTACACAGCTACATTCTCACATGAAAATATGTTAAACGTTTATTTTGTGACCCAGAAAGAATAATAAGAGTAATATTAAAACTAAGCAGCTGCCCCCATTGTTGGAAACTGAGCAGGGCCGCGATGGGCCACGCTATGAATTCTGGGACACAGCTTCTTCTTCTTCTGGGTTTAACGGCAGCTGGCATCCTTGTACATGCAGTACTGCCATCTTCTGTTTCAGTCCGTTATTACACTCTTAAATCCTACTACTTATTCCTGCGTCTTTTGGGATCTGACAAAGCTTCAAACGATGCATCGACTATTAAATTAGTCGTCGACGATTTAAATAGTCGACGTAATTGTGACTAGTCGACTAATCGTGGCAGCCCTATTTGAAAGTTGTGGAAGTGGAGTGGGGGTGCCTCACTCATGTTATTGCCTGGCCCTAGACGGGTCATAACACCACTCAACATGTTTTTTGTTGTTGTTTTTTTAATTCTGTGAAAAAGATTTCAAAAGAAGCAGCTCTTCGTCTGGGAAACAACATGCTGACAGATCAGGATTTCCCAGACGTGACAGGCTGCTGCAGCTTGCTGAGGTCTGAAATTTATCTCCAGTTATCGCAGACTGACTCATTCATATAACAGGAATGAAGATTTAAAAAGCATTTCACAGGTCTGAAGGGTAATTCACAGATGCTTTCATTTCTAGACATTCACAGGGCCTATGCGTCATCAGTATCAATGAAATAATATTCACTGAATGACGAGTGAAGTTGTTTGTAGACTGTAAGAGAGCTAATGACAGATCAGTGTTGTGTATCTGCTGTTAGGTTGAAAAGTTCCTCTTCAGACAGTTTTAAACCAAGAACCTCTCTTGTAACCAGTTAAATGAATCACAGGGAGCCAGGTCAGGCATTACCTCATGTTGCTTGCTATTACACTCACTATAATTGTGTAATCTATTGTCTCTACTTGAACCCTCAGTTATACCTCCAGCTGCCTGGAGGGGGGGCTCCATCTCTAAACTGCATGTTTTGAGTTTCTACAGGTACAATAACCACTGTGAACAGTTTATTTAGACTATAAAATTAAAGTTGTTTCGACTTAACCGCATGCAAACAAACCCACATGACTAAAACGACAACTGATGTATGCAGTACCATCGGAGACAGCAGGGAGATCAAAGCCATTACATAACAATTAATCTGACAGCTTGTCTATGAATCATGAAGTTGTGAAGATGCCAGCTGCATGGGTATTTAAGACTAATGTGTTTTGAAACTGTAGACACACACACACCTGGCTCAGAGCTGCTGCAGGGGCTGAAGGGAGAAAGGTCTTTAAAGCAGGACACAGTTGGATTTCTTTTTTGCCTTCTTCTTTTCCACTGGCGTTTTCCTATTTATCTGTCTGACCAAGTCATAGAAGATCTGAGAGCGAGAGAGCACAGATAAAATGTTAATAAAGCTCTAAACCTTATACCTTTAAGTACCCACACATAGCCTCGTCACTAAATGGATTTGTGTGACAGTTTGCAGACAGAAGCTTTAACAGGATGTAGCCCAGAGAATCAAGTATAATCCATCTGAGCTCATTATTACCTACATGTTAGAGAAACCTTAATTATGTGTCTTAAATAAATACAATTCTACTGATGATTGCAGTACACACATCCAACTGTGACTGAGATGGAAAACAAACTGAAAAATATATAGAGTTGTGTTTTTGGAGGGGACGTTTGTACTCACATCAAGGACGTTGATCTTTGACTTAGCAGAGGACTCTAAAAAGGCACAGTGGTTCCACTGTCTGGCCAGGTTCTGGCCCTGCTCCTTCCCCACCACACGCTCATCCTCCAGGTCGCACTTGTTCCCTACAAGGATCATCGGCACCTGAGGACAGGTAAGAGCAAGCAGGTTCTGTTTGTGCCCACATGATTTATCCCCCCATTGTCTGGTCACATATTCCTTGTTCATGCATTTTTAAAATTTATTTTAATGTAAAACTTAATTTCTTTACAAAAACTGTTTAGATTCCTCTAAATCCATTTGTCCTTACAACCTAGACTCCACTCTGTATGTCAGCAGGCTGTTTTAGGATTTAATATACATCCTACAATTTGTATTATTCACAGCTGAAGCTGTAGTCCAGGTTCACATCCAACACAGATAAATTAGAAGTATACAGGATACAAGTATACAGCTTGAATCACAAGACTGTACATAATGAGCCATGAATCAAAGTCTCCTCATGAAGGAGAAGAACCTTCCTTTTACTCCTTTCAGAACCACATTTACTTCGAACAGCAGATATACCTCATGAAGACTTTGTATAACTTGTTCGTTCATACCTTTTTGCCATTTTTTCTACCTACAGAGAGGAAATTAGATATAGGAGAAAAGCAAACGTGTTTCCTGTAAACACGTTTGCATTAAAAAGCTTCAGTAACTTTTCTTTTAGACTTTAAACGCTGTACTCTACTTTTTGTAAACTTAATCATAAACCTTTAAATGCCATCTTGCGGTGAACAAGGACCCTTCTTTGGAGGTGCAGCTGGGGATGTTACAAAACAAACATCATCAAGATTGTTTTAATCCATTTGTCACCCTTTACTCTACCTCAGGGAACGGTTAGCAGTATAAAGGCCCAGGCTTTTTTATTGAACACACCCTCACACACATATAAACAAAGGGGTTAAATCTCTGGGTGGACTGAAAGGTCGTGAAAAAGCAATATTTGTAAACAAATGTACAACTCAAAGCAAAAGACTGAAGAGATGAGTATTAACAGTCAATGAGTGTTCTTTTCTCTGAGGCCTGAATTGGAGGGTCACAAAGATGATCAATAAAAAAACGATCTCCTTCCCGGTGGGAAAGTAAAGAAAATCATTTAGGTTACACAACTGTGTCCAGAGAGATTAAAGAATCAATAGGAACTGATGAGGAAGGTAGTTTATTTTTAACTTTTGTTTCTTTAAAAGGGAAATAAATTAAAAGCAAAGCTGAGGGGACAGTCACCGAGATTAAGTGCAGCAGGTTTTGGAAACTCCTAAAACAAGCAATGCTGCTTCTTTTGTTCTCTCAAATGTTTTAATAACCAAGGTCCCCTCAAAAAGAAAATAAAAAATAAAAAAAAGAAAGCCTGAGGAGGACAGAGTATTCTGGGCAAAACTTCAGCCTCAACTGTCAAAGTAGGCAGCGCTGGGCAGTCAGGGTGTCGGGATGCGTCTCATCCTGCCTGCTGTTTCCTGCCCGGCTATCTAGGGAGAATGCTGGCCTGGAGGAAGTTATGACAGCCCCGCCCAGCCGGGATAACATCGCTTTCCTTCCTGAATATTTTCAAATGTTTCAGCTGGATTCCATGCTCCAGCTGCTCTCTGGAATTATATGACACAGAGAGTCTGTGTGGATGTGTTCATTCAGCCTGGGCTGCATTTCCACATTGAAACTTGGCTTAATAAACGAATCACTGTAAAACTGTATGATGTTAGAAAACGTCTCAGATGTGAGGGAGACTTTAAGATGTTGTCACGGGGTTCGTTCACGGGATATCTGTGTTTGTGATACAGCTTAGGAATCAACTGATGGAAAAATTCTGCATGCAACAAAAGAGGCGCCAATAATATATCAGCCAGGGAAGTCTATTTGTGGCGCCAAATAAATTTATGCATGGGAAATCCTGCCTCACTCTCTTCTGAGGATCTACAAATGCCCCCCAGACATGTCTTATGGATGTGGAAAATCTACATATTTTTAAGGAAAATACCAGTATCCTGACATGTGCTCACTTGTCCATACTCTTTCCCCCCCAGTAAGTCTTCTTTTCAGAGGTTGCTGTTGGAGCACTACCGTCAGGCTTCTTGAGACAAAGTAAGATATAGGGTGAGTATTTTGCGCCCTTTCTATGGGGCAGACGACAGGAAACTGAGATGTTTAGATTAACCCCACAGAGGTTGGTGGTTGATGTTTGATATCTAAACAAATCCTCAAGCTGAACTGCTGAATGACACTTCTCCCAGGGGTCCCGGGAGAACCAGTGGTATGCCCTCCTAACATAAACTCTTGAGTCAAGCTGGGATAAAAAGAATGGTGAGATGGCTGAAAGGATGGAGGTATGCAGGGAAAAAGAAAAAAAAATGTTCAGCGTCAGCAGAACACAAGGCAGCATTAGCCCACAGAGAATCTGTTCAGACTTTATTAACATGCTACAGACAGGTCGTATCCCGCCCACAACGGCACGCCGAAGATTGGATTGTGGGTAACAGTGAACAGGCGGGTACAGAACGACAAAAATGAATGGAGTTAGTTCTTTAAAATGGAGCAGTGAGTCACAAGCATTGGAGTCAGGCATTACTATCATCCTAGTCACACGGGCAGAGACTGAGGTGGCCCGGAAAAGTCATAAGACCTCTCTTACATAAGAAGTGTGAAAGGAAAGGCAGGAAGTGAGCTTTTAATTCACTAGTGTCTGCTCACTTACTTTATTTTTGCCACTAATGGCTCTTCTAAAGAGATGGAATTTGACCCTACTGTGTTCAATGAATGTACAACCATTAAAAGCCCTTTTAATTGAGCCTGGTGATATTAGGTGCATCTGTACATTTTGCCCGCTTTGCAGTAAATGGTGCATGTCAGAGCTGAGAATAAGAACAGCTGTAGCAGCATCAACGGTTTCTGCTTTAGCTCTGCAGTCACTTGAAAGATTTCTCAAACTAAGAAACCTGCCTTCTTGGAAGAAAAAGGGAAAACATGCCCAGCATTTCCTTTGGTCATGCATTCTTGCAAGGGGCAAAAAAGGATAAACAGATATCACGGCTATCAAAGGTAAGGGCACAAATGACCAGTGGACTGATAGCTGGCAGAGTGGCCATAATAGCCAGATAAGCTGAACTGTTTAAACTGAAAGATGTTTTCAAAGGGAACAGATTTCCAGAAGAAAAGAAACATCAACTCTTTCCTTGCGTGTCGAGAAGCCACTGGTCCTGCAATCCATCTGTTAGCCTGAGGCTAACCTCAGCTCCCAAACCATGGAGAGCCTAATGAAGAACCACAGTCTCACAACCCAGAGTTTTTGATGAGCTGAGGCTCTCCTTGCACTTCATGCCTGACAGTCCAATCACCCACATAGAGTGCCAGACCACATCAACACCACAAGGCTGGCCATCAAACAGAGGGGGGAAAGAATGCAACAGAAGCTGAAAAGGCCAGTTCAAATAAAAGCAGCACAATAATTGCACAAATATAGAGTAAGGGGAGCAAGAAAAAGAGAAAAGAGAGGTATTCTGCTCCAGGCTAGAGAGAGGCTTTACAGATGGCTGACAGGGAACAGAGAGACGTAAGGAAGCAAAACCAAGAGGGTGGGTTATGGTAACATTCATTCCCTCAAGAGATCACCAAAAAAGGGCATCTTAGATCCTGCTGACGCACTATCGGCTCGACCAGAGAGGGGATAGAGGGCTTACTCGCTCCAGCAGTCCCACAATTTAGCAGATATATAGAAAACTGGAAATGTGCTGGTGACAAACAACAAGCTTGGAAAATAAGGAGATGACACATGCTCTTATTTGCAGCGTCGATGTGAGGCAGGCCTGATGGAGAAAACCACACAGTATACAGAAAAATCCCCACAAGAGTAAGGGTTTAACATCCAAGATATTCCCCTACTTTTCTCCTCAGCCTAGTGAGCACGAGTGCTCGGTGTCTACAACAAACATTGATGAAACCGCAGGGACATACACACAACGTTAATATTAATCAGTGCTCAGTTATGCAGAGTACACAAGTTTGCCACTGTTTATACTCTATAAACATAACACCGTGACACTGATTGTGTTATGTTCAGATAATACAAATCTGCAATTAATTGCATAACACAGAGTGATTATAGTGTTGAATGGTATCTATAGCAACAGTCTGATCAGGCCCCTGAAAAATGTAGGCGGCTGAGCCCACGGACACAGGGCGTTTAGGTCTAACTGTACTCGTTGCCACTACTCTGCTTTCTACAGCCTACGTGATTAAAGAAAATTTTAGCCACAAACTGATAAAATTATAAAACGCTTGTACGCTTATGCCAGTATACAGTATACTTACATCCTCTGTGTCCTTTACTCGTAGAATCTGTTCTCTCAGGTCTTGGAGGTCGTTGAAAGTGGACTGTGCTGTGATGGAGTATACCAGGGCAAAGCCTTGGCCATTCTTCATGTACAAGTCCCTCATAGCTGTGAACTGTTCCTACACAAGGGGAAAAAAAAGATGGAGAGGCTATGAGCGCTGTCATACAGCTTCCAACTTTTACTTATTGTTTTTTCTTTTTTTACTCTTTTGTTCGCTGCACCAGTTTGACGATTACATTGTAATCTTCTCACAGATATAAAAACTTTACTGGATGGTTAAGTCTAAATAATCATTAAATCATTTGTCAAGCATAGATGTGTTGGCTCTAGATTGTCCCTTTTGTTTTGACTGGTCCATTTGTCAGAATTTAAAAAAAAGAAAATAAGCAATTTCAGGCCAGTGTAAGTCGATGAAACTGAACACCATTTTATTATAAACTGAATAATCACAGTGGATTGGTTGAAATCCCAGTGGATAAAGAAACAGTATTGTGCAGGATTACAATTCTTGGATGTCTGTCAGGTTTTTCAGCAAAGACACACACACACACAGTGCAATGCAACGTGGGTCTGTTACCGACAAACGCACACTTAAAACAGTTTTTGCACATCTCTAGGATAAGAGATGATGTGTTTCTCAGTCGCCAGTTCCCACACAGACAAATGTTTCAGAAATTTTCTTGCACGAGGACACCAGTGGGGGGGCAGAATAAGACTAATGTTACATTGTTTTAGAATATTTTGTACACCAATCATAGATACACCATAAAAAGGCATCACAGTGTCAGCTCATAACTGGATGTCATTTCAGCTACTAAAGATCTCATTGCCCAATGTATCTGTGAAATACAACTTGTTTTAATGTTTCACAGTGTGGCAGACAGTCACATCTTGTATCAAATATCATTTATGAATATGTAAAAACTGCAGGCGAGGAAAAAGATTTCTGGTGCCAGGAGTCTGTTTCTTTTCCCCCAGATTGAGCCTGAGTAGCATTGACTAATAGCATCTGAGCAGGTCACGGTCGAATGCAGGTAAACACTGTGTGCAGAGAGAATCAACTGCTTTCTGACTACAATTTAGCTTTTAAAAACTAAATAAATAAATAAATAAATATGGCTGTTTTCCCTAGAGGCCAAATTACCAAACAATACCTAATGGATTCTCTGATCTGAAACGCCTCTAGATTTACTAAAATATATATTCAGGAGTGCATATGCCCAGCAAAGCTGAGCATTTGAAGATTTCAGTGGCAGTGAGTTTACTTACTGTGCCGGCTGTGTCAAGAATTTCAAGCATACATTGCTGTCCATCTACCTCCACTTGCTGTAAGAAAACACATGTAAGAGCATCTTTAATTTCGGGTCACTGAGCAAACAAAATTCATAGGTTATATTCATAGGTCATACACTGAAGACTGAAAGAGACAGCCAACACTGAGGGGAAAACATGAAAGCAACCACACCAGTAGCATGAAGTCACAGGAAAATATAAAGAATGAAAACTAGGAATGAGAGGGTAACAGAGTAGAAGCAGTTGAATGAGAAAATTTCCGAGCACAATAATATGTGAACCTGAGGAGCAGCTGGTAACAATCAGCTCATTTCAAGCCAGCACTCTGCCTCTCACGGGACACTCACCTTTCTGTATGAGTCTTCTATTGTAGGGTCATATTTTTCCACAAAGATTCCTTGTACAAACTGAACTGTCTGTAAGGGGAGACACACAGAAAGCCAACATCAAACTTCTGGAGTAGCACATTCAGCCAAAGTGCCATATCATCTAACACTTTGTCCACCTACGATCATCACAACTAGACAGGAATGAGGATGTTCATGAAGCCCAGCTGTGACCAAAAGCACAACATAATTATTACACTGGCACACTTCTAAATCTGCATGTGTTTGAACTCTGACCATTTTTATTTATCAAAAAATATTCAGTTAGAATAGTAAAATGTAGAAAGTACAAGGGCTGATCCCGAGCTTAGGATTTGCACTTGTTTACCATTTCTGTGAGCCCAGAAGATGCAGAGAGTTAAGAGCTTTCAATGCAAGCAAAATTGAGTGGCGCAAAGAAAAATAAAATAGAGTGGCCAAATCATCACTTTACTACTTGAATTTAAAAAAAAAACAAAAACAAAACAAAAAAAAAAAACACCAGCCTGCACGTTCACATAAAACAATAGTGGATCACAGGATCCTTTTCATGGTAAACAATAATCCTTTTCTTCACTTGGCTGGATGTACTAAAACTCTTCTAGATGTCTATTATCCAAGTCTACCACAATGAGAAGACTTCAAGACAGCAAACAGAGGGTTCGCCACAAGGTAAAAACAATTTAGCCTCAAAAATGTTGAATATAGTATCCAGTAGTTTAGGCCAGATTAGACCTAGAAATGCAGAGGTGCCAGTCCAGTGTGGAAACAGCATTTTTTAGACCAATAAAATGAATCACTCAGTAAGAGAATAACGTGAAGAAATAAATATGGAGAAGGCTTGGAATGAGGCACACATCTCCATCTGTAAAAACATGCTGATGTCAGTAGGACTGCATTAGGATGTGTAGCTTCCAATAGCACTCACCATTTACCAGTGATGTGGCAAAAGACAGAGGCAGCTAACTCTGAAGCATATAGGAATATACTGTCAGCTCAGATCATTGACAGGCCAGTGTTTCAGAGTACAGATTGCCAGAAATCTTAACCACACTGCAAAACCAACCCAGAAGTTTTTGGAGGTTGAAAAACAAAAACAAAAAGAAACACAGAAATATTCTCCAATGGTCAAGGTAATCAGCTGATCTCAATCAAGAAAGGAATTTACATGAAGACAAAACTAAATGCAGAAAGCCCCACAAACAAACAACTACAGTCAGCTGCACCAAAGGCCTGGCAAAGCATCACAAAGAAGAAAAGCCATCTGTGGTGATGTGCATGGCTTCCAGACTTGGGCAGTATTAAAAATGAACATTTTATATATAATTATATTAGTTTTTCCAAGTACATGTTAGGCCTGTGCATAAAAATGGTTATAATGCCAATGTTTCTGATCTTCAATTGCATATCAGTTGCTTTATTTCAAATCTCATATGGTACACAGAGCCTAAATTATGATAAATGTGTCACTCTCCAAATAAACAGCAATGTCCAATTTTGGATTGTGTTAAAAGCGCTGTGCATAGCGGCAGATTTACATTAGTGGGGTAGACCAAGTTCACCTGATAACATCTTAATCCTGCCCGTTTGAGGGATTAACCTGACACCTGGTTGAAATTAGCTGAGCAAAGCATACGACACATTTCACAGGCATCTGAGGTCTCCTGACAATAAAATACATCACTGCTCTGGTTCTGTTCTCTATCAATCTTAAGAAAAGTAAAAACCAGATTACGATGTCTATACATATAAACACAGATGAGCTTAGGACTGGCACACTTTGAACATTTCAAAAACCCTAACAATAAAACCATTATACGTATTATATGTATACATGCAGCTACTTTCAATAACACAGGCCTTGGAGATAGATTAAACCCTTGTCAGCAAACAAGCATGTTCTCAATAAATCCTTTAGGAAAAATTAAAACAGTCAAAAGACAGTTTCATCTGTACTCTATAAACCTCCATAATTAACAATGTTTTACCGCATACTTTCCTTCAAAAGCTAGCAAAGCCTCTTGCTGTTTTATTGACAATTATCTACAAAGTCTTTAGGGAACACATGGCAGGAGTAATAGAGGCAGGAGACGCAGGAAGAGGTTTGGAAGGCCATACTCACCAAAGCAGACTTGCCCACACCTCCAGAGCCTAACACCACTAGCTTGTATTCACGCATGGCGGGATTGCTTCACTGGACAGCCCAACAGTCTGCACTGGACAAACAGGGAAAAATAAAAATTGGACAAACAAAATGAGCAAAGGTGTAAAAAAAAAAAAAAAAAAAAAAAAAAACAGTGAGTAAAAAGCAAAAATAAATCTCTTTTCAGGCAAATCAATGGGATTTTTTTCCTGTCTGGTCCTTGAGTTTTTCCCACTCCAGAAAGAAAGGATTCTAGTCATTCCTGGAGGATATAGAGGAGAAGCAGGACAACAATGGAGGGAACACCCATAAGTGGAGCTGCTTCAGGGTGGAGGAGGTGAAGAGTATGTGACCCCTCTCTAACAAAAACCAGCTGTGATGTGTATGTGTAGGGGGGAACTGAAGGAGAGAGCAGATGATACATTGATCTGGCAGATATTCCTCGTAATGACACAATCATTTGGCTTTCACACACCAAAACACACCCTGCTTACAGATTTGTTAGTCACTGAGTCAATTTTTGGTTTTATAAAACAGCAATATGGTGGCGGTCTCCTTCGCTTATGACAGAAAACAGCTGAGGGAAGTGGAAAATGTGATGGAAGGAAATTGTGAAGTAAAAATATCCCTTTAAGGAACAAGGAGGTTACGAATCACTGGCACACACTGTGGCGTAAAGTTAGATTGGGTAGCCAACTGGGTCACTACAAGCTGGGCTACAGACTCAGAAGGGGTTTAGATGTAGCTAAGCAATGTGGGGATTTCTGATTCCTTATCTACTGATCTAACTTCATATCAAGCAGTATCTCGGGGTTTTTCCTGGCTCAGAACAGGCCTGTGATGAGTGTCTACGCACAGCAATAAGAATAAACTCTGTGTACTTTAAAAGCAATCAGTCTGGTACCTTATTTGGCTGAAATCTTTGTTACTTCTCAACATTTTATACACAAACATGTCTATTATAGTTGAGGAAATTAAACCCCCATTAACAAAGCTGGTTTAGAAAAAACAATATTTTAAATAGGAGGAGATTTTCCAGTAATTGTCAAAGCTGCAGTCAAAAAAAGACATTCAACTTGAAATATAAACAATTTTCTAAATTACTGATACAACCACAAAATGTGGTAGGGATGTATTTAGAGAACACTAAAACGTTTTAATATCGGTTTTCTTCAAAGACACGGCAGCTGACTGCCAGCTTATGTTTTAATGAACCAAGCGCTTTTGGATCAAGGGCTAAAAAGTGCCGCTTGTTGACATCAAGGCTGTAACGAAAAAAAATAAATAAAAATCAGATAGTAGCGCATGCTGAAATTAGGTCCCAAGGACAACTGTATAGCCTCGATTAATCATCAACTCTTTTGCAAACATCAAAAGCCCAATCATCAGCTACTCTGGAAGCAGATGATCCTCTTCTGCACTGCTTTTTTAAATAGCACACGCTAAAGAAACTCTCAGGGGGAGTGGTCAAAGGACGAAGGACCTCCAGCTTCAATCACAAGCAGGGACCATGTGGGACATGAAGGCCAGAGTGTGCATAATTCATATTCTCTAATCCTCTGCACTCAAAGAGAAGTTCTGCTTGCATGATTAAGGGAGGGGAGCCAATGGGCGGTGAAGAAAAAGAACAGGGATGCACGAGTGCTATCCAAACGCGCGCCCCTGTATGCTCATGTAAACATTCAAGCACAAAGTCAAGTGCATTCAGTGTGTCACATATACAATGTGGTACAGACAATGTCACACTTAGATTTAGGCTACACTTCACTTGTCAGCTATGTGCACGTCACAATTCCACTGTGAATGCTGTGGACTGACCCTTGCTAAGACGGATGACGTCAGGGGCTCGCTCTGTGACAGAGGCAGTCAGATTATTATGTGCCGGCTTCAAAGGTCATTATGGAGGATGAGTGTTCCTCCAAAAAAGTGCAGTCAAATTCCAGCTCCCATCTTTACTATTTCAAACCTCAGTTTGCAGCCTGTGCATATGAAGCAATTGTTTCTAAGGGTCCATTCCTCGCATGTGTCAACCAATAAAGTACCTACATGTTTTTTAAAAAGGAGTAGAAAGGTTTAAAAAGACAGTTTTCTTTACTTGGACAGGCTGCCTAGCAAGGATATTTAACATGTTATTATCAGCACCGGGTAGGATACGAAAATGTTGGGAGGAATCCACCTACAAACTGTCTGCCAACAAAAATTAAGACGACAATAGGAAAGAAAGCAGCACAAACTACCAGGCAGATTAACTACTGTACAAAAAAGAGAAGTGTGCAAAGCCGAATATGACAACAAAACAAGGTCTGTGTGGATCACCCTCAAAAAAAAGATAAACCAGAATAAGAGCCAGTCCAGACTTATTTCGAAGGATCAGTTACTAGTAACTAGCCAGCCTTGGCCCTTCTTGTCTCAAGTCTCACTAATGCCTGGCTCGGTAAACAGGTTGATGTTCAATATCATTCATCTGCCTTTCCAAAGAGAAGCTCTTTCCACAATCAGAAACTCCAAAAAACTCCAACTCTGCCTTTATGAATTGCAGCTGGTGACAGCAGTCCTTTTTCTGCTCTTTAGAGGTGCTGTAAGCTGGAGGGACCCCTAACAAGAAGAGGGACAAAAGGACCAAGAGCCACTACACCAAGAACTCCAAGGCTGCACAGCAGAACAAGGACTGCTGGTCTGTAGTACAAGACCGTGGAGTAGAAGTTCAACGCAGCACACGAGACACACTGTTGAGACAAAAGTCAAATTAGAAAGTAAAAGCACAAAAAAAGACTCCAAATCTGTCATGTACATCTGGAGTTTTCAGCACTGTAAAAATTACTTCTGACGTTAGCAGAGAGATTCCTCATTTCACAAGAGATGGAGATGTCGCCAAAATTTTGTTTCCTCTAAGAGTTTGCTGTTCAGCAAGTTAATAATAATCTTTTCATTTACTGGACTAGTTTAGCATTAGTGCCGATCTCATTCCGATTTCACATCCCCTTTTTCACACAAATGTGATGCTATTTTCAGAACAAAATGGAAATTAAGCCCTACACTCCGTGTTTCAGGGTTTTTCACCGTGTCTCTGATACTGGAAAGAAGTTAAGTTTAATGTTACTGATATTTAAAGGAGTTTTGTAATCACCTACCTAACTGTAAGCAAATCTGACAGGGTATGGTTTCCCTTATTGCAATTATGGGTGCTTACCACAGCATATAAACAAATATATATTTAAAAAGAAAAAAGTCACAGGCAATCATGTGCTGGAAACAAAAGTAACTGAACTGCCAATGAGTACTGAGACCACACCCAACTTCTAAAAAAATTATTTTACATCATTTCAAATTAATAAAAATAATACAGAACAGAGGCATGCAGCTGAGAACGAAATGCAACCTCATGGGCCTCTCTTACTAAATATTATATAGGTCAAACCATAACCGTCAAACCTAACCTTCATTTTGATCTTAGTCAGACCAGGGGTTTCCCCATCGCATAGAATATTGCAGTGTCCCATCAAAAGGTTTTCTCCATTATTCAATGCCATACTGATAAAATTATTTTTTAACATTTCAATTTACTCTATCTTAAAATAATGGCCACAAATAAAAGACGCCTCGTTTTTCTAGGCAGGGGAAAACCATGTACACACCTGTAAAGTTTTGTGGCTATTTCTTGTACAGTTGTGATACTGTCACACTGACAAATCCTGTCCTGAACACCAGGCAAAGAACCTAAAACCACTTTGGTGGTAGTTCCCCCTACATGACCTGTCACTGGGAGCACATTTCTTTAGCATTATGACTCGCACACAGAGATTCTCACAGTGAAAACAGTACCAGACAAACTACTGCAGCTGCTAAACATAGGTGACAGTCACCCAGCCGGCACTTTCTCACCAATTAGCACTGTTGGCAGCACTGATATAGTTTTTTGTTTCAGAAGCTCCTACCTTCAGGCAGGAGCTTCACAACCATCCATGCATGCACAAACAAACAAGCTGAAACACAGCTTTTACCCGTGACATTGATGAACACAGCCTGTCAATAACATATCAATAATCTTAGTGTAAAGTAATGTATGTGCCGCATTTTTTTTTTTATTTAATAATTTTACAGTTGTGTTGCTACTTATGCACGTGCACCATCAGTAGTTGTCCTTTTGTTGCGCTTATGCCACAATAAATATAAAAAGGTCTTAAATCTCAAATCTGATTGCTTTCCCAAATTTTCATATGGCAGTTTATGTATGAAAACAACGAGTCAAAGTGTTGGTGAATTAACGCGGAAGCTCAAATACAAATGAAGAGCAATAAACCACTAAAAAAAGTAAATACTGCTACTAATAAAGTATTTAGAAACAGACCAAATTTCTTAGCTCAGAGTGTCTTAATTGATGCTAGAATCACTGGACTTGGTGCCATCTTTCACACCCCAAATGAACATATTGATTACAGCTCAAAGAGACTCTGCTTCATGTTTTATTTGCCAGCAACACAATTTTTGTTTCTTTTTGAGTTTTCCTTGAACTTGCAGCTACCTGCAGCCTGTTCTGCAAAAGGGTACCAAAGTGAGTGAAAAGAATACTCTCGTTCTGACACCTTCCCTGCATGATATCAGGGAAACTACACACAGCACAAGCCTGCAAACACAGTCACAATACCCGCAAACATACACACAGGGCCATTTATGGACATCAGCTTTTAAAACCAAAGCAGTCTCTTTCCACTGCCCTCAACTACACACTGTCATTCCCAAGAAAACAAACACACCACTGCTGTTAATCTGCTTTCGTAGTAACCCCAGCAAATAAGGAGCGGGAGAAGGCCACATGCCACAGAAAACATGCTCCTCTATGACATCACTGCATCACTCACCCTCTACAGCCAAAGGTATGTATCCATCTAAGGCTGGGAATTGGATTAGGTGGCGCCGGTAGCAAGAGCATGCAGCGAATGCAAGTCTGGATAAACTGCAAAACTTAATTTAGTGAACAGGAGGCTGTTCAGCTAAAGTACAACCTCCCAGGATCCACAATTTCCTGGTCTACTGAGATTAATCCAACAGCAACGAAGCTGTCACACAAACTGACTCAGCAGGATGGGATGACTGACAGCTGCCCTCCGTATCCTCCACCCAGTGCGGATGGTGAACATGCACACATCCGCTGGTTACGCTAGCAGCACAATACCAACTCTTGTGGGTTTTCGCTTGCTCGTCAAACTACATGTTGATGAGCTACGCTGTCAAAAAAAAAAAAAAAAAAAAAGGATCTACTTGTGGTTTAGGGTGAGATAACAGTTGCTCCAACAGTTGCTGCTAATAAGTGTTTTTATGTGTTGAAAAGTGCTTGATCGTGTGTTACCTCGACTAAAAACCGCAGCTCACTACACATAAGAAAAGAAAAAAAAAAGTACTAACTTCAGAGGCTGATGACAGCAAGTCGATGATTAGAGTATAGAAAAAAATATCTACAAACATTCCTTTGATCTTAGTTTAGTGGGGTCTAAGTTTAAAAGCACCTGTAATTTACTGGGGGGTGGGAGATCATCACCATATAAAACTTTATTCTTTGCCCATGTTAAATGGCATATTTGTCTTTACATGAAATTTCACCTGTAACAGATTTTCAAGTCCTGCTGTATAAGTAGCTTGGCAATTAATTGTAACTAATTAATTTGAAGTGTATCAACTTAAACTTGTCTGTAATTTCCTGTAATTACTGCCAAATTACAAACCTCGCTAGGAAATTAGGAATTTACAAGCTTGTAAAATAAACGCTTACCACCAGAGTTACAATAAAGGGGAATGCCATGTTTTCACAGGTAACTAGAGTAAAATACTTTCTGAAGAAATAGTTTTGTGTTATCAATTAAACTAACTTCATTCAAGAAATAAAGACAGGTGTCAAAGAGTTTTTAGCTGCACTCGCCCATCTCTCTTCTCTTACAAAAACATGAACTAACATAACATAAAATAACCCAATAATCAAGTTATACAACTCTCTTTTTTTCTTATCTCCTACAACCTTAAATGTCCCCATGAGTCAGAGCAAAACTGCAGCCAGGCACACAAACTCTGTGACTTAATTATGACAAAGACCCGTAACTGACAAGCCTTGTCAGCTGAATGCATCTGTGTTACTGGGGCCCTGACCTGTAACCACATCCTCTTTCCTAAGCGCAAAAAGGCTTCATGCTGATAGGATGGAAAAGGAGTAGCTACCTACTAAAATAACCTCTTCCAGTCTCTGTTCCTGTTCAAGAATCCTGACAGCAGGCTGGCTTGCTTACTAAGAGGGAGGGTAGGGGTTATTGGCATAGATGGCATCTTTAAAGTCAGGTTCGGGGAAATGTGTAATTTCAACAAAGAAAAAGTGAAATAAAGTACCCTTGAGGCAGTGAGCCTCTTTGTAAAAAAGGGCCAATTAACTGGGAAAGTGACCTGCTGTGTGTTTACAGTTTTAAGGATGAGGCACACACCTTTCCTGCTTCGCATCTCTCCCCCTGCAGCAGAAATAATATGCGATAGGCTGTCACGAAGCTTGGAGTCAGACAAGAGAAAGTAATTTGAGCTCTTTGGTTATCTCACTGTGAATCTACCTAATTTGCTTAAGGCAGCGGCATATGCTTATCACTTCAGGTCATGCCAAGTCCCTGCAATCTGTGGCTCGTACTAAACCACACAGCACAACACTGTCGATGTGTGATTATTACAACATGAGCTCCAGCAACATTAATCAAATTCTGGTCAAATCATAAGCCCGCTTGCAGATAAACCCTTAAAATGGCATAATCTATAATCCACGCGAGTGAGGCCGGCATCTGTCCGCAAGCAGTCTAGTTTCAAACCAGCAACTAGCCTAAGTCCCGTTATCAAGCTTGTTAGCAAAATGCCGCTAACTAGCTAGCTTTAACTGCCTGCTGCGGGCCGCCGACACTTCACAAACCGCTAGCTGCGGCTCGTTAGCAAGCGAGCTAACTAGCCGACACATTCCCGACCTCTGCGCACTATCAAAACACAACCACCCTGTCAGAAACCTGCCGCAAACAACCCTACCTTACTATTCCCGACCAAACCAGACGTGGCAAGCACTAAATCAAGCCACACTGCAGTGTATTTTCTCGGGAAAGCCACAGCTAACGTTACCTGCCCTTCCGTCTGGCCTTGACTAAAATGGGAGTGCACACTCCGGTATGTACTTGCGGCCAATTCCTCTCCTTTATCCGGCGAAAAAACACACACGCATACACACACAGGCACACACGGCGTGTGATGATGAATTCGCTAATGGCCACGCGAGCGTCGGCGCTACGTAGTCCCGTGCAAATGACTTATTATTCGACCGCATTCAGCACGTAGTAAAGTTTGGCTTTCTGCACTTACCGTATCTTGCTCGCTGTCTCCTCGCCGCTCCGCAAGTGTCAGTTTGCCTCGGGCCCGTGCGCGCAGCAGACGTCACTCCCCGCTGATTCTCATTTTTCTTAAAAGGGCATGACACATCGGCCGCGCGCCCCGCGTCATTTGCATGATAACGGACTGCACAGTAATGCTAAGTACTAACACTAACACACTCACGTAACCTGGATTCATGCATTATAACTGTTTTATAGCAAATAACCTTTGTTGTAAAATTAAGCACAAAGTAAAGCACTTTCTGGTTGTGAGTTATGTGAAAAATGTAAACAAACGTAAAAAAAAAACCCAAAAAAAACCTTTATTTTGTGTACAAAATAATTACTTTTCACTGAGATTACAAATTGTGTGAGATAAAGTCTAAATCAAGTCTCAAGAGCCCCAAGAAGACATTTAAAATTTATTTTAATTAAAAAGCAGTCAAAGCTGATTCTTAAAACTTTACCAGCCATCAATTATAAGACTTTAATGATTATTGATGAATTTAAAGGGGAAAAAGGTCCTTGAAAGCGGTTAATATAAATATGACCTACTCCCTTTAATGATTGTGCCAAAGTAGAGCTGACAGCTGACACAACAAATTAACAGTAACCTAATCACCAACAAGTTTTGGGACTGATTAAGCATGTTTTGTGTGTCACCGTGTCAAAAAATGTATTTTGGCTTCCCAGAACTGAGCATTATGGTTGGGAAGGTTGCTCATGATGGGTATTTTACACAATTTCCTGACCATTTATAATTAAATATTTTTAGGGGAGGCTGCTGTTGCTTTCCTTATCTCTATAAATTGTTCTGGGATTTTATCAGCTTCAGAAGTAAAGTCTGAAACTGTGCCACGGGTACAGTTCTAAAAATCAAACAGCCCACGTGCCGTGCGAGCTGCATAATTGTCCCCTTTAATGTCCAGTTTCTCATCCGGTGTCCACCTGTAAATTTGCAGCACTGGCTCTAGAAGAGATAACTGGTGCGTGACACGCACATGCAAGAATGTGAGAGGAAAATGCTTCCTTATGTGTCCTTTGTAAATACATCTTTAAAGAGTCAGCTGCACCAAGCTGGGCAGGCAAAGAGGGCAAAAGTGTTTTTTTTGTTTGTTTGTTTTGTTTTGCAAGGAGTTCCCTCTAGTGGAGAAGCAAAATCCTGCTCTAGCTTGTAATCTATAGTCCATAAATGTATTCATAAAGCTCCAAAAGACATACTTTACAACTTATTTCTTTAATGTACCAGAGTACAATCTGTCATACAGATTTAATACAGAATACATCAATCCCTTGCTTGAGTTCTCCATTTAATATGAAATGTCTGCCTTAGTTTGTCCTTAGCAGTCTTTTCCTCACTTGTGCTGAATGTAAAAACCACCATCACATAAAATAGAACAATCTGACACAACTCCTTACCATTGAAAAATAAATAAATCACTGTAAAACAAACTAATATATTCCAGGAATGGCATCTGTGTGTCTGTGGTAAGACGTTTGCCTTCATAACTCTGAATAAAGTCAAATAATTAAAAAAAAAAAAAAAAGGCCAACCAAGTGTTGCTGGCCAACCCAAGCATGACAAAAAAGGCAAATATAGATTAACATAAGTGAAAGCTTTACTGTATGTACATATAATTAATTATGTTCCATGTGTGACATATTTTTGATAGATTCAACATCTCAGATTCTCTATCAAGATACATGCAGTCTATACTGTATGTAAACAAAATAGAAAAGCACATCTCATCCTCACAACAACTCTCAGCTGTCTGTATTTTACCACTGCTAGGTGAAACAGATGCACATGACAAGCCTGACAATGGCAAAAGGCAGATGTGTACATAGCTCCTGAAAGAAGGAAAATGGTGACGTGTTTTGTCGTTCACTTCTCCGACAGTCCATAAAGTTGGGTGCACTTTCTACTGTTTGATGTGTGGTACTCTGCACCGCCATTTCTTCTTTTTAACTTCAGCAAGGAATTCAAAAAAGGCCTAGAGGATAAAGAGGTGAGGACTTCCTCTCACTGATATTGTCTGTAGTCTCCAAAGGGAGAGGTGGGCATGGGAGCAGGGGCAGGTTCCTCTGCAAACTGAGGTCCTAAGGAGGAAAAAATAAAACTCAGAGTGAGATCGGTGCCAAAAGTCTAAAAGAGCAAACTGATGAATCAAAAAGACTTCTCAAAGGTCCTCACTGACATATGACGACTGAGTGTTTTTTTCCAATTATTTAAAAACAGTCACAAATTAAAATATAGTCAGTTTCTTCAGAAAGCTGACTCAATCTTCAAATATTCACATTTTGCCATAACTGTAGTATCATCACTGATAAACACTGTTTCAGAATAAATTTTAAAGATGATCAAATTCAATATGATGATCAAGTTCTGTTTTGTCCCACAATTCAAACACAAGCAGTAAAATTTAGAAAATTTGCAGAAGAATCAGATGAGATTTATCACACATATTAGACCTGTTGTTTATAATCCATGCTACTGTGTGCATGGTGACTGAATACTGTTTTCGGCAAAGCATGTGAGCAAGCTGGGGGTTGACTAACACTCCTAAAGTACAGTCAACAAAGATAAACATATCAGGTGCTGGGCAACAAGAGGTGAAGTCGCAGTACATTCAGTGTTTTTTTCTTTGCCGCAGTCATGTCATCTTTCATCTAAGTATTCTTTCACGCCTGATGGCTTCTGGTGGTTAGGTAGACTTTTATGTACAGTAATTTATCACAATGGGTGCTCGTTACATAAAACACTCTTCAGTCTCTTTCATTGAGTTTAATAAAAAATTTTTTTTACCAAAGTATAACTCACCAGTTGGAAACTGTGAAGAGGCAAACCTAGTAAGCAGGATTCCAGCGCCCTCTATCAATGCCAGCAGGATACCTCCCATGGCAGCAGAGCCAAACATGGCTACCGGTCCATCTATGGACAAACCAAGGGCATTAATTGACTAAAATCACATAAAACACTCATTTCTGCACTTAATAGGTAAATTCAACAAAACTGAGATGGTACTGTTTGTTAGAAAATGTTCCCACCGTCAATTTTTGTATCAGTTTTAATCCACTATTTTTGGATACAACTTATTATAATCCATTTCAATAGAAGGTATATAGCACAAGTGTTTTCATGCTACTTTCGGCTGCTCACCATTCCTGACGCAACTCTACTGGAACTGGGAATCTTTTGCTTGTCGGGCAAATGTGTAAACCACTTCTGTCTATTCAATCTTTTGTTAAAGTTGTTCAGAATTACATGAGGACCCCACAGTCCCTGTACAAATAAGCTTCAAGTTTTTCTGCTCCAGTAAAGTAAGCAAAATGACCAGAAAGTGATGCAAAAACTAATCTATAAATAGAAGTAGACAAAAATGAAAATATGCAGACCAGTTACAAGAATCAACAACTCCATTTCCTCATACTGACTGCAGGAAAGTCTGTAAACTGAATTTACTGGACCAGCTGTTGCAGGTTTTGTTTCTTTTTTAAGAAACTCCCACAAGAAGCCACTGAAGTAAAAAGTCTGAAAATCTCACACCCAGGAGGGGTTGTAATAAATGTGGACATGCATGTGAAAGCACATTTGCTGTGTGTATGAGGTATGCAAGTTTTCTGTTGACTACTCACTTCTTGCAGCAAGAATAGCTCCTGTCATGGCCCCACTTGTTATTGAGTTCCATGGATCCTCCTTCCCTCGCACTTTTACTAAACCACAGTCAATCATGGAGAAGAGGCCTCCCCATACTGCGAAGCTACCTGCAACACGCCAAAGAAAAGATTTGCATCAGCTGAAGAAGTTATCACTGAAGATACGCGTGTCACTTTGTCAAGCAATCACCCACGTCACATATTTACATAAGTGACTTCTACCACTAACACACTTCAACAGCAAATAAAGTATTAATAATTCTGCACACAGATTATGCCTTCAGGCTCCAATAGCTGCTTATTTAATTAAACGATAATTACTTTAATATACAAAGCTGAAATATTTCCTAAGATTAACTTGTCACCATCGGAACTGCAGACGATGTACAACATGCTGCTGACTACAGCCCATGTTCTTTACAAAGGAAGAGAAATGACCTTTGAAACAGTTCAGCAATTGTTCTTACCCCCGAGCTGTGGGGCTCTGGTCTTGATAGCAGTTAAGCTACCCCTCATTCTGTGGCTCATCCCCTACAAAAAAGAGAGACAAAAAACATGCATCAGTGGAAATTCACTGTCAGGTCAGGATTTCTGAGACCAAAGATTCAGAATGTTCAGATTATGACTGATAACATAAGTTGAAAAAATTGTGGGTCTTTGAAATTCAGGTTGGATTAAAAAGAAAATTTCCTGTTTACAGGAACAGAAACACTGCTTCATCATCAAGTGTCTTTGAGTGTGACACTGACTCCAAGGACAGTACCTTGAATGTCAGCTTTGACTGAGGCCAGAAAACAGTCCTTGAACTTACCGAGGGTGCATTTCTGAAGCCTTTCACTGCCTGAAATATTCCTCCTCCAATAGCTCCCATGGTGAAAGCTCCCCCACAGTCATCCACAATCCTCCAGGGGCTAAAAGCAGAACACAGACATTTTAGTTTGTTTAAGTTAATAATGTCATGACATTTGAGATCTCTCATTGCATGTTCATAACAATCTCTTAATGTTCCCTGTAAGTCTAAATTAATCCAAAGGTAAAGGAAGAAGAACTAGTTTATTACTAGTAATATGACAATAAGATATAGGTCATCTGAATATCAACACTCGTAAAATCTTATACACACACACAGACTTGGCCTTTGAGAGGGAGACCGATGTAACAGTGAAGCTGTGAAGAGTAGTCAGAGGAGTTTAAATACATCCAAAAGCAACCGACAGTGCACAAGAGAAGTGAAGAAGAGATTCGGCAGGGTGGTGGTGATGGAGACTAGTGTCAGGGCTGATTTATGACAGAAGCAAGAGTGAAAGGGAAGGTTTACAAAAGAATAGTAGTGAGACCTGCTGAGATGTATGATGAGCAGACAATGGCACTAACAAAAAGACAGGAGGCTGAGCTGAAGATGTTAAGCTTTCCACTGGCAGTGAACTAAGAGAGAATGGACGGGATTAGAAATGGGTATCATAGCGAAAGCTCAGTTTAAACAGAAACTAAGTTTGAGAGGCAAGGCTGAGATGGTCTGAACATGTGCTGTGGACGGTTAGTGTGTATATATATTTGACAAAAAAAAAAAAAAGATGCTGAATATGGACCTGCCAGACATGAGCAAAAGCGGAAGCCCTCAGAGAGGGGCAATGTAGTGGAGGAGATGCAGAGGGTTGGTGTGACAGAAAACAATGTTAGGGATAGGGTGAGATGGAGGCAGACGAAGAAAAACACACACGCATACGCGTGAACGCACACAAACACACAGGGTCACTCTCTCTGTGTCCTATGTTAATGACCACCTCTGACCCAGTGTAAAACATGAAGCATTACAGCATTACATCATTTTGTTTCGACCAATGACTGTTTTCTACAGTCACTGGTTTGAGTAGTGAGGATTATACTTCACATGACCGCATCTCAAATTTAAACAAAACAGACTGCACGTTTACTTTTCACATATGACTTTATTAGAAAGGGTTTACATGGTTAGATGGTTGCATACAATGTAATATGACTTCTGGTCAAAATCAGGAAAACGTAACCGTTTTAAATAATGTATGTAAAACCGGATCTTCTATTTTACTCATAGCCATCCGTTTACGTACACAGATGCACTACATCTTAAATCACGAAACGAACATTTTGCAGTGATACTTAAGGACAGTAACCTTGTGTCCCGTGTTTCTGACCATTAGTATGCGATCTTAAATTGTTATTAAAAGCTGGCCAAAATACTTAAAAACATAAGTAGGAGAAAAACAGCGAACCAGGTCAACCTTTTTGAACTTTTAAGAAGTTTATTTAGTTCACGGTTCTTATAAATTAAACCTACCCCAAAATAAGCATACACGAGGACAGCCACCGATAAAAAAAATGTATGTATTTGTAAAAACATTTATTTTAAATCCTCAGTGACGCTATTAAAAGTTCATAAACTATTTGAACAGGACATGTCTCAAGCTAGCTGAAGCCATCAGGTTGCAGTCTAGATAGCGCACAAGTAGCTAATCCAGCTAGCTTACTTGTGCGCCAAAGCAAAATAATACTAAAATAACTACTCCAACTTTTCCCGAATGGCTACCAGTATGCGTTTACAATAGATGTTATATGCCTTTTTTAAGCACCGGTTTGTGGGGTCAGTAAATTTAAAGCAATGACATGTGGCAATAAAACCGACAAGGTCACAACGTGACTTAGCCGTCCCGACGCAGTGCTCGCTCAAACTACCTTCACTTGTGTATGCGAAGTTAGCATTTCTGCTAACGACAGCTAGCCGGCCGGTTTCGAGGTGTTTCGGTCGTGTCACGTGATATAAAATAAAAACATTAAACACAACTAACATGGCATGTATTTAAAACGCAGCCCACTGCAGTACACGCTGAAACGGTGCGGAAAACGGATTAATTTTAATTTTAGGACTCACCACGGCTCTCTGGCATACTCCTCCATTTTGTTCTTTGCTGTTCCGCCTGACGTAACGATTATCGAACACCTGACGTAACGACACAGGCACGAGACAACGTCATGTCTTAAAGGAACAGAGCATGCAGGGATGAAGGATGAGCTTCAGGCTGCTGTCCTGAGAGTTTATTATGTGTGCCTATGCCAAGAGGCACACATATTACTATTCGTCGGATTTATTATTATTATTATTATTATTATTATTATTATTATTCTTCAGTTTCCGCCTGAAATTTTGCAGCGAATCTCGCCTCGCAGTTTTGAGACAAGCTTCATATATGTTACCTCATTTTGTGCGGCTGGATCAGGAATGGTGTGCTATGACTTTTGGTGTTTATGACTATTATAGTTTTTTAAATATTAATATTTTAGTGAAAATTTTCCCGCACTTCTCTGCCAAACAGTTTTGACAATAGGGTTACATATGTTAGATCATTTTGTGCGGCTGGAGCTGGACTAGTATGGTATACACTTTTGGTGTTTATGACTTTTATAGTTTTTTAAATATTAATATTTTAGTGCAAATTTAGAAAGATTCTTCTTTTGGCGCCATAGAAACAGACTTCATTTGTGGTGTGTTGGCTCCATCTTTTGGTCCCACTGATACAAATTTCAAACTTCATTTGTGGTGTGTTGGCTCTCTCTAGTGGTATGCCGGGAGTAGTACGGCCTGTCTACCCTTATGTGGATTACCGTAATGATGACAATATCAACGGTGCGCACAGCGTCGCTGCTTTCAGGAGCCATTGGAATTTTTAAGGTTGCGCAAATCATTCAATAGTTACGGTAATGCTTGGTGGAAAACTCAATATCCCACAATTCATAGCACGCCTCTGCCGAGTCAAACAATGGCGGCCATCACTTAGTTTTTATTTTCCTCTTAATACTGTTTCTAGGTCACAAAATAAACTTTTAAGATATTTTCAGGCGAGAATATAGGTGTGTAAACTTCAAATATCTGCTCATTTTGTCAAAACATCCCATATTAGCGACAATGTTCTGACGATGTCGTTTCTGCTTGAGGCTAGCTGGCTAGTGTGGCTAGCGCGGCTTTGCTAACAAGCTACAGCCGGCCTGGATGACAGTGAGAGCGGCTTACTCTGGTTTCACACCCGGTCCTTCGTAAAGTCTCGTGGTCACAGCTGGACTTATTTTAAATAAATAAATGATTTATTTATTTATTCATTTTAGTAACGGTATAAACAGTGAAAGGTGGTGGATTGGCCAGATGTAAACTTCAAATATGTGCTCGTGTTACCAAGACATCCCATATTACCTCTGATGGTTTCGGTGCCTGCAAAGAGCTAGACAGCTAGCTAGCTAACTGGCTGTCTTTTTGACTCAGGGTCATAGCTGGACTTATTTTTCGTTTTTATGAGCCGATGAGGGGTTTTTTTTAGTAACGGTACAAACAGTGAAAGGCGGTGGATTGTCCAGATGCTGGTCGATGTGGAAAAAATAACTGAGTTGTTTGGTGGTCGCTGACGCGGAGCTACAACCGAGGGCAGCTATCCACCGGTGTGTGTCAGACAGAGCATGCAGGGAACGAGGCGGCGAGGCGACCGCCGATCAACCGGTGGTAGATCGTGGATCAGGGAAACCCAAGGCAGGAGAAGCAGGCGGCTGCCGGTCAGAGCGTGAGGTGAACTGAATTTCAGGTAAGAAGTTATGAACTGCACTCTATTTGGGTCAGATATAAACCGAGTTTAGGTGTAGTTTGGTGGAAACCAGGAGATGACCTTACCGAATCATCAGAGCTGAACTGGTGATGGAGAAACAGGTTTACCTTTTTTTTAGGTGACATGAATGAGTTGAAGGGAAGTTATGAACTGTTTCTGAGAGAAATAAACACCAAGCTCCTTTTTTATTTAGCTGACAGCTGGTAACTGTGCAGGGGCGGATCTAGCAAAGCTTTTGCCAGGGGGCCAGGTAGGGCATCTTACAACCAAAGTTTGTATAATAATACACAAGATTGGCTGTAGACCATTGTTAATCATTCAGAACACTGTGTAAAAATAACAAAAAACAAAAAGTGAATGCAAAAGTGCATAAATATTTATTTTACGTGATTGATGTGTGTGGCGGGGCGTGGTCTGCAGTGCCGCTGCAGGGGAGGTGGACCCACCTGAGCGGCATCTGCAATCACGCCTCTCTGGCGTAGTCTGTGCTCTCTCGGCTGTTTTTTGGGTGTGTGTCAGGCTGTGAGTTGAAAAGCTACAGCCGGCTGTGTGGGTACACCAACCATGTGTGAAAAGTGGTCCATAACGTAATGCTTCAAAGCGTGTTCATGCAAACATTGTCGGGTCTGCCGTGGTACAATGGGACTTCTGCTCATGAAACTATGTGCACAGCGTCTGCAAATCGGGGCTGTACAAAGTCACTTCATCTTTACCCAAAATTGTAAGCTGTCATCTGTGAGGTGCGAGCGGTGTTTGTTTTTACCATAGTTCATGGTGGAGAATGGCTGCTCTGCTGAGTTTTGCTCTCTGTAGCTGTATGAATGGCAAACTACACTGTTTACCAGCGGCATAGGCACACTTAAAATTTCTTCTGAAATTTTCGCTTTCTAGTTAAAGTTATTACAGCCTATTTCTTAAACCTATCCACAGAAATACCAAAAAAAATATCTTGTAATGAATGGTGTAAAGTAAAAAAGTAGAACTGTTCAAGCACTATAGACTTGTATTATACTTGAGTATTTTAATTTGATGCTGTTTTCTCTTTTTTTAACTGATATTGAAGCGTCCAGATATTTATTTTGTCTGTTTATTTTTTTTTTATTTTGTCTATATCTTTATTTCTATTCCATTCTGAATCATCTTTTACTTAAGTAAAATTTGCTTCAGATCAGCTCTGCTGGTGACTGGGACTGTCATCAGTCCAGTCAATCAATCAATCAATCAATTAAAACAGATTATTATGGATTTTAAAATCTTATTTTCATATGTACCTATTTTCAGTGATATCAACTTTAATAGCAGGAAATGAACTAGGCATATAATTCTTTTCTTTCTCTCTTTTTTGCTATATTTTTCAAGTAACCTGTATTTGACAACAGTATAATAAAACTTAAAATTCAGTTTTTTTGTGTGCCACGCCAATGTTTTTAGTCCCCCCGCCCCCATTGGCCAGCTTTTTAACTATCAAATAAGGGACACTCTGGCTTACCAGAAGCAAAGTGCACAACCAACTGGGTATAGTGTAAATATGCACTGTGTGTGACATTGCAAGTAACGGTCAATATACGTGACATTTAAAGTGGAATAAGGGACGAACTGCTCATTATACAGGATGTCCCAGCTAAAACGGGACAGATGGCAACCCTACCCCCATATGGTCACCCTTACGAAAAAAATCTGTAGCCGCCCCTGAAAACAGGTTCCTCAAAGGCAGGCAGATGTAACTAAAAACATAGCTTTTATTAAAGGTTGTTGCTGAAATCCAGAAATGCAAAAGTCAATGAGAAGAATGCAAACTGAATCTAACAGCAGACAGGGAAAACATACAACATGGCCATGGAATTCAAACAGCAAAGTTCAGTGGAGTCAGGATTAGTTATACACATGGAAGGTAATCGGGGAATCGGAAAAATGAGTGTAATGAGACACCGTCCAACCAAATCAACAAACAGGAAGTTAAACTAATTGCAAGAGACGAGATACAAAAGACTACCAAAATAAAAGAGGAATGAATAACTGTAATACTGAGTCAACCTAAGAAAGCAGTGAAGGGACTAAATAACTCAGTGGATACAGACTGCAATACTTAAACATAACAGGAACAGAAAGTGCAGCATAACAACGTGAAACCTACACAATTAGAAACAATAAACCAGAGCACATAAAAATAAAAATAAACCCCACCTGAGTACTGCCATCATTAATGGTGTAAAAATTCACAGTTTATTGTGAACAGTTCAGTGGGGTATGAATCTTATTATAGATGTATTAAGCAATCCGTTGTAAGCAACACAAAATAAAGCTGTAAAATAATAAAAGGCAAAGATGGCACATTGTACTTGAGATGTTTGCTAATTCACATCGATAAGCAACATGAAGCAAATTAAAGGACAGCCAGACATGTATATGAGAGTTTTGACATTTCTATCAACAAAAGCAATGTCACACTGATCACATAAAGTCTTATTTACAGTGACAAAGGTTAAAAAACAGGTAGAAAATCAAAAGAACACCCCTTAATAAAAAGTTTTTTTACATGTTCTGCAACACAAATAGAAATCTTCATAGCAAAATAATCACACTCTGCTGTGCTCCTAGTGTTTTCTTAGTAATAGCAATGCAATGTACTTAGAGGCCTTCTGATGGCACTGAAAACCAGTAATCTCAACATTTCATTCCTTCTCCTCTTTTTCTTCCTTCTGAGACTATTGGTCAGAGTAGCAGCTACAGCTAAAAGACAGAAGGCTGGCTCACTGCCCATTATTAGGAACGAGAAAGGAATGACTTACAGAGCAAGCCCTCATTGAGAAATGACCAAATATAGGCATTTTGTGGATGCAGAGACTGAGGCAAGGCTGCAGAGAGATAAACTAGCCTGCTGCTGCTGCTCTCTTTTTTCTCTGGATGATGGCTACCTTTCCAGCTGGTGGGTGGACACTAGACAGCTCCCAATGTTTCCATGTAGCTTTAAACACATTATGTAAAGAGCAACAGATAGAAGAAAAGTTCTTCATGGTCCACTGCAGAAGCACAGATATACATGCTACGAAAACATTCGCTAGTTGATATAATGTTTTGTGTCTGGTAAAGGTTCTGCCTTGCAGTTTTTAAAATTAATCCATCAAGAAATGCAGATACATAAATTTAAAAAATGTGAATCCATGTTTATTTCAGTAGTTAAACTACGAGACACGAGAGGCCTCCCGCTTTCCTGGAAAGGTATTTTTTGGCATATGGACACCGCAAGTTTCCACCTTAGTCTAAGTAAGTCATGGGACCCCAACTAGCCACAAAAGTCATAGTGATGTCGTAAAATCCTGCTGCAAGTACAAGCCATTGCATTTTTGAATGTATATACAGCTGTGGTCAGAAGCTTCCATACACTCATCATAGGCATGAATGTGACGATCATTTGGGGCTCATAAGGATTTCTTCGAGCTGCTCCTTTTCCAGGGTGGAAGGATTGTACAGCATACATATTTATTTACTTTAAAATGCAAGAATTGGGTTTGAATTTATTCTGGATTTTTTCTAATCCACACCGGGTCAAAATTATACACACAGGCTGAAAACAGAGACAGACTTGAACCTTTTAATAAGCGCTGCTGAAGGTTTTAAAGTGTCTTTTAACTCGACAAGGCCGAGGCCTATTTGCTTCTTGCGAATGATCATGAGAGATTACAATTGGTAGTTCCTCTTTGTCTCCATAAAAAGCATTTGTTAGACAGCAACCACTGAATTCCCCAATACTAGGAATAATGGGAAAGTCCAAAGAACTCAATGAAGTTGAGGAGAATTGTAGATTTATACAAGTTGGGAACGTTTCATGGAACCATTTCTAAGCATGCCATCACAATTGTCTGAGAGGGTCCCTGCTCCAAAATCAACACCTTAAAGCACAACTGAAATTCGCTGCTGACCCCATGGACAAACCAAATGCCTTCTGGAGAAATATTTTATGGTCAGACAAGACAAAGATTGACCTATTGTGCTACACTGACAAGAGTTATATTTGAAAGATTAGAGGTGAGCCTTTCAAGTTCTTGTTTTTCAAAGTAATTAAAGCTGTGTGCTGTACAATCATTGCACCATCGATAAAGAACAGTTCAAAGAAATCACTAAAAGCCTGAAACGTGCCCATGATCAGTGATGTAAACATATTTGTACAAATATAATCATATGCACATATATAGAGAATTAATGACATTATCATATACATAATTTCATTTATTGTAGCTAAAAATTATAATATAATAACAGATTATTAAAACATTCCAATCACTTCTATCAGACGGGTAACATTAAACTTGCAAACATAGCAGAATCTTTTATTGAAAACATACAGGCTCTGTAAGAAAAACATGTAATAATGTATGTGCTTCATTACAACACTCAGGTTTTTGCTAATCACATTAAATTTCCTTTAGAACTGATATTCACTTTTAAATAGCTCATAAACCAACAGTAGTGTTGATTTAATGGTGTTTCTGACATTTTGATGTAAAACCCAGGCTAGAATGATTCTGCACAAAACGCAACATCAGATGCTGAAACTTATCTTCCTGCACTTCCTGATAAAATGCATGATGTAATTATTTCCATGCTAAGACTCATTCGTTATGTCCCAGGACTCCTGGGACAATGGGCTGCTTTCCAAACCTGCCTGAGATGTCTTGAGATTTGAGACACACAATCAAAGACCACCTTGACCTTTTTGTTTTCTCCACCCACCCAGATTTTCTTAAGTCAGGCCGCCATCTTTGTTAATTCCCTGATATTCCCAGTTTGATTTACAGATTTACAGCTGATAAGGTGGATTCCCTCTCCACAAATAAATAACTTTTCAAATTAATCTCAATTACATACTTTTGAATATTAGAGTTTTATAGAGTTGTTTGAATCTCTTATTAAGCTCATCACACACTCTCCCACACACTCACATTCAGATGCATATACAAGCCAACATGTTATATGATCGGCCTCATATTATCTAGTGCAAATAACCAGCCAAGCGTCAGTATGAATGGAAGACAAACAGCCTCAAACCCATGGCACTCTCTGCAGAGAGGCCTTCATCACTCATTCTCCACAGAGTCTTTTTGGTCCAGTGTTGTTGGGAGAACTCATAGTGATGGCTGTTCGTCCAAACGTCTCATGTTTCACTGTCTTCATCTGCCCCACTGCACTTTAACCGGCCAGGGGAATTTATAAAGTTTATCCCCTAGAAACCCTCTGGTGAGATGTCTGTTCTCCCTCGCTCTTCTTCTTCTTCACTTTATATTCCAGCAGGAAATATCACTGCAGCCACTTTGGCACCGGCACCTGTGAGAAAAATAAAACGTTAGTGAATCCAAACACAGCATCGGTGAGCTAACCTCTTCGTCAACCCTTCTGATGTACCTTCTTCAGCTGTTTTATATTGGTTCCTCTGATAGAGGCAAGCAGTTGGTCCCTTGAGTTCTTCGTACCACCTGGGCGGTTTGCATCCAGCATAGGAGGTGGAGGAGGTGGTGGTCCACCCCCAGGAGGAGGCGGAGGTGGTGGTGGAGCCGGACCTCCAGCTCCTTTTCTTGGAGTGAGCTTTGGCGAAGGCACAGGTGAAGGGATGGGTGAAGGTTTAGGTGAAGCTTTGGGAGAACTCCTCAGAGATCCTCCACCTCCGCTCTTGGGCACCTCAAGTGTTCCCTTCTTCTCTCCATTGGCCTGGGCCTGCTTCTGCTCCTGCAGGCGCTTCTGCCTCTGCCTGTCCATGTTGCGACTCAGTATGTTTGTCGTGGTCATTCTTGGTCCTGCTAACTCAAAGTGGTAGCCCAGCTTGAGCAAGGTGGTGTTGTCTTTCAGGATCTTGACCATCTCCATCTCGGTCTTCCCTCCGCAGATGTGCCGCTGGTTCTGAAAGCGCAGCTCGGTCAGCGTGGAGTTGTGCTGCAGCGCCTGGATGAGAGACAGGATGCCCTTCCCGGTGAGATGGTTGGAGTCGAGGTTAATGCTGGTGATAGACTTGTTGCTGCGGATCGTGCCGGCAATGGCATAAGCGACATGGTCGTCCGCACGGCAGTTAGCGAGAGCGAACGTCTTGACGTGGGTGTTGTTGTGCAAAGCTTCTGCAAACTCGATGAGCGTTTTCGTCTTGATGACCTCTGAGTTGTTGACGTTGAGCTCAGTGAGGGAGGGGTCGTTGCTTCGCACCTGCTGCATGAGCTCATCAAACATGCTCGAGTCTTCGTCTTCCTCCTCTGCCTCCTTCGCCTTGCTGTTAGGGCTGTTTTTGGAAGCACAGTTAGCAAGTTTCCCACTATCCTCAGCTTTCTTAACCTTACCGTCCTCTCTTTGCACCTTCTCCTCTGGTTTCCGCTCAGCATTAAACTTCTCTTTCACATGGTCACTGTGGTTAACCAGCTCTTCTCTGTCTGTTCTTTTCTCCATCTTGTCACGTTTCACCTCGTCTTTCTCAGAAGGTTGTCGTTCGAGTTTGACATCAGGTTTGCTTTTGTATTCAGATTTCTTCTCCTCTGCTTTAGCATTCTTCTCTTCTGGTTTACACTCTTGAAGCTGGCTCTCTGATGCCTTGCTCTGCTTCACCATTTTAGAGACAAGCCCCTGTGTCTTGATACTCTCCGTTTTTCTTTCCTTTTCCTTGCCCACATCTTTCTCGCTTTTTTCTCGTAGCTTTGAGATAATGTCTTTGGTTTTGCTGTCATCACGTCTCCTGCAGTCTTCCCTCCTTTCTTTCTCTTTGCTCTCATCCTTTTTCTCCTGTAACTTTGAGATCATGTCCTGTGTTTTGCTGCCTGTGCTCACTCTGTTTTCTCTTCTGTCTCTCAGCCTGTTGTCCTCATATTTCTCTTTGTCACGGGCCTCCTCTTTCGTGTCGCTCTCTCTGCTATCCAGCTTCCTGTTTCGACTTGAACGCCAGCTCCCGTCTTCTTTTGAACTTTCAGGACCTTTGCTGTTTCTGTCCTCCACCTTGATATCGCTTTCATTTGAGACACTAGCTTGTCTTTGCAGTCCCACTTTCATATCGTCATTTCCCTCCTGGCTGAGACCCATCTTCCTCAGGTACTCCTGCTTCCGGCTCTCTTTCTTCGGCTCCCCCTGCAGGAAGATGAGGAGTATGATAAGGAAATTTTTCCTCATCAGTATGACAAAACAAAAAATTACATGGGTCATTTAACGTCTGTGAAAAGCAGCATGTCAAATGATGCGGCGCTCTAAACACAATAAATCACAGCAGAGTCTCAATTTATTAGCTACAGAGCACAGAAAAAGTAGTACCACAGACTTACAGCAAATATTGCATGACATGTAAAGTATGATAAGATATCTGATCATGCAGATGTGCTGTCTTTTATTGTACAACAGCGTCTCACAATAGGGCATGTGTGTTTACAGTCAGCAAAAGGACATTATCCATTTTTTTAGCACAGGGATACATTTGCAGTGAGGAGCTTGCTAAGTGTTTGATTTGTGAGCCTCCATCTGTTTTGCTGTGTGAGGCCGTGGCCCTGGCAGATGCATCCTTAAAAGGCAGTGAGCGTAGGAGCAATCAACCAAGGAATTCCACCAGGCCGGGATTAAGAAGCTCCGCAGAGCCGCTGCTCCAACCACTTAAGTGTCTCTCTTCTAAGCATGATTGAAATCATGCTCCCTCACAGACAAACTACTGACAATAAATTTGTGTAGCATCTCCAATAAATTACACAAATGCCTCTTGGAGAAGATGCTTGTGCTTTGCTTGTTTGGCAGATGACAATTAAGGGTAAGGAGTGGATGTAGGCAGGTCATAGATGGGGACTCACTGCTTTTCCTGGCACAGGAGTCAACTCTGGGGACTACTATTTTTAAGCTGATGGGACTCGGGGTGCGTGAGGTCCAGTTGCTTCAAGTGAAATGAAAAATAGACATGAAAGCTATCCAGGGGGCTGTGGGTATTATGCAATGCTGTAGCCTATCAGTCAGTTTGATTTCATAGCTCCTTTTAAATCTGGTTATGTCTCAAAACTGGCAAAGGGAAGTCAAATATAAACATATGAAGAGAGAGATGAGGATCATACTTCATCATAAAACACTCATGAGTCAAAGCCAAAGCATATTTCCTCACAAACCTCAAGTGATGGTTCCCTCTGGCTGAGCCTCCCTTTGGTGTCTCTCTGTTTCGTCGGTGCATCCCGGACATTGTTGCTCATAGGTGGCTGCGCAGGTTGGTTCTCCCCTGGAATGATGAGCCCCTCCTCGGGGTTAATGTCTGGCACCTTCATCATGTCCATCTTCAGCTCCTCTATTTCCTCGGGGGAGAGGGTGGACAGCAGGTTGTCCAGGTCTGGGTCCTCGCTGACCTGGCGACCTATACGGGTCAGGCCTTTCATCTTTCGTCTGGACATCTTGTCCTTGCCTTTGTTTTTGGGTTTGTCCTGGTCTGGAGAGGATATACGGAGTTTGTTTCTTTAAAGGTGCTGATGCTGCTAGCGCAAGCAAATCCCTCGATTTAAATTCAAATTATAAGCTGACTATTCCTATGTGCTGATGTCCTGCTGTTGTGTCGTGTCCCACTCACCAAAAAGCCACCAGAGGCATCAATCCTGGTGCAAAGAGGCTGGTCTCAGAGTCTTGCAGCGAGGGTTACAAGTGACGAACTGTGAGAGGTTCGCATCATCAAAGTGGACTGTGAGGCTGGGACATTCTTCGAAATCCTGTGAAAGTGCATGTCCATATTTAGTTCAGGGTACACACTCCTTTAAAGGTAATGGGAAGGGCTGAAGTTTACAGAGATGCCAGAGCAGGCTTACACAGACTTCCTATTACACAATCTGTATTTATATTGGAGCCCAGTTCAGTGATGTTTATACAGTCGCTCGCAAATAAAAAAGTTTTATAAGAGCTCGCTTTTAAACCAGTGGGGATTGCTACTCTATTGTAGTCACACAGTCAATAACGTTTTGCTGTAATACAAAGGCCAGTGTATAGTTAATAAAATATTGTATGGAATAAAAATAAATACAAATATAATTAATATATGTTTAAAATATGCATACTGTATATATGATACTAAATATTCCCATAATAGATTAAATATATATTTAATTATTTAATACAAAGATGTGACACTGCATTAGTGTTTCACTGTATATTTACTATAATTAATTTGAGCTTTTTTACTTTTTAAAGACACTTTATGGTATTGTGCACTCAACAGACACTTCATTAGGCACACCTTGCTCATTCTGGGGTCAGACCTCCTTTTGTCTGTAGAACTGCTTTGATTCAAGAAAGTGCTTGAAACATGCCTCTGAGATTTTGGTCCATATTGACGTGAAGGCATCACACAGCTGCTGCAGATCTCTTGGTTGCACATCCATTATATGAATCTTCTGTTACACCACATCCCAAGAGTGCTCTATTGGACTGAGATCTAGTGACTGTGGATGCCATTTGAGTACAATGGACTCACTGTCAAGATCAAGACACCAGTTTGAGATGAGACTTTTCACATGGCGCATTATCCTGCTGGAAGTGGCCATCAGAAGACAAGTACACTGTTATCATAAAGGGATAGATGTGGTCAGCAACAATATTCGGGTAAGCCGTGGTGTTTAAAAGACACAAAGTTGGTACAAAGGGGTCCAAAATGTGCCAAGAAATTACCCCTAACACTATTACACCACGACCAGGGTGAACTGCTGATGCAGGGCAGGGTGGATCCATTCGTTGGTGATGTTTTTACCAAATTATGACCGACCGTCTGAATGTCACAACAGAAATCAAGGCACATTTTTCTAATATTCTACAAATTTGAGTTACTGTCGCCTTCCTGTCACCCTGAAGTAGTCTGGTCATTCTCCTTTGACCTCTGGCATCGACCAGAGGTTTTCACCCCAGAGAACTGCTGCTCACTGGATATTTTCTCTTTTTTGGACCACTCTCTGTAAACAGTAGAGATGGTTGTGTGGGAAAATCCCAGCTGGTCAGCATTTTCTGAACTACTCATACCAGCCTGTCTGGCACCAACAACCGTGCCGCATTCAAGGTTACTTAAATCCCTTTTCTTCCTCATTCTGATGCTTAATTTGAACCTCAGCAGGTCATCTTGACCATGTCTACTTTACTTCAGCTTATTTTGTTTTACATTGTATTAACTAAGTCATATCTTAAAAACTTCAAAAAACAAAGTTACGTGAAAAAAGTAATCTTGTTTGGAGAAGAATTTATTTAAACTAAAAGCCATGAATAACGGAATGGACAATAATGAAACTGTTTAATCCAGAGAGCATGTGAAGAGTAGAAATATTGGGACTTTTTTAAAATTATTATTACTTAAGAACTTATGTCATGTATAAAAAGCTGCAACTTCAGCCTTTCAGTGAGTAATCCTGTGATCCTACATTGTTTTCTCATTTCTTTCCTCCCAATATTTATATGCAAATATTTATAGGCAAAATAAGTACATATATTTAAAAAAAAACAATTTAAAAAGGGGGGTTACTTTAATAAAGTTATGATAAAAAAACAATTAAATAATGTTTTTTAGAATTATGATTGTATTTTGAATCAAACTGTATTGCTGGTATGAACTCATCCAGTGTGTAAGTTCCCTGTTAATATATAAAACACTTTCAAACGCCACATTTAAGCTGTTTTGGGGGTGAATGTAGACATCTAGTGGCCAGTGTTATAGATAAAAATCACACTTCTTTCTTTAAACTCAGAAAGAAACACAGACAGCAATTTGTTACATTCCAAAGTTAAATTTTATGTTAAAAGAAATAAACATTTTCCAGTCACTTTATTTTACAGTGTCATACCATCCATATGACAACAGACATGAAGCCATACCTAGACTCTGAACCTGATGTAAGTCATTAAAACACACTCATGGAGTTGGTTGGTTTAGAAGCACAAATGAACAGAAACATCATTGATGTTATATCAAACTACTTATGAAAGCATCTTTACAAAGAAAATCCCAGCGTCTTCCTTGTGCTTTACAAAGGCTCGACAAATCTGTACACGTGGACGTCGGCATCGGAGTGAGTAATTTATGCTGCAGACTAGCTGTGACAGTAATATTAGCTCTCAGGCATTAACATTATGTTTGAGCTGCTTAATACACTACACCTGAAAAGACAATCCAGGGATCACCTATTAGGAGGCATCGTGTTTTTCAATTCGAACCTTTTAAAGAAGGATCAGGGATGCCCTCGAAGCTAAAGGAGATTACAGGTTACGGGCCCTGACCTCACTGGAGCCCAAACCTGCAAGGACAAATTGAAAAGGACAGTTTGACATTTTGGGAAATCCACCATCTGCTTTCTTGCCGACTTAAAGCCAGATGAGAAGACCGTTAGAGCCAGGAGCCAGGCAGGTGGACGGCTAGAGGACGACCGGCTGGGGTTACGGATGGGAACATGTTGAGGTTATGATCAGGAGAAATTCACGATGACAGAGGAAAACAGACTTCACCTCCCCAGAATCGAATCTCAAGGCGTGGAAACAGTGCCTGACACTTATTAACATATGTTTATTCTGTGCAACACCCTGTGCTAGAATTCAGATTTTTTTTTTTAAGTTTCGGTAGGAAGTTTCTTTTTTAAACCAAGACCTTTACCCTGCTTCTAGTCTGATGCTGAGGTAGGCTATCGGCCACTTGCTTCTCTTATAATTAACCACACATGTGCAGAAAGGGGCTGACCTGATAGCAGAGTGTGGTGGGTACCACATAAGTGCATTTCCCAACAGCTCAACCGTTTTTTGCTACTTCAAGGCCTCGAAATTTCAAGATAAATGTACTTTTTACTACATTTTTTTTTGCAGCTTGACGACAACTGTTTCACATTTTTAAAACATAATCAGTGTACAAGTTTATTCAAATAAACTGACGTACCCAGGAAGCAGTTAAGATGAGCAACACCATTATGAGCTGCAACACCTGTGTTAAGGAAGCCAAAAAGTCTTTATTAAAAAGTCTTTTAGGTTTAATTCTTTTTGCATGTATTTATGCAGCACAAAATGAATATAACTACAGTAAATGTTGCAGCTAACTTCATAATTTTTGCTGATTCAATGTAGCATTTTTGTTTTGTTTTTAAGCAGAGGATTACAGACAATAACTACATTTTGGTGCCAATATATCAAATGTGCCAATAAAGGGGGGAAAAGCAACAACAAAAAAACAAAAACAAAATGTGCACCCGTCAACAAGAAAGCAAACACCTTCTCCAAAATGTCAAACGAGTCCTTTAAAGAGAGGTGATCTTTCAGCAGTAGTCGTTTTTGGCTTCGTAGCTTAGTCCAGAAGGTGAGAACCCATTCACAGTTAAAGGTAACTTAAATAGTAATAAATAGTAAATGGAAAGATGCCAAACGTCATATCTCATGGTACAATAAAAATACACGGTTTTAAAATAACTCGTTACAATATCATAAAATATTTAGTTGAAGAACAGATTTACAAAATATTTATTTAAATAGTTAATCTCTTTTTTCCCATGGTTAGTTACTGTAAGGCGGGATATTTTATTTTAATCAAGCAGCGTGACCTGCAACTCCCCTGTCCTGATATGTTAGAAGGAATAGACGTTAACACTGATTTCACTGTGAAACACCCTACCCGCCACTATGGAATTAATCAAGACTAATTTCTAATTTATTTAAAACCAGAAAAGAAGCAGAAGCGGACAGATATCTTTGACCAGGAAGCATGCTGATGTTGAGATCGTAAAGAAGGGTGCCACTAATAAACTACTTCAAAGTAATTACTCGTGTCAGATATTAGAAAGACGAGACAAAGTTCAAACCAACAGGTGACAAAGGGCTTCTTACAAAGAACTGGGAGAACTATTTAGATCTATAAAGCCACCTGCCTTAGATCCAAACATCACTTTTGCAATCAAACGTGGATCCCTTTTTTCCAGTTTATTTTTTTGCTTAGTTAGAAACATCAAAGACAAAGAAGAAGCACGTGATGCTATGATAACCGGAGAAAGTGGATCAGTGGCAGAGATTACCTGGAATGTAACCGCAGGCAGTTATCAATTTATTCAAACTTAACAAGGGGGAGGAGGTAAAACATGTTTTTTTTCTTTTACCAAATAAAGAGGGACAGCATTTTTTTCTAGAAGGTAACAAGCACTCTCTTTTGGCGACACCCTGTCACTGAGGTGAGTGTTTCAGATCACGAGGCTGGTGAAACAGCGCCAAGACGCAGAAGTCGCCTCGCTTTCAGGATCATGTGACGCCTGCCCAGAGGAGTCAGGCGTCAGGTTGCAGGACAGACTTTGATTTACATTAATACTGTGGAAAAGTAGGACGACGCTGCAAATGAACAACTAAAACAGAACTTAAAGTGCCTCCTGTTTTCTTTCACAGGCAACCCACTGCTAATCGAGCCGTAGCGGTTATTTTAGCGTGTGACTGTGTGCTTAACTGCATCTGCATCTGCGTGTGTGTGCGTGTGTCTGTGTGTGTGTGTGTGTGTGTGTGGGAGAAAGTGCTGCTGCCTTCTTTTGAAACAGTCCCTTCTCTCAGCTGCAGTAGTGTCCCGCTGTGTGCGTGAAGAGGAGCCCATCAGTGACCAGGATACTGAGGTGGAGAGTACGGTGGTGGGGCTGAAAAACAAGTAGAAAAAGAAGACACACATGCACACACACAGTCAGCCTTTCACTGTAAGTCTAGAAGTTTTTGCCCAGATTATACCAGTATTTTAGCTCAGAGCTAGGCATGTTCATGAAACAGACTACAACTACACAAAATACACATGGCTGGAAAACCAAAATAGTGACAGGGTAAGAGTGAGAGAGAGTTTTAAATGTCACTGATATTTATGTATTTGGTGATTTAATGAAGCTGGATGAAAACAAAGTTATAAAAATTCATACTGAGGGCACGAAAAACGTCCATGCTAAATTTTACAGTTTATGGGAACAGTTGCTGGAGAATAGAGGAAAAAAAAAAAAAAAAACGTGATTAAACACAAGTCAGCTGGAAAATTGTCCCAATCTGTTCAAAGGATTAGTGAAAGTTTTAATCGGCTGGGAGCATTAGGGGAAAAGTCCTCAAATTTAGCAAGACTCATTATTAAAATATGACACAATGTTGTTAAAGTAGCAAAGAGAGGTGCTACAAATGTGAAACTAGTGAAGAGACTATACAGTTCTCCTCTGAGGGAGGAAATGTTCCTAATCAGAGAGGACAATGTCCAACCATTGGACAGAACAAAATTCAACACATGCTGGGGTGAACTGCACTAAAGTTTCTAATATGTAAGTTAAAAAAACATTATGGAGAGATCAGGTGATCACCCAAAGAACCACTTATACAGTATGTTGGCACATCATTTTTTGCTTTACATGCAAAAGCAGTTTTTGTTCTTGATTGTGATTTGACATATACTGACATGACCAGGAAACCCTGCAGCCATGTGAGCTTACTCTGAGAGAAGTTATGCAGGTCTTACCCTGGCTGTATGCAGGATCCATCGGGCGTGGTACGTACGGTCCCGGCTGCATCACTGGGTACTGTGGAGGCATGCCAGGATATTGGGGCGCCATAGGGTAGCCAACGGGTGGATACTCTGAGGGGCAAATTGGTTTACCATAAGCATCGTACATGGGCTCAACCGGGTAGCTGGCCATGGGGATCTGCTGAGCTGTGGATTGAAGAAGATTGCACAGTTACGAAGGAAAATCCATACTTCATGGTCGTCTGCATAGACATCGACATGACAACGAGAGGTCTCACCATCATAAGGTGTCCTGCCCCTCTGCTGCCTTCTCTGGTAAAGGTAACAGCAAGAACACATAAAGCAGCAGACCATGGTCGCAATGATGGCCACAAAGAGGAGGATGGAAGACGCAATTCCAGCTAAAGTGGTGGGGCTGAGGAGAAGAAGAGTGGAGGAAGTAAGTTAAAAAGGATTCCCTTTCTTCCTTTGATCATTCAGCCTCATGTTGTTCCTCCCCCTCTGTGCTGCTAATTATGACTCACTCTGGAGGGAATTAAAGCAGAGGTGGCTGTGATGTGAAGCTTTCAATTTAGCGAAGACTGACCCCGACGTCGCATCCCAGCAAATGCCTCAAACTCTCCACCTCTCTGTCTCGACCAGATTCCACCACCTCATGATCTCAGAGAAGCAACAAAGCCCTCCATTTTATCTTAGCCTCCGCTGCCCACTGATCTGATCTCCCACCAGGCTCAATAAGCCACACGTTATCTGCTGGGTGCTGAACAGTGCCGGATGGTTTAAAATGCTGTGGAGAAAAACTGTCATGCTGCAGCCTCAGATACAAACATGCTTAGACTAGCATCAGTATTTTTCCCAGCTAAATGATTTCTCTCATTACAGGAGACTCACAGAAAGCTGAGCCACCACTGACCAGATATTATAGTCAACAGAACAGGCCGTGCACAAGTCTATGCATGATCATAAACCTCATCCAGCTGTTCCCAACATAACACAACAAGAGGGGACACAGTGACATTTGTAACAAAGTCTAACCCGTTTGTCCTTTCGTGTTTGTGGCAGGACTTTTACTTGAGCATTCTTGACTCTGTTAATGGTTTGTGTGAATAACAAACTCAAAGGTCTACTTGTTAATTTTTTTCTAAACTACATTTTTTACTTCCTGATTGAAAACCAGGGGAGGAAGCTAAATGCTCCAAATAAGTTACTAAGTAGAGTTAAGGAGTAATGGTTTTACTCCATTTCACTGCAACACACAGAAAACATGTTTTACAATTATTGTGTCCTACATTTTACCATTTTTTAACAAGTGTTACCATTTGGCTTTAGTTATGAATCTACAGCTAACATCCATTTTCAATATCCTTTTGTATACAGTGCCATGAGAGCGTATAAGTAGACACTTCCTCTACGGTTCCTGTGTGTTCTCAGAGTACTCTGCAAGTCCAAAGATACGTTAGGTTAATTTGTAGGTTTAAATCGGCCTATAGATGTGGATGTGAGACTGCGTGGCTGTCTGTCTCTCACTACGATGTAATCCACATAAGTGGCCGATGCCATGACCAGCCCTTGTGCATTTGCGTGGTGTTTTATGTGTTGATTACCTTGTGGCCGTGTCACAGTGTTTAATATGCGGTGCCAGCCACGACATAAACAAATAAATTGTCAGGGTTTTTTTTTACCGTCCTGGGTTTCCTCTCTTGGCTGAGGTCAGTTTTTTGTTCCCTCCAGAGTCTAAAGTATTTGTCCCTCAAGTTTTTCCACTTCTGTGTAGATTTCTTCAACTTCAATCCGATAGTTTCAAAAATCTACCTCCAGGAATTTCCTGACATCTGTGAATCCTTATATTGTGGCTATGATTATTATTCCTTATACCAATGTGACGATTCATATTGAAAAACTGCAGTGAAGAATTAGCCAGAAATGCACAGGAGGAATCGACAGTACAGAACTGGCCAATCATAATCACTGTGGGCTGTTACATTTCCAGAGAGGTTCACAGCGTAGGTTACAAAGTGGGATTTCAGAGAAGTTTGTGGTTACGATGTACCTACAGCATAGATTTAACCCATTAGCCTGTGATGCTGCACATGGACTTTCACCCTATGTCAGCAGCCATCAGCTTCAGCCCCCACTATAACCCTAAGTTTGATAAGCATCTAAGAAGATGGATGAATATACATTCAAAAATGTATAAAGTTTCAGCTTTTCTAGGATAACTGTCCATTGCTAATTATCCTAAGCTTTGATCTATCCATTATCTGTTTTTGTGGCTTTACACAACCTTTCCGGTCTTTAAGGCCCCATCCCAATCCTTTCAGTAATACTGTTTCTCACTTTCAACATTTTATAGGTTTGCACTAAAGCTAACAATCTGCAAATCCTCCTTTCTCAGTTTATTTAACCAAGTGTCACAAATTATTTGGAAATAATGACATTTCACAGACTTTCTGAGAGTTGCCCAGAAGCTGAGCATCGATGCTTAAGGTCTGGAATCTAAGTTGGAGCTTTGTGGAAAACCACGCTTCGAGGGGATAAAAAGCTCCTGCAGTGATTGCCTTGACTCGAGAACACAAACCGTGACGCTTGGTGTCAAGTAAATGAATAAATAAGTAATAAAACTGAAGCCCCTGCTGCTGCGTCTACACCCACCTGAACTGGAAGAGCATGCAGCGTTTCTGCTCTCTCTCCGTGATCATCTTGAAGGCGTCCAGGCAGCAGTAGCGTCGGTTGCAGTTCCCACAGCAGAACGTTATGAGAGGGCAGTCGAAGCCGTTGTGCCAGGTGCCATTTTTATCCACATACCACAGACACTGCTCGTTCCCACTGACTGCAAAACAACAAGAGCAACACAAAGTGAAAGGGAGGATGACACAACAGGGAAAGTGATCAAATAACTGGCTATGGAAGGAAGCAGAGAAATGAGTGAAACAGCAAGCGCTACTTCACATGGCTCTTTAAAGTGATTATCTTCCTTTTTATCTCTCCTTTTTGACACGCCGTTGTTTGTTTGTATCAAAGTCCTGACTGTTAATTTACAGATCCAGCTCAGGGTTGCCTCGAGCAAATCATAAATATGTATTTTGAACATTTCCTGGCACTTCTTTCTTATATTTTTCTTATTCCAGACCAGACAGTCACAATGCATTATTCAGCAGTTCCCTGTGGCAGAGGCTGAAAACTGATTCGGGCTCCAGTACTAGAAGGTACCCAGGAGATTTAAAGGACCTGAATGACTGCAACTAAAGATCACTTTCACTCTCAGTAAATCTGACAGTTACCTCTTCTAAAGCACCAAAGTCCTTCATCTGAATATGAAGTACGTATTAAATATTTGGCATTTTTGAGTGAAAACTGACCTTAACGGTTAATTTAAGGCCTTAATTTTTGCCATTATTAAGGAAGATCCATGCACAGCCACCACAAAATCTGGATGAAAGAAAACTCTGTTTATTTTCCGCGGTCGACGGGCTTACAAAAAAATGATGATTCACACAAACCTGCGAAACACATGCTGTCTCCTCAAAGAATAAACACATTATAAGCCCTTAATTAAGCTGAAAAACGAACGCATGATTATCCTTTCCCCATCGTATAATTTAAGGCAGCGCTAAATTACAGGTCACAGTGTGTTTGTGAAGGCTTCACTGCTTTTTTATCCATCAGTTTTCATGTGGAGCCTGGGAGAAAACCGACACACTCTGGGTTTTTCTGCTTCACATTTGGCTTTTGGGGGGTTGACTACACATGACTGGTTCACATACTGCAAAACCAAGAGTTTTACAACACAACTGATGTGTGCTACGCTTAAATAAATTAAAGGCATTTTAATAAAACTGTGTTTACATTTTTAAAAAACCCATAACTTTACTACAGTACTGGTGATTTTGTTTTCCACACAGAAAAAAACATTACACTAGGTCATCCAAACCGAGCTGCAGCCCGTATGTAAATAAGATGACACATTTAGCCCGAGAGAGCTGCTTTTCCGTACTGAGCCGAGTGCATTAAACTGATGGAAACGTCACAAAGGCCGTCTAGGCCACAGTATCGAGCCAAGACTTGTATAGACTTGGCTCCTGAACTAGCTGACACTAAATTTGGTTCATGACCTTTGAGTGTTAGCCCTGACAATGCAAGTTGTCCAGCTTTATACAAGCTTTAATTTAAAAAAAAAAAAATCTATTACTGTTTGCTGTCAGTATCATTTAGATGCTTGCACTGGTGTGGCCTGTCTCTAAAGCACCACTGGGCCAACTGCGACACAGCTTAACTTGCTGAGTAACAGAAGCAGCCCTGCTGCAGTGAATCCTACCTCTGTTACAATATTCTGTATTTGAAACCATTTAAAGAGGTTTTAATTTAACTTTATGAGCCAAAGTTTAACACATCATACTGGCAGGAGTTTTATTTGATTGTATTAATCAGTCCACGCCATTTAAACCAACGTGGTCTGTACAATGCAGTGTAGTTCACTCTACAAACTGCAATTACTACGGCAATAAACATTTAAACTTTTAAATTTAAGCCCGAGTTTGAGTCACAGACTGTATAAAAGACAGACGTGGCCACCGTGACGTCACATATTATGCAAACTTGGGGATTGAAAAATAAACCACATATATATTTAATCTTTATTTCACCAGTGCTTTAAACCGTATCACAGAGATAGATCATAATTCAGCTTTATCTGACATTTTTTTAAGATCTACCAGGTTCTGCAGAAATCCTGGGTGCCGTGAAGACCAGCGAAAATCAAACAGAACAGCTGTTTGCAAGTGATAGGGAGATTTCACAGATAAGCAGGGAGCATTGTAGCTTTATATATAAAAATATGTCAATGTTGTAGTCCCCTTAGGCTGTCTAAAGGGCCAGGAAGCCAGATCATAAAGTGCACAGCGATGTATACTGCTCACTGAATCTGCTATGCTACACAGAGTCCAGGCAGCAGCTGATGCAGATCTAAAAGCGCAAAAATTATTCAGATCTTGATATATATATACTGCCTGGTATTATCTGTGCATTCATACAGTTTTTTAAGTTATATTAAAAAGTACTTTTAAGTATTAGCCTTCCAGCACTGTCTTTAAACTCTAGTCTGAGCAGTTCTGCTGGAGAAAACATCTTTTTTTGCTTTGTATTACCACATATTAGACACCATATATAACAATAGCGATATACCAGGTTATTTCCTGCGTATAAAATATATAAAGACTTGGAAAAGACTCTTTGCATCGACTACATGTGGACAACTCTTGCTTAAATGTAAAAAGCTTGTATATTATCAGCCAACTGAAAGGTCACCCAACTCCACTAAAAGGTCATATATGCATTTTTCTATATGAATGCTTCATATTAATTTTTATTTTAAAATATGAAATAAAGATTTTTTTTTTTTTTTTCTATTGATATATTAAGCTTTAACACACTTCTAATTTTACTCCAGTATGTACAAACACGTCTGAGTCACTTAGCGCAGTATCAGCCATGAGTTACATGAAGATAAATCAGATTTTCACCTGAACAGGTATCTTAACGGTAAAGCACGAGTCAAAACTAGCTAGCTCCCGGTTCTCCGCTAACTATAGTAGATTTAACGAGCGACGGCAGTTCAGTTCATATATACATGAACTGCTGCACGACTAGTTCCCGTCATAAAGGAGCCAGTGAAAGCTAAACGTGTCCGCTGAACAGCGTTTAGTTCCAGTGATTTAGGCCTAAAATAAACACCGAGGCTCCGGGCTAACAATTAAACAGCCAAAAGCGCTTTGAGATCACAGTGACAGCGGCTCGTGTGCGGGATAAATAAGCAGCAGTGCAGCAGAAAAGAAAGGGGGAAAAAGAAAAGGAAAAAAACCGTTACACCGTTGCCGTTAGCTAGCGGCGGGGCCTGGATGGAAAGCCACAATCTTACCCTGAGAAGTGCTGAGGACGACGGCGAGCACCGCCAAAGTCATCGAGATGAGGGTCATGTTTCCCCCCGGAAAGATCATTCCCGTTTGGATTTTAAACCGAGTAATTTTAAAGAGCAGGTGTTCTCATCGGTGTGCACGAGCAGAAAGAGGCGCGCTAACGGTCGTTCTCATGCATTATCCTGGCCAGGGAACAGCACGGGGGACGGGACGGCTCTGACAGTCCGTAATTTATCCGTGGAAATGACACAGCGCTGCTGTGACGCCGCTCACCCGGGACGAGGGGTGTGCTGCCTTCACGGACTGACTGAAACGTTAGAATTATGCCCCATCACTCGGCCGTCGACAGTTTGCCAGCAACAAAAACCAAACCGCGTCACCAGTATAATTACAAATCATAATGGAACGGAAACACATCTTTTTACTCCAGTGCGCAAATACACAGTAAGCCTTTCACATTTAACAAAAAGATAATTATTATTAGCAATAAACATATCAAAGGTACTTATTATGCACGGTGGTCCTTATCTGCATGATGCGCAGTATATCAAAAAGCATAATCACTGACTATGGAACGCCAGGACTGACATAATGAATTAATTAAATACACCATTAAATAATTAATTAAATGTGGCAATAATTAATTAAAATGGGAAATAATTAATTTAAATGGGAATTAATTAAATAGATTTTTTTTTTTTTAAAAATTAAACAATTATTGACACGTTTAATCCATTAATTATTGGCACATTTAAATAATTATTTAATGGTGTACTTAATTGATTCATTATGTCAGTCCTGGCGTTCCATAACTGACGTGAACATCGTTTTGAATGCTTAGTATATTGCAAGATGTCTCGTTAAGAGCTCGCGTTTTCGAGTCGCCTTGAATGCGTCTTCCTACCCCCAGCCTGCACTGTCTGGATTTTAGCAAGTACCTGAAAAAACTGCTTTCTTTAATGTCACACTAGTGCTAAATATCCTGAAACCGTGGAATGACCACATGTTTGATAAACCTGTTATTTATAGGAGATTAAAATAAACCACCTAACTAAGCCACATAAGCCCGGGTTCATTATTTTGTCTGTAAAAATATGCAACTGTGAACCTCATTTGTATGAAGTTTCATTAAGTGGAAGGAAATAACATAGAGATACGGAAAACTTTTCAAATACTCTCTCTGCCCACACAGCTGATCCCGCTCACCTGTTTGACCTTCTTAGTAGCTTTGCTGCAATCTGTTAAGCTGGGAGACATGACACATTTGAAAGGAGAAGCACTCCACTCTGCACACACCAAACACTCTTAATGATAATGTGTGTTATGGACATTTTTGTGGTGTTTTATAGTCATCTAAGTAGTGTTATATATTAACAAACTTTTAGATGGTTCAGATCATTAAAAAATAAATAAACAATAGATAAAGATAATCTGAGTAGATACAAAATTACGTTTTTAATTTATGATTTCATTTATTAAGGGAAATAAGTTATCAAAACACAGCGGGCCCTAAGTTACTCCATCTTCTCATTTAAACAGAAGCTGTTTGACAAAGCGAAGTAAGCTAAAAGATCTCAAAAACACATCATGGCACAATCTGAAGGAAGTCGAGAACTGACGAGAAACAAATTCACTGACATGTATCAGTCTGGAAAGGGTTAAAAGGCCATTTCTAAGGGTTTGGGACTCCAGCGAACCACGGCAAGGCCCATTATGCACAAATGGAAAAAACTTGGAACAGTGGAGAACCTTCCCAGGAGAATAGATGCTTTAGCGTGACCTTAAACAGTTCATTCATGCTAGAAAAATCTCCAATACGGCTGAATCAAAGCACCTCTGCAAAGAACAGTGGACCAAAATTCCTCCACAGTGACGTGAAAGAATCATTTCCAGTTATCGTAAATGCTTGATTGCAGTTCCAAGGGTGGCACAAGCGGTTATTAGGTTTGGGGGGAAATGACTTTTTCACATAGAGCCAGGTTGGTTCGGGTAGCTTTTTTTCCCATTAATAAATGAAAATGGTTATTTTAAAACTGCATTTTATATTTACTCAGGTTATTGTCGTCTCATTTTAAAATTTGTTTGATGATCTGAAACAAGTAGGCGTGACAAATATGCAAAAATATAACAAATCAGGAAGGGGACAAATACTTTTTCACTGCTCTGTGTTATAAACTGTGTGTAATCTAATTTTTGTATAATCTTTTTTTCTGCACATTCCTCTTTTCATAGACAAATATTCACTCTCAGACATCCTTTGCTTGCAAAGGCGAATAACTGTGAAATCTGTAACTTGTTCATTGTGTCATAACTGATGTCATGGGTGACAATATGGAGGAATATGTCACCCATTCTATACCATATTTCATATTCCATACACCTGGCAGCCCCTGTGGTTTTAGCCCTTGTGTGAAGTTCGTGTTTGAGTCTGAGCTGTTTGGCATGTTGACATTCATGATTAGCAGATTCCATTTTTAAATCCACATTAGCTTGTGTTGCTCACAAAGGTGCATTGGGGTAAGGAGCTCAGGAGTGAGCATAAACATCATATCCTTTTGGATTTTCTTGGAAAATTTAGTCATTAGTTCTATTAAAATAGAAACCAATCAACAGGAAACTCATTTTTAAAGAATCTGTTTGCATATTGGCGTTATATCCACAACCTTTTGACCTCTTTGTTTGACTAGAACTGCTTTTCTCTTTTTACCTCTTGGGCTTCCAGATCTGCCACACCTGAAAAGCACTGGCTTCTTAGATTTTGCATTTTAAGCCTCAGGACGTAGCCCTGTTGAGACACTGCACTCTGCTGAGTGGACGATGCTTTTATGTCTGTGGCAAACCTGTGAGATCTTAAGTCCTGTATTTGTTTTCTTTAAATCGGTGATTAGCTGTTAATTCTGTAGTTTAATAATAATTTTGTTGCTTTCTGTTCCACCCTGGACTCCAAGTAAAGGTCAAAACAGATATGTAAGCAATCAGAGTCCCAGTAGGCGAAACGTTTTTCTGTTTCAGTTGGAGTCGGACACAAAGACAGGATTCTGGTGATCATTCTGAAAATGTTGTCCTGCTGGGACTTTTATTTAGAAATGTTTTCATCCCAAACGCCAATGGGTACAAGGAAATGGCAAGGCTGTGAATCACCATGGCAACAGTGTTAATTCCCAAATACCCACTGTACCCAGATACACGACAGCGGGTCTGAAAGTGCTTCATTTCCTGTCGTCAACAGTCTGCTTTATGGAATATAAGGCCGCCAATGTTTCTCTCCCTCTCGAACATCCCGGTGTTTTGTTTTCCTTCAGTCCATGTAAAGTTCTCCTGGAAGTGTTTCTCTGTCTTGCACCTCACTCGTTTCGTTTGTACAGAAACACACACAAAAATAAATGGGCTAAATTACAAACAACACATGGCGAAAAAGTCCGTACATACATCAAGGTTCAACCTTCTCGTCCAGTTTGAAGTTCCTTCAAAATGGTGAGACTCTCTTCGGGAACTGACCGGTGCAGTCGCTCACCTCGCCACGCTGCTCGTTTTAACAGAGTCCCTTCATCCCATCACAAGAATGAAGTAACAGGAGAGTTATGGACACGTGCATGAGTCTCTTCCCACCCCATCCCCCTCCTCTTTTATCAACTTTTCTTTTTTTTTTGCTGTAAATTCATTGTGAGGGACATGTGACGGGGCTGATGATGGAAGATGATGTGCTGGAGCTGCAGACGGCGGGGCTAGAGGCCTATAGACTGAAGGGTTTGTCTCTCGGCTTGGTTGAGGTGGCCTGAGAACATGCTGTAGCACGGCTGCTGGGCGAACTGTGTCAGGAAGTCTGTAAGGTAAGCCTGAAGAGGAGACAGAGGATACAGTGGAGGTCAAATCAGTGTAATGAGGTGGTAAATCCTGTGGGGAAAACTCAGGACAATCAGAGCACAGAATGAGCTTGGAAGCAGGTACAACTTAAACATTTCTTCAGCTTCAGCTCAAACATTCAGTTGGATTCGAGGATAAAGCGATCAGATTTTGGTGTTGTGACTTTACACCTGCGATTCAAAGCATGAATCTTTGTACCCACCTAAAAATAAATGGATGGTTTGTATTTAAGGATTCAGAAGATGGTCTCAGAGCTGTCACAGTGACTTCTTTGTACAACCCAAACCTTGAACTTATCGTAATCACTGACAGGAAAAGCAGCACATTAGCATATTTTAAAAAGCCGGAACCAATAATGTACTTTTTCATGGAATTCAGTTTTAGTCAGCACTCACAGGGCTTATCAGCCTTATCTCAATTTACCCCGTTTACAGCAGCAGTTCAACACGAACCAGCAGGTAAACACCGTTGTTCCGACTAACATTATTAATGGCTCAGTTCCTCAATAGTACACAACTCGACCCAATGCCATACATCCTGAAAAATGCTGTTTACCAGCAGATGAAAGTGCAAATTGCGTGTCTCGTCTCCAACATTAATCCAGCAGGCCTGACGCCATTTTATCCTAAAGCTCTGTTATAATTAGAGCGTCTTCTCATCTGATTTGACATTCTAGGGCAGAAAACGCTGGTAAACTCGCAGCAATGACCTCGGCCACTCTTAAGGGCTGCAGCCTCCCGGGGAGCTTATATATGAACATAATGTATTACAGTATGTCTGCTGGCATAATGGGTACAACCCAGTACTAGCAAGGTGACCTAATAAAGTGGCTGTTAAGTGCATAATACAGTCAATACATATTTCCCTTGTTAATACTTTGAATAACTCACTATTGATACTCAAGATGACAGTATAAGCTACAAACACGTGAGCAGAATATCTACACGGGTTTAACGATGGGTAACAGAAAGGTAGTTAGTGAGGAGGTTTACTTATGTGCAACTGCTAAAAATCTATACATACACAGATATACTGTTGGCATCGCTTAAGTAGATTTCAGCTATGGCCAAAAGAAAAGTACAGCACTGTAAATAGAGTTGTGTTAAATGAGGTTTAATTATCTCAAGCAAACATTTTTATTTATGAAATAGCAAAAATCCAGGGTTTTTATGCTTATGCATCAACCAGTGAAGATTAATCTGAGCAAGTAGATTGAACATTTAGTCTTCATTGATAAACTATCAATTTTAATTTAAATGTTCTAATCTAAATTTGGCATAAATATCTAAATTATTGTTACTAATTCAAAGGGAACCAGCAGAAGTCTTTGACTTGTGTTTGACTAAGTGAAAGACAACAGAGAGGGCAATAAAATGTCAGAGGAAACCAGCTCCAGCAGTAAAAACACAAAAGCTGGCTTTCATATTATTATTCTCTGTCGCTCCAACCAGTGTGTCCCACCCACGCTTAGATCTGAAGTAAGACATTTACCTGCAGGTCAATCTGATATATGGGGTCTTTCAAGGCATCTGGATCATCCTCATCGTCGTCCTCGTAATAATCATCATCTACAAAAATAAAATTTTATTCACTGAAGTGAAACAACGTTCTGTCATGAACACTGAGAGAGAGAGGGAGCTGCTCAAGGAAGAAATCAAGATGAAATCCAGTGAGGAGATACTGGTACCGTATCTGTTAGCGGCAATGAGATCAGAAAGAAGCTGCCCTGCCAGCCCTTCGTCCTCGTCATCATCATCCTCCACCTCGTCCTCCCCCTGGTCCTCCCACATACCACTGGAATCTAAGATGAGCAGAAATAACAGCTGGTTACTGAAAGGTCTGCTGTCCCAGCAATTCAATAGAACAACTGAACAAACTGCGATTTTTCAGTAAGTCAGAAGGCTTCACCTGTCCAACACGATGCACTTCTAGAGACCTGAGTTAACATCACATTTAGGAACTACAAATATAATTGAATAAATGAGTGCATTTGTAAAAGGACTGGAGCTCCCCCAACAGGCCTGTGTGGTATTTCCAACTTCTGATGACGGTGTACTGGGGTCCACGAGTACATACTGACTCACCTTGGCTCCAGTCTGCGGCGTTCGTCCTGCTGGCGTTTGCCTCGACTACAGTCGAAAGCTCGTTAATGATCAACTTAAAGATCTTCACCAGCAAAGGAATGTTGGTCCAACGCTCTGGATCTGTTCAATCGAAACATTTGCATTTTCTCATGATAAAACTTCTGCTTTCAGCAGTCTCTCTGTTTAAGTTCAAAATCATTTAGCTTCTTACTTTTTGCAGATTTGGAGCGTGTGCGGATGCCGTCGTCTGGACTGTAGATTTCTTCACCTTTCACCACAATGTCCTGGAGACGTTTATCATCGGTGTTGAGACTGTGCTGCAGCAGCTTACAGAGAGCCACCGTGCTGCAGGAATTCAAAAGAGTACATTTGAATGGACACGCTCTTATGCATCGCTTTTACACTCTATTTGAGCTCTCAAAATGCTTTACACAACATGCCTTGTTCACCCATTCATACAAGCACTCTTTTTTAAACGCATGAGTGCTTTCACCATGGTGTTCACTTCTTCAGATACAGTCCATAATAGACAAAGCTGAGAGTTTGTGTATTCAGGTTCTTAGTCAGATCCACCTTTCACTGATCCCAATCACTTTTAAAACACAACACAGCCCGAACTCAAAGGTGAAGGTTTTCATGTTCTGACATGACACATGTTCTTCCTTTCAGAACTTCTTTCACTGTAGGCCAAAGTAAAATCGTTGCAGTTTTCTTACCTGACCTTCCCCTCGTACTGCCCGTAGAAAAGGTGCTGCCTGCTCATCCACTCGGTCATGACGAACTCCAGGGCGGGTTTCCCTGTCGGTCCAGGCAGGCTGCACAAAAACTCCAGCAGAGGTTCCAGCTGAGAGTGAACCAGGTGGGCAAACACCATGATCAGAGACTGGAGAGGGAGGAGAAACAGGAGGTGGTTCAGATACCGGCATCCAGTGGAACTCAATTAAAATAAAGAAATTCAGCCATCAACCATCTTTCCTTCCTACCTGCATGACACTGAGGGTCTCGGCTTGCTGCATCTTGCTCAGAATCGCTCGGAGGATCTGATCCAGCTGCTCACCGAGCTCAGTTCCAGCCCGAGAGATTAAAGTGGACACCAACCTGCCCACGAAGGCGGCAGTGAACTCGGACGTCCGGGGATCCAGCAGCTGGTTGACCACCTGCATGACGTACCAGAGGCCGCTGTTTCCCTGGTCGTCCCGCCACTGGGCAACCTGCTCGAGGGCGACGGAGACGTACGCCCGTAGACACTCACCGCCATTCTGGAGAGAGGAGCGAAGTGATCAACGTGTTACACCACATGCTACATATTACACAGTTAAAGTGGCCCATGTGACATAATTATTTCTGGACCTTTTTCTGAGTTTTTGTTTTGTTTACCTGCATTATCGCATTGTCATCAGTGCGCAGGGTGCACTGTGCCACCACAGGAAACGCTTGGCACACCAACAGCTCTGACAGAGGGGGTTTGGTGTTTCTGACAACTGTGGTCAGGATGTCTATGGACGTCTGCGACAGAGCAGGAGAACAGAAAGAGAAACCGATGTTTTCAGAAAGAATCGTGATCTATCCTCAGCAATCGCCTCAGCTGGATGCAGAAAATGTCAAGTATTACATATTTAAAACACAAAAAACCCCACAAAGGGCATTTTTGGTTTCCACTGATCCAAATTTCTTGGGCCAGTTCTTGTTTTTGTTGGTCTGCACGCTGACTGAAGCAATACTTATGCCCACTGTTACATGAAGACTCTTACTTGTATACTTTTTCTTCTTTAAATGTGGCAAATGTCACTGTGTAATCATTTCAAATAAGTTATTTTGAACTAACATAATAAATTATTTTATAAAAGCAGACTGACACACATTATTGCACCTCGTAATTCTCTGAACAGCTTTGTATATGCCACCTGGTACTTACAGCGCACAGTCCGGTGGGGATCTTGTCATGTGGAGCCTGCATGATGCTGATAAGCGTGGGGATGAGACGCATCTGCATGGGGCCCTGGCAGCCTTCAATCTGTGCCAGTTCCTTAAAGATGTCCTGAGCCAGGGATGCCACCACAGGGTCTGAGGACACGAGGAGACAAATCTTATCACACCTTGTCCTCATCCGGGAAGCACTTTGCTTGGAAAAAGTGGTACAACTTAAGATTTTGCAACCAGGTGCTGATGACCAGAGCATGCTGGGAATTTAGTTCAACAGTCAAAGAAGGTGTGAGTCAAGTACCGTTGTTATATTTAAGGAAAATGGCAATGGTGAGGGGGCAGATCTTATTCTCGGCGCTGGTGGTGAAGGCCGGGTCAACGGTGCAGACGATGCACAGCGTCTCCATGACAAGCGTCAGCACCTCAGAGCTGAACTGGGCAGCCAGTTGAACCAGTCCCTCTAGGATGCTGGGGAGGAAGGGCTGAAGGACATGTGTGCTCTCCGACAGTTTCAGCTGATCACAGTACCTGGAGACAGACATGGATACATGAACACGCAGCATCCTTAATATTTTTATGACTTTATAGTCACTGCTTTGAGGTAACACCTTTTCATGTGGGACTGTTGGCTCTACTTCAAGATCTGTTTCATATTTTAGTGATGGACAAAACTAACAAGCACAGAAACCATGAAACAACTCAAGTTCAGACGAGGAAAGGATAAAAACATCTAATCCAGATGCAAAAACCTACAAGACATAAAACCTAACTGCACAGCTGCTGAAAAAAATGAACTTATCTGATTACCTGTTGAAATTTAGACGAGAAGATCAATGTGTTTGGTAAAGTTAAGCATACAGCCACTAGTCGGTTATCTTAATATCACTTAAATAGTTTAACTAATAGTTTAACTTACTATATTAATTTCTGTGTGGATAACACCGTACCTACCAGGACTGTACGGTGTTTCTCCAACAACAAACCTTGGATTACCCCGGAAATTAAAGCTGTCCTCAAGCAGAAGAGGAGGGCCTTCAAATCCAAAGACAAAGAGGAGTTGAAAAGGGTGCAGAGAGAGTTGAGGGGACTGATAAGGAATGGGAAGGATAGCTACAGGCAGAAGATGGAGAACCAGCTTCAGCAAAATAACGTTGGTGAAGTCTGGAGAGGCCTCAGAACCATCTCGGGCCACAAACATCAGAACTCTCTGCCTGGGAGGGATGTGAGGTGGGCAAATGAACTGAATCATTTCTTCAACAGATTTGATTCAGCCATGAGGCAGTCTCCAACATCGGCTGCAGACTCAACCACCCCCACTGCTGCTGTTCCACCTCTGACACCTCAGACACCTCACACCTCCTCTATTCACCCTGCTCACTCCTCCCCACCCCCAACAACAGCATCCAATACACAATCAACACAAGGCTCCAGCCTGTCTCTCTCAACCACCCAGGTTAGGAGGGAACTGAGGAGGATTAATGGCAAGAAGGCAGCAGGTCCAGATGGCATCAGCTCGAGGGTCGTCAGGTCCTGCGCGGACCAACTGTGTGGTGTGATGGAGCACCTCTTCAACCTGAGCCTGAGGCTGGGAAGAGTCCCACAGCTCTGGAAAACCTCCTGTGTTGTACCAGTGCCAAAGACTTCACGCCCCAAGGACCTCAACAGCTACAGGCCGGTGGCTCTGACATCCCACCTGATGAAGACCCTGGAGCGGCTGGTCCTGGCTCAGCTTCGGCGCCTTGTGAGCTCATCACTGGACCCACTTCAGTTTGCCTACCAGCCTGGCATTGGAGCGGATGATGCCGTCATTCACCTCCTACATCGTTCCCTCACTCACCTGGAGACCGCTGGAAGCACTGTGAGAATCATGTTCTTTGATTTCTCCAGTGCCTTCAACACCATTCTTCCCACAGTCCTGAAGGACAAGCTGGAGAACTCTGGAGTGGACCATCACCTCACTACCTGGATTTTGGACTACCTCACCGACCGACCACAGTATGTGAGGACTCAGGGCTGTGTGTCGGACAGGGTCGTCTGCAGTACGGGGGCCCCACAGGGAACGGTTCTGGCTCCGTTCCTCTTCACCATCTACACTGCAGACTTCTCCCACAACTCCACCCAGTGCTTCCTGCAGAAGTTCTCTGATGACTCTGCTATAGTCGGCCTCATCACTGATGGGGACGACAAGGAGTACAGAGGACTGACTCAGGACTTTGTGGACTGGTGCCAGCTGAACTACCTCCAGATCAATGCCAGTAAAACCAAGGAGCTGGTGGTAGACTTCCGCAGGCACAAACATCCTCCACTGCAACCACTGAACATCCAAGGTATGGACATTGAGACTGTGGACAGCTACAGGTACCTTGGTGTTCATCTGAACAACAAACTGGACTGGACTCATAACTCAGACGCCCTCTACAGGAAAGGGTAGAGCAGGCTGTACCTGCTGCGGAGACTCAGGTCGTTTGGAGTGGAGGGCCCACTCCTGAAGACCTTCTATGACTCTGTGGTGGCCTCAGCCATCTTTTATGGTGTGGTCTGCTGGGGTGGCAGCATCTCTGCTGGGGACAGGAAGAGACTGAACAGGCTGATCCGAAGGGCCAGCTCTGTTCTAGGATGCCCTCTGGACCCAGTGGAGGTGGTGAGTGACAGGAGAATGGTGGCTAAGCTGTCATCCCTGCTGGACAACATCTGCATGAGACTGTGACAGCACTGAGCAGCTCCTTCAGTGGGAGACTGCGGCACCCACGTTGTGGGACGGAGAGATTTCGCAGGTCTTTCCTCCCCACTGCTGTCAGACTCCACAACAAAGACTTTAACTGATCAACACACACATTCACACATGTGCAATAACACTAATGTGCAATAATCTTTCTGGCACCGTTGTATTTTTCACTCTGTTGTATATAGCATTTGTATTCTATTTTTATCCTATTGTATATTTTATTCTATTTTATTCTACTGTATATAGTATTATATTTTTATTCTATTCTGTACAGTTGTGTACTGTATTTATTCTTATTTTATTTTATTCTAATTGTCCTTCATAACTTTTGCACTGTCCACTTCCTGCTGTGACAAAACAAATTTCCCACGTGTGGGACTAATAAAGGTCATCTTATCTTATCTTATCTTAATTTATCTTGTGGCTGAGTAACTTCCTGTAGTCACTGATGATGGCATGGCAGACCCACAGAGAGCAAGATGCTTGAAAGTGGACATTTAGAGGTTCCTTTAGAAATCTTTTATGAGATTCGGACAAGTCTAGGATAGTGGTTTTCCTTCTGTTCCCAGGTTTTGTGCAAATCTGAGATACCTGCCTGCTTTTTTAAACAGCTCCCTAATGTAACAGGCTACAACCTGTACCGTGGACCAAGACAAAGTTCTTCAATCACAAAATAAAAGGATGGTTTTCTTTTGGCGGTGACCTGGTTACAATTATGAACGGCTAGCTCACCCCCAGATGGCCCTGACCGCGGAGATGCGGACAGAGGGCGGCTGGCTGTCATGGAGGCCGCTGACTGTGGCCTGGAGAAACTGCTGGATGAGCTCGGGAGACATGGCGGCTGTGAAGCGACTGGCCGCCCACAGAGCACGGCCGAGAAGGAAGGGAGACGCCGCTGGGAAGAAAAAACACAAGCAAGATGAGGTGAGGAACATAAAGAGTGAAATTTTCATGTTTCATTGCAGTTTGACGGCTTTGACTTGTTAAAAAACCTAAAATATTAAAATGCAGTCTTTTCATACTTTATGGGGGGAATTTCACCCCTTGTTAGATCATTCGAGGTCAGAGATATAACAAAGGACTCAAAGTTAGTTCTCGTCAGAAGTTCCACGTTCTTGCAGAAAAAACTCAGGAGCTTTGTTCCCGTTTTTCTGCTGACCGGACTCACCCGCCAGGTTGAGATCAGCCAGGATAACGCCGGCCAAAAAACCGTGCATGTCAAACTGGATGCGGCCATTTTTCACGTTCTCTGTGATGATGGTCTTGACCGAGCCGAGGGCCAACATACAGGCCTCATGGATCTTCCACCTGTTTTAAAATACATACATAAGGAACAGAAAGCGAAAACAAAGAAAGCCAGACTGGCTATGACCGAGTCTGCCCTCACCAGTGCTCATTGCCACTGTTTTTAGCCTGCTCTGCCTCCTGGAGGTGTCTGGTTGCAGCTGCTGCCAGCGCTGCTGCGCTCTCATTCTGAAACTCTGCAGCGACGGCCTGCAAAAAGAGGTCAAAGGTTACCGTCATGATACACCTGATCAGGGTGAACCCCAGGCTGAAAAGCGAGATCATGAGCAAGTACGACTTTGGCACCACAACAAACTTCTGGATGTGTTTGACTGCACAGATCTAACCTCTTCTATCATAACACTGCATGAAACACACACAGTGTATAGTGAAAACAAAACAAAAACAACACACACAATCACAGCTTTAAAATCTGCCTCCAGTGTCTGTGGAGGTTGTGTGTGTGTGTAGGAGAAGAAAAAGCAGAGCCAAGAGGATTGTTTCTCTCAGTCTAAATACAGCTGCCTGGCAGACACGCACATCCTCATGTTCTCTGCTTTACAACCTCAGATAAGTTCGACTTCTTGTAATTCTTTTTCATTTTATATAAATAATAACTGAAAGTTGTAAGATAAAACCTGCAAACTTGTTGAAATACCTCTCTATAACCATCTTGGAACTGAAATGGCTCAAGTCAGTCAAACTAAACTAGATCAAGGAGGCGTGTTAATTTACAAAAAAAGTGCCTCGCTGTGTTTAAAAGCAGTCAGCCAATTAAATAACAGCCCTCATACCTGAGACCTTTATCCAATAAGATTGCTTTACCTAAGCAGTGATAATTCTTTTGTTGTACTCTCACCAGCAGCAGGTCCTGAGCAGAGATCCTGACAGAGTAGGAGAAGGTGTCATCATCCTCGTCCTCCACAAACTGCTGCGGGTTAGCTGTCCACACTTTGATCTGAAGAGAAACAACACAAATATACTTAGTTTTTTCTTTTTTACTTCCACCTATGCGTGCATCCTCTATCAGATGTTGCAGTCGTTTCTCACCTGGTCCTCAGTGATCTGCATGTACAGGATGATGTAATAGATGAGTTCAGGCAGCGCCTTCCTCACCGTGCTCTTAAACTTGTTGTTCTCCAGCAGCGTGTGGACAAACTCAAAGATGCTGAACACCAAATTCTCAAAGCCCAAAACCTCACCTGCAAAAAAACCAACCAACCAAATAAATAAATAAGTAAATAAATAAATAAGTGGATAACAATATTAATAACCATGTGTAACACAGCAAGACTTTAATTCTTCTCACCGTCTGAGTCTACTGGGTCGTCCACTTCCTCTGTGTAGTTGACTTCTGTTCTCACATAAGTGAAGATCTGGTTAAGGATCAATGCACTCACAAAAACATTTTTCTGTCATTAATGGCTGTAAATTTAATTATTATATGAGATGACACTATACAGACAGCTTGTCTGTGAAGTCCATTACCTTGTCACACCCCAGTGCATCTTTAAGTATGTCAAAGGAGGTTTTGATCCTGCTGAGTAAGCAGGTTATTTCCATAGATTAGAAACTGCGACAGTGATGTGGATTAGTGGTTTAGAGAAACTGTTAAATAAACAAGAGATCACAAGTCACAGCAAATGTCCTGTCTGTCTGCAAGATGCCCAAAAGGAAGTCAAACCTCGAGGTAAGAAGTGTTCCTTCAGCCCCAAAACAAATGCTCTTTAAACGATTGCTGGGAGCGAGGAAACAGCTAATACACAGATGACATTGTAAAGGATATAAAGCTGCGCTTTCAGTCAGTGTATTCCACACAATGGGTAATATCTGCTGCATGGAGGACACCATGGGTTTGGGGAAGTTCTTTACCAATGCTGTCACTGCCTGTGAGACGAATAAGCAAAGAAAACAAGGATTTGAACCCTGGAAAGTAGCCACAGACAAAAAGGAAACTAAAAGACTGACTTAAAGTTTGCAGATCATAATCAGTCCTACAAAAGGGTCCAAGTGCACTGAGTTTCTCACCTTGAGGACTTCCATCTTGAGGCCGCTATCAGACGTGGGCCCATCGGGCATCTGCAGGGCTTGGACAAACGCTTCTGTGAACTGCTGCACCACAGGGAAGATCAACGCTTTGGCTGCACCCTACACCCAGGTCAATAAGAACGATTATTAAAAAACACAGCAACAGCGACTCAGGTCTATACCTTCCACGTTCATGCAGATATAAAAGTGATGCATGAGTAGAAGCCTTTTTGAAAGGCCATCAACTTAAAACTGAAACGTTTGCTGACCCCGCCTCACCTTTTCAAGCTCTTCAATAGCACAGATCAGGTTGGCACAGGTGGTGAATATCTCCACTGCTCTGGAGCGAGTACGAATACTATAAACCTGCAACAGTGAAAACAGTTCAGGGAGGCGATCCATGCTGGTGTATCACACAAATGCAATGCGCAATCATTAATGGCAGTCACAGAAAACAGGACTGTTCAGACTGACAGCTGTAAAATGTGTGCCTGCATCCACAGAGGCTCAATACTGATAGAGATAAGGAGCACATAAGGAGATATAGGAGTACCTCTGCCATGGTAAAGATCTTATACATCTCTGGTAAGATGACTGGAGCCACTAGCGGCATCTGGGTGTCTGTCACCTCTCGAGTAAACTCTGCAAAAAAAAAGAAAAGAAAAAAAGTTGTAAACAAAAGACTCTGAAAAATGGAAATGCATAAAGCTAATCTTCAAGAACTTAGCTGTAGTCCAAGCTAAAAAAACAACAAAAAAAAACCCAACTGCTCCTGAGATCACAGTCACTTTAAACCTGACTTCCAAAACAGATCAAATGTTTGTGCAACTTTTAAAATTCCCTAAGGAGATAAAGACTTATTGTGTTATTTATATGTTACTACATACCCGTGAGCACCCTCATGGCCCCGTGCACGGCATTAACGTCTCCGCTGACCAGCATCTCCATCAGGAGGGTGAAGAGCTGCGGCCACGCCTCAGGCCAGTCCCAGTGGGCGATGGCCGACACGGCGTACGCAACACTGGAGCGGACTTTGCTGATGGACTCCCGCAGACCGCTGGGCAGCAGCTCCCTGATGGCGGCTTTCGCCTGGAGGGGAACAACAAGAGTCCGACTCGCTTTGGCTTCAATCGTGTAACAGGGGTGTAGAGTTGGGTGATCTGCTCCTCCCCTCCCTCACTCTGACCACTGATTATACTTACTAATAATCAGACATAGGTCACTTTTACAATTACTTTCCTTCTTTGAGACGAGGATGGACACCAAAGGGTGTTCTTAAAAAGGGCAAATTAAATACCACTGCAGGATTTATAAGCATTGCTGTTACTTCTTCTCAATTATGGATAAGTTATTATACTTCTCTGAGCGGGCAGCCACCTCTCAGATACTACAGCACCATGTGGCCTATAGAGTGAGTCCCTGCTGTAAGTGACAATGGCTTTACCCCCCTCAATAATGATGAATCATCCTTTTCCCATTGCACTGTTGGAACAATACTAGCCAGGTGATGAGCAGTGCCTGAAGCAGAGCGTTTTTGATTTTTAATACATCTGAAAGCAGGCCTAAAACATGTTTTTTTCACTGTCATAATGAGTGAGAAATGATGTAGCTTAAGTTTGAATTTGCAACATAATTAAAAGTGTTTGAGATGTCTGAACATGTTTCCTGAGATTGAGGATGAAGCAGGGTTTACCTGATCTGTGGTTTCAGGAGGCCTGAACTTCTCTGACTGGGAACACCAGTGAGTCTCCACATACTGCTTCAGGATGACGGATGCCAACTGTAAACACAGCCAACCACACAAACAAGAAAATGGGGACATGATGAGGAACAACAGAAAAAGTGGTGTTTGTTGTAAAGGTTCATTTTTTTCTTTTTCAGTTTCTCTGCTCACCTGACGAATGGCAAGTGCTCCCTGAGGGTCGACTGTGAGTTCTGCCAGGTGGACGCCAAACTCTGCAATGTGAACAAATCAACGAGGACGACAGGATATAAATACACAACTAAATACATATCAGCTCGCTTAGAGAATGATGAATATAGAAAAAGAGCCAAATGTGGATGTATAAATACTGAATTTATAAATGAGGTTTTTGCTGATCCTACACATTTCCATTATTAATTTTCACTACGGTTTAAAGAGCCTGGCAAAATATGAAAACATGCATCCTTCAGCAGCAACAGGATGACAAGGGATCAGTGTGTGACATTAAGTAAGAGACATGAGACACACCATACAGGCAGAGGGAAAAAACTCGAGCGGAGCATGCTTTAGTCTGAACCTGGCATGCAGGGTGCCAAAGACATCAGGGTGACATCAGGCGCCAGAAGACAATGTTAGTGCTGACAATCCCATAGCGCAGCTGCCTTAGAGCGGGGCCAGCGGAAAGGGTCGGCTCGCTGCGATGCTGCAGTACAGCCGACATCAGTGCGTACAATTAGCCTTTCACCAGCAGCACAAACAATGGGAGGTCTAGCAGAGTCAGAGCTACACCCCCCTAGCTACAGTATCCATCTGTCCCAATTTTACTAAAAATCAGAGACAGAAATTGTCTTTTTATTTCTCTATCAAAAAAAGAAGAAAAGTAATCAAGTCTTAAAACTTTGCCAACAGATGAACTGCATAAAGCAACACCACAAGATTACTTCAGGATCTACGTTAACATGTTCTAAGGAAAAGCATCACTACTCCTTTCTTTTTTCCCCTCATTGGTTAACTTAATAAAATTCTGACACACAATCTGTGACTTTGATTGTTTCCTCCTACATTAAAGCCTCAGACTTTTCCCACTCCATATGAAACACTAACAGCTCTTTCATTGGCCATCCTGTGTGTGCTGCCCTCCCTGCTGGTCCTGATGGTGCAGGAAGCTGGAAGTCTGGGAGAAGCCCCTGCCCCCCCGGGACACATCTTCGCGGGAAAAAAACAATCTGTCAGTAAGGCATTCAATTGTTACCATAGTGACGGCGCAATTGAATGTTTAATATCGGGCAGGCGGCGAGTCCACTATTGTCCGGGCAGTCAAACAGCGGATTTTGGAGTTTGCGTGAACGTTACCAAAGTCGCTGCTCTCAAAAAAAGAGAGAGACAGAAAAAAGTGGTAATATTTTTTATCAAGATGTTCACGCGCACCTGGCTGAAAAGACCACGCGACTCTTGTCTTTCCCTTTGGTTTACTGACGCAGATGTTGAACCCAGAGTCGATCCCGCCGCCGTGCTGCTGAGGCCGGGGTGCACACAGCTCCCATGTGCTTCATCAAACTTAGTAACTAGGTCCGAGCTACTGACCACACTTGTCACACATCTGGCTGTCCGAACCGATCGCCTGAGCAAAGCAACCGGCCAGTCTCGAACCCCAATCAAAGATCATCATCATTATTATTTTAATCATCACCAACTCCTGGAAATGTGGCCTAATGTTAGCTCCGGGGAGCCAGGACAGTCGCTCAGCTAACGTAATGACTGCTAGCTTAGTCACAAAGTTAGCCCCAATAACGGCGGCCGTCAGCTGTTCGCGCGCTGGACGCGAAGCGGAGGCCCCCGTGCTGTTAATAAGAGACAACACCCCGGTTAACTTCTCAAAGCGCTGTTCAGACCCCGGCTGCCACTCACCCTCTGTCACTTCCAGCACTTTGATCTGCTCCTCCGCGGCGGCGCGCACTTCTTGGACCGGGGACAGGATGGCCGTCAGCGTCTCGATCAGAGCCTCTTTAAGTCCCTGCTGGACCGAACCGGGCCGAGCGCTACCCGCTGCACTCATGCCTGCTGTGTTTTCACCCGCAGCCCGCTACAGTCAGTCTACCAGCAGCTGTAGCACCACCACCCGGGGAGGAGCGACGAGCCACGGCCACAGAGACGAAGCGCGCCAATGCATGGAAACGCGGAGGCGGGGTTTTTGCGGCAGGAAGTGTGTTTGTCGTCCGGTTAGGCCCACGTGTTTTTCTCCCTTTGTTTTTGTTTTTATATTGCAACGCCCTCTGGTGGAGCGGAGGAAATTTATGATTTTGAGCTCAGGTAAATAATAATAATAATTATTATTATACTAGTTGTAGTATTGTGTATAGTAGAGCTCTCATAGTAAAGGCTATATTAGAGATTTTGTGTTATTGCAGGCATGGTTCACGGAAACTTAGATAGTGAGATCCACTGTGATGTATGGTATGGAGACGGTGGCACACTAACATGAAGACAGGAGGCTGGAGGTGCCAGAGTTGAAGATGTTGACAATTTCATTGGGAGTGGCCAGGATAATTAGATGAGTTAATCAGATTGATAGTTCAGGTTGAACAGTTTGGAAACAAAGTTAGTTTGGACATGTGCTGAGGAGGGATAGTGGACAGAGTCAAGAAGGACATGCAGAGGAAAGTTGGGGTGAGAGCCAGAGGCAGATGATCTGCTGTGGCATAACAGTTTCTATGCGCTATACGGCATCTGTAGCTCTCCAGAAGACTGGTAACATGTCCTGGGTGTACCCCACCTGGCCCCATGACAGAAGTGGAAATGGATGGATGGAGTTATATATATTTATATTTGTCTCGCCATATAAAGAGGTCAAAGTAACCGTAGCCTAACCTTAAGTATGAACAACTTGCAAAATCATGGAGGAATCTGAGCTACCAGCTTCACCATATAATCTTACAGTGAAACAGGGTGTGCAATTTGCAAGGCTGTTACATTTACATCCCTAATACTTTCCCATCACACTGTTAATCATAAAATTTGTGGCAGTTTGGATGTCTGAATGTAAAAATCTTGTGTTATTATTCACTGCTCTAAGATGTACAACATACAGGAAAAATTGACTTATGGAAACTAGCAAATATTGTAGAAACTCAATTACAAAATATAATTTTTTTTTCTTGTAAAATCCCCACTCGTATGTGACTTTGGCAAAAATGTAAATATAAAAAGCGAAAAAAAGAGTATCAAAACTAACCTTACACTCTGTTGCCAGTTTATGAGGTATACCTTGGTAAAAGCAATACAGTCCATGGACCTGGAAACCAACGTCCCAAACTAAAGAAGGGACATTGGTTTCCAGGCCTACAGAAAATCCATTAAATGTGGCGCTCCTCAAGGCTCCATATTAGGTCCTCTTTTATTCCCTTTTCTCTCGTTACATGTTACTCTTTGGCTACATCTCTCAAAAAGAGAATATTTATTATTGCCAACATGTGGATCTGCCATGCTGCCGCATTAGTCGATAATGCCATGAAACATTTGACTTATGCTGTATGAAGAAAATCTTTGACTTTTTGGGATGATCTCAAATCACAGATTTAATTTATTTATCATTTGCTTTTAAAGCCCTCCATGGATCAGCCAGCACCACAATATAGAACAATAGTACTAATACCATACTGTGGCTCTAGGTCACTGAGGTCCTCCTCCAAACTTCTTTCAGACCCCAGCTCTTGACTAAGAACCAAAGTTGACAAGACTTTGCGGGGCTCATCCAAAAAGCGGCAATCATTTCTCGAGACTCACCTTTTAGTCAAGACTGAGGTGCCTCGTAGTTTCTGTCAAGTCCATTGTGAACATGCTGCTCTTTCAGTTGTTCTATATTTTCCTATTTGGAGAATTGATTTTCTTTTAATAATTTTTACCTTGAGTTTTTTTTTAAATTAAAATTACTTCTACTACTAGTCTGAAAAACAGAAAATATCCACTGAGCAGAGGTGCTCTGCATAATAGCCAGTCTGCTTCAAGTTGATAGCAAGGCAAGACAGGTAAGACGATAACCCAAATAACTCATTACAACAAAGGTATGCAAAAAAATGTTACGTCTTGATGAGTCTTGTTTTCTGCAGACGTCAGACGCTGGGTTAAACAACATGAGAGCACGGATAAATCCTGCCGTGTGTGAGTGTCTTGAGGCTGCTGGTGGTCTAATTGTGTGGGGCCATTTTTTGGCACACTCTTGGCCCTTTAGTACCAAACTTTAAACAGCAAGTATTGTTGCTGACCATATCCATTCCACTTGAACCATCTCCTTTATATAAAGCACAATTTCACAAAATTTGAATAATCTCAAACTAGTTTCTTCAATGTGTTTAAAATATTGACTGTACTCAAATGGCCTCCACAGCCACCAGATTTCAACCCAACAGAGGACTTTTAGGATGTGGTGGAATGAGAAATTTGCATCATGGATGTGCAGCAACTGTGTGATTTTTGTCATATGACTATAAACTGAAATCTCTGAGGAATCTTTTTCCAGCACCTTCTTCATGAAGAATTAAGACAGTTCTGAAGCCAAAGGAGGTCCAACCCAGTACTAGCAAGATGTTCTTAATATAGTGGCTGGTAAGTGTATATGTGACTTTGTTTTTATTTTTTAATTTGTTAAGCACTCTTTGTTCTTTCTCTATATGAATAAAACATGATATACTCTGAACAGCAGTCCACCACTTGTGGTAAAAAAAAAGAAAATAAGGTTAATAAAATATGAACCCCCCCTAATCATTAAAGACTGGATTCACTGCATGGCTGAGGTGTTAGACAGTGACAGCTTCAGCTCGTGTAATGTTGATCTAATATACCGATTTCTAAGAACAAACCAAAGACTAAAACAACCGTTTCCTCTTGTTTGAGCAAAAAGAATTTGGTTTATGTAGAAACAAGCAATGTTTTGCAACTGGATATTTCCCTCCTCTCCAAAAGAGTTAAAGCTAAAAATAAAAAAAAGAGAAATGAACACCCACCCCGCTGCACCCAGAATTGCCACCACCTGAAAATATTTGCAGGTTACGGACAGAAAGCAAAGGAAACCCGGGCAACAGCTCACAAGGGTGATGGGGAGGTAAGTGTACAGTACATATATATAAAATATAAAATCTGACATATTTTATATATATATTAAATTGTGTTAGGATTCAGTATCGTTCACTACACAGCATTAAAGTGGTGTGTCTTATTATCTTTTTTCCTTCATTTTTCTTTTTTCCAACACTATCATATAAACCAGAGGAGAGTCAAAGCAAAACAAATGAATCAACGAACAAACAAATGTGGGAATAAAATGGAAACTAAGCAACAGACGAAAGGCCTCCGCCCCGATCCGATGCCCGTTCCCCGTCCCCCTCCACCCCACAACCACCCTCCCCAGTGGGAGGGGTGAGCTAGCCCGGACGAGGTGGGACAGACCCGTCCAGCTGTACAGCGCAGTGAAACATAACTTACATATTAGCTCATTTTTACACGTACAGTCGTGATCAAGGCACAGGGATCTTCTACAAGTTTTTTTTTTTCAATAAAGTTGTACAAAATAATACATTTTACAGTCTGTACAAGAATAATAGTCCAGCAGTAAAATAAAGACAGACGTACTTAAAGCCAGGAAGGGAGGAGGTGGGAATGGGAGAAGTGAGAGAACAAGACGAAAGGTAAAGGGTGTGGAGGTGGGTCATAGTGTGGACAAGGAGGCCTGTGAGTGCATGTGCACGGGTGTGTGTGTTAGTGTGTCCGTGTGTGCTCCCAGGTCAGAATGTCGCATCCAGCCCCGACAAGTCGTTTCTTCAACTTCGTACGTTCCTTTTGCGTCGTCATGGTTTCCTTGTTAAATAAAAATTCCACATATTCAATAGTTGTCAAATAGCAGCAGGAGCAAAGGGGGCGAGGATGTATATATTTTATATATATATGTGTGTGTGTGTGTGTGTGTCTGTTGGAGGTTTAAATGGTGCACAAAGGCAGATCTCACACACACAGTGTACACCAACACACAACATGGGGTAAAAACTAACAAAAACTTAAAAGTTGAATTGCGTTATTACAGGAATATATAATATTTATATTTATATATTTATATATATATATACATATTTATATACACACATATATAAATATCTATATATATAGCTTGGATTTTTTGCACTGCATGAAGTTCACTGGTATGCATGAGTTTATGCATTGTATGATATTCATCTTGTTTATTTATTTTTCTTTTTTTCTGTTGTTGTTGTTTTCTGCATCCCTCCTTGGTTGGATTCTTGAAGAGCCGTGTGGTCTTCTGTTAGAGTCACGCTCACGTCCGCAGGCAGCCATTAGTCAATTAGTCCATCTGTCCATCCCTGGGCACAAAACAGCCCTCCTCTGTATCATTTTGCCACCCTCGCTGTCCGCCGGTCTCTTCCTTCGTGTTCAGCACTAGGTGAATAAACTCGTCCCTCTCAGAAGGCATTATTCAATTTAGCCTCTGCCGACTTTTGAAAGCAGTAGAACTTGACTTTTGAAAGGCTCTGTGAGAGTGTATGCGTCTTACTGCGGTATTAAAACCTATCTGAAGTCGTCTCTCATATCTGTGTGTGTTTGTGTACCTGTGAGCATATGTGTTCATTTAACTGAGAGAGAGCTAAAAGGAGAGTTCGCCTACACTCAGGGATTCCAGTCCTGACCCTCTTTCCTGGGTCAAAGTGTGGCTGAGTACAGCAGTCAGTCCAGGCTGATAGTTGATGATGTGGTGTATCTGTAACAACGTTTCCTTTGTTTTGAAAAGAGTCTTTCCGCTGTTCAGTTTTTCTGCAGTTGTGTTTATCGGGAGAAGCTGTATCGGAGTGGAGGGGAGGGCAAGGCGCTCAGTTGCTTGCTCAGATGTTAGGTGAAGTTGGTGGAAGTGGATGAGTGATTGGCTAACTGGTCGGGAGGGGGTGTTTAGCTAGGTATGATGATAGGTAGTTAAGTAGGATTGGACGCCGCTGCCAATCACAAGAGCTCGTACTGCCGTAGGTGCATCCTCTGTATGATGTCGCGACAGTCATTGAAGACGCGGCGGATGTTTTCTGTGTCGACCGCACAGGTGAAGTGGGGATAACAGTAATGCCGCCCGTCTCCGCTGGCTGTGCTGATCCTCTGAGAAAAGAGACACACAAAGACTAGTTGGTACTGATGATGCCCGCAGTGTAACGCTGATCTAAACTTGTCTACCACTTTTTATTATATAGAAGGGAGTATCTGTATATTATCGTTTCTATATTATCATGTATTTTTTAAATGTAACTATTGAGCTGTCATACATTCCTAATATCCAAAGTTAAAAAAAACAACAACTAATGGGCGAAAATCAGAGAACACTTATATATGCAGTATACTCATTAAAATCTAATTATTCTAACACCAAACTGAGGGAGAACTTTTTTCCAGTGCCAGGTATTATACTCACCCTCTGATACACATGGATAGTTTGTGTACTCTGGTGTAGTGACAAAATCTACATCTCTGGGACATAAGCGGTCCATCAAATGCTCAAAAACACTGAAACTATGTTCAGCTCCTTCAGCAGTGCCAGAGTAGAGAGACTGAGTGGAGTTCAAGCCAATTTGGAAACCACATCCCATGTAAATCAGCCTCTAAAGGAATTTTGTCAGGAATATAACTCAAACCTCATATTAGTCTTTTATGTCATATAAAGAAAAGAAAAAAGGGAAACTAAAGTCAAACAGGCAAAACAGGTTTTACCTCTTTGACTTTTGTACACACCAGAAATTCATCCCGTATGAAGTACTTTGCCCTGGTAACACGGGGATCTTCACCTGGCTCCGGTATTGCTGTTGGAAGAAGAAATCTGGTCACATTCGAGTCACCTTCACGCTGCAGCATTAAATAGTCACACGGTGCAGCACTGTTACCGCAGAATAAACCACATTAGAGTTAAACTGGTAAAAATGGCCAATACTTTACTTGATCTCAGGACCGTAACTACTGATTCTCACTGAGCGTGAGGAGAAAAACCTCAGCATGTTTACATATTAACATGTCAGTGCACTGCGGGCGTTAGCATGTGTGACATTTCGATGAAGCACTCCTCAGAACTCAAACTAACCAAGAGCTCCAGCCGTGAAGTCACACGGACACACGATCTAACTGGATAACAGGAGGCAGAGCCTTCAGCTATCAGGCTGCTTTGCTGTGGAACCAGCTCCCAGGGAGGACTGTATTAGGTGATCATGAACCATCCCTTTGTTATTCTGGCTTTGAATCTGGTCGGTTTATATGCAACAACTGCACATCATAAAGTGTACTCTCCAGTTTTTTTGTTCATGCCGTAGCCACGCTCCCGTTTTTTTGTCATCTCTGGATTGTTTCCCCTCTTTGAGTCTCGGTCTGCTGGTGGTCTCTCTGGAGTGCTTGCTCATAGTGAACTTTTGGATAATACAGCTTCTCCCTCTGATGTTGTACGCTCTCTAACTTGTTCCTTGAGATGAAAGTTGTTAACAGGAGCTATATAAATATTATTGTATTAAAGTGGACAGTTCTGGGGATGTTATTGTGTATCATCAGGGATAATGTTTGGGGGGGAAAAAAAGACTGACAGCAAGATGAAGATGAGCAGATCTAAGAGCGCCAGCCTTACCATCATCAGGCGTAGTGTAGCGTGCAAACTCTGGGAAATACTCCTCAATTTTAGATTTTCCTGCCAAAACCTTCTCAGCAAGCAGGTCCTGTTTGTTCAGGAAGAGGATTACAGAAATGGTCCGTAGCCACCTGCGGAGGGAAGTGAGCAAGTTCAGACCAAGGTTAGTTTCAGACCCAAAACATGTCGCAGCTCTGTTGCTGCAGAGTCACTGTTTTTCCAAGTAGAAATTACATTTTAATAGACTTTGGCTGGAGAACACGGGAATAATTTACTCTCTGGAGTTCTGGGTTAAAAAGGTCTTAGAGCTTCTGCCATAAACAGCCCATATGGAGTCAAATGCGGACATGGTGTCTGCTCAGAGCTTTGTCCCTCTACATATACACCCTGAATCAGAAATTTCACATTTTCTTGATTTTCAGAAGAATTCTTTTAGTGCATCGTTCACGTAAACGTATCGAGTGCTTTGTTTAAATTTACTGTACTTATCTCTGAAAAGAAATGACTTCTCTTACCAAACTAGCAACAGCAGCATCCCCTCAGATGACCAACCTTCCCAGCTTGATTTGTGTTTTCATTTGCACAGCTAACAGAAAGCTCACATCATGTCTCATGTTCTTTTGATCCTATTTTATCTTTATTTTTTCCCCCGTATTTCCCTGCTGTGTGGAAGATGGCTTGTAACTAGGCATTCCTCTCAACTTGTTAAGATTTTTTAAAATATCCCATCAGACAAGTCAAAGTTTTTTTGTTGTATTGTATTGTTGTATATGACTTTCTTTTAGCCCAAACAATGGAAAACTACCAGTCACAGTAATCACATACTTCGCTCTTAAGTTGCTCTTATGTCTGGAAAGCATCTTCTATATAAAGGGAGCTAGAAAGGGACCAAAGTGTCACAGCACTTAGTTTCTTTTAGAGTCTTTTTAGCAACATTTCTTGGCTTTTATGACTCCCATTTGTCTCCTCACCTTCAAACAAAAAAAGACAAAAACAGAAAAGAAAAAAATGTGTCCAAAGAAAAATTTGTCTCTGACCTGTTGTTCCAAATGTTCTTGAAAAGATTGAGGGCTTCCTGTAGTCTGTTAGTCTGATTATCTTCTCTGATCACCATGTTGTAGCTGCTACTCGCCACCACAAAGATGATAGCTGTCACATCTGCGGCACACACAACACAGAGCAGGATTAATAAAACCACTATGAATAAAAATACCCAAAAACTCTAGATACACAACCTTGTTCTCAACTTGGACTTTAAATGAATGCACATGCTTCAATCCAGTTACGAATTCCGGAACACTACATATATATCTGCTTTAGTAACTTTATAAACCCAATGACATGAAAAATAGCAGCAAAGTGAGTGTTAGATACTTCATAAATAATTCAGGATCATCTCCTACCATTAAAACACTGGATCCACTTTCGCCGTTCATCCCTCTGACCTCCAACGTCGAACATACTGAGAGACAGAAGAAGTTTTATATTTACACTTTTAAAACAGTATTAATCCTTTTATTTGACTTTTTTACTTTCGCTCTATCGCACACATCGTGATAAATAAACATTGAGGTTGCTCACTGGAAATTAACTTTGTCTATTTGAAATCTTGTCTCGAAGATCCCAGATGTCAGTACTCTGCATCTTAGCAGGTCCTGAAAAAAAAAAGAGAAGTAGGAGGGATAAAGGAAGCACAAGTGGACAATGAAGCATAAAATGGCAGTAAATGGGCAAGAAGTCGACTTTTGCGAGGAAATAAAACAAATAAAGATAACTGACGCGTGCGTCTTGAAAGTCCATCTAGGGAACAGCATTTAAACTTAAATGCCGTGATGTGTGGCACAGTTCATATTATGCACTTATCCGTATTGATACACATTATAAATAAAATAATTTTAAAAAGAAGCTGTGCATATAGTCCATTTTCAATAAGACATACTGAATAATAACACCTAATAATGAATAGTGTTTGTAGATGAGTTGATTTTTTGTAAAAACAGGTCAAAAACAATCAAATTCAAAGTTTTATCTGGCTATCTAAATCAAATAAAAGCAGATAAAATGCACACTCATTTTACTTTTAATTTTTCTATATTCACTTTCCATTTCCCACGGCACTGTTCTTACTCGCTTCTACGCCAATTACGGCTGATTGTACATAAAAATCTAGAAAGTATTCACCAACTATGATTTTAAAAACTGTCACAAATGTGGTAATTATAATTTTCTGCAAACACAACGACACACATTTTCTATATGCAAACATGCCCTGTGCACGGCTCTGCTGCCTAATTACAATGCCGTCGTGAAGGTCTCTTCATGCTTTCCACGTCCACACGGGTCGTTGGGACGTGAACTTCACCATCTGCACACGCTCGTTTCACGTATGATATGATGTGTACTGCAGTTCACATCCTTTGCCTGGTTCCGGCTACACAGTTAAACACACTCACACTTTTTACTTCTTCTCGAGTTTCCCCAAGATTAAACTTTGACACGTCACAGAAGGGAAGGCACAGGTGCCTCCAAATAATATTCACAGAGCATGAGTGTGTCATGATGGGAACCTGAAAATCAGGAATTGTTCTTCTGCTTACAGGTTGTTATTGCAATATTATTTGAGTTTGATGAATAAATGCAAATGTCTGGCAGGCTTTGCTCTGGTGGTTCATCACCTTCAATCCTGTTTGTGTTATTACAGTGAACTAAAACTCAAAAAATTAAAGCTACAAGAGAAAAAAACATTTTGATTAACTGGAATAGAAAAACTACTCTCCATTTTCGTTTTTTGTTAATTTGAACATTATAGAATATACTAAACACTGGTGAACAATTTTAAACAATAAAATAACAGAATATAATTGAAACTTACAAAACTAAATAAAAATGATAAAAACTGTTATAACTTGTGTTTGAGTGCTGACTGCCTCACCTGATCGGTGGGTGTGTAGTCATTCTGCCTGACCACATCAATCCGGTCTAGGAAGCTGCAAAGACAACACAAAAGCAGTTAAATCTCAGCTGGAACTGTATAGAATATATATATATATATATATATATATATATATATATATATATATATATATATTACAATAAAACTAATGTATTGCTTACTTTCACAGTAAATCAGTCCATTTTAACTAACCACAGTAATCTTCAAAATAAAACCTACTGAACTGTAAATGCAACTTAAAATCCTCCTTAACTCACCAACCTATCAGACTGGAAGAGTTTGGCTTTAAAAACGCACACAAACACAGGCCGAGCGCTGCTGCCGAGCACAGCAGTGAGAGCTCGGGAAACATGGAGGATATGAGTCCCTGAATGGCCACGAGGGGGCGAGTGTTTGAATTCGCAGCGAGATCAGAGGCAGCCAGTCTGAGTCACCGGCAGCCGTTTGCTCTGTCAGACTGAAGAAGCCTCGTCAATGGAGCTGCTGTAGTAGTACTTGCACAGAAGGAGAAGTGTGTGTGTGTGTGTGTGTGTGTGTGTGTGTGTGTGTGCGTGGGTGGGTATGCAGGCCTACAGCGCGTTCATAATTTGAAGAGCGCCTACCCAAATGCATGTTAATGGTCTGTGTGAACGGGTGTCTGCTTTCAAGGTGTGTGAGGCAGCCTGACGACTCTTTCGGAGTTGTCTGGACCACAGACACTTTTACACGAGTACCAGTCGTGTACATGCACACCAGGATTAATATGATCGCCTAAATTTTACACAGGAAAAAAACAACAACAACTTCCCTATCATCTCCCTTCGAGCCTCTGCACATGCATGTAAATAAAATGAAGGTGGAAAATTAAACTTCCAAGCTGTCCAGACAGGACTTTCAGATGTAAAGAGGTAAACATTATCAAAGAAGAGTTGCTCAGCTGTGGCATGGAAAGAGGAGTGAGCTGAATTCAGGCCAGTTATACCGAAAGGAATTTGGTGATTATCTTTAAGCAGCAGTGTCGCACTCGCCTGCACTGATCGAGCACAAGTGCTGCAGTTTTCCTACAGAAATTGAGCAGAAAACTTCACAATCGCAGCTTTAATATCATGCAAATGTTTCAATCACGGATTCTGCTCTCAAACTTAAACATTTGCATATTAAACTTTAGCCCTTCCTCGTGTGTGTTACCATGTTATATTAAACAACAAGATCTCAAGTAAATACTGAATGGACCTGAAATGCAGTACAAATAATTACAGGGGTCTCCAACAGATATAGCTTGAAATGCAATGGGAGTCTTTCTGCAGAAAGAAACTTGAAAATTACCTCCATACAAATTGTTAAAATAAAACACCAAATAGGTTAAATGTACTTTATTGTACCTTATTGTACTTTAACCTTAATGTACTTTAATGTACCTTATTCTGATGCATTTCTACTTCACAAAATTCCTGAACAATATTTAAATATTAAAGCTTTCCCCTGAGGAGCATGCTTTAAGCAGGAATGAGGGTTATAGTGCGGTAGTGTTAAAGTGTAGCCACACAGTTAATGCTTGCTAATTTTTTTAAAAATTAACAGACATGGCTTTGATGTGTTAAAGCACTGCTTGCAACTTCATCTAACCAATTTTATTTTAAATCTCTGCAAAGCTTCACCAACCAAAACTGCTTTAAGTAATCCCTGACTGCTTGTTACAGAGTAGTTGCTAACATACTGCGTTCCCACTCTGTTCCTCGGCCCGCCCGGCTGTCTGCTTTGAATAATTGTCTACGCTCTATTCTTACAACTAGCAAGGCAAGACGCTGGCCTGCAGCCGCCTCTCAGAGAACAGGTATGCAGCCCCCTCTGAGATAACTAGGAATGTTGCGGGCAGGGGTGAAATGTGACAGAAGGGCTGCAGGTAACACACTGAGAGGAACAGGGGGCTGCGTCTGCAGGCGCTACAGTGCTGGACAAACGGACAAAAAGACCCCTGAGCCAGGAAGGAGAGGGAGGAGAAAGGGTTCGCAGAAACAAAGAGCGGGCCATGCACATTTCTCTGCACAAATGCGCACTGACACAAATATTCATGTAAAACACACAGAAAGACCATTAGGCAGTCAGCCGGTCTGGTACCAGCCGCTCTCTGCAGGGGCCAAGTGGCTCAGGTGCTCCCACACCTCAGCACCTTTGAGTCAAACTTCAGCCCATAACATAACATTATTAGTGAGCACCTCAACAACAAAACTTTCATTTTGGGTGAAGGTGAAAGCTACAGCTCTAATGATGAGAGTTAACATGCCTGCCCCCAACATCTGCTGAGGCCAAAATCTTGTTTATCTACAGCTCCGGTCTGAGGCATCAACACGCCCAGGACAAACACACTGCTCAATTTTTAGCACTTCTCCCTATTAATAGGAGAAGTGCCAATAATAACCATGCCTACTAAGCTGAACTAAATAATAGTGGCTGCCCCAGTAACAGAGAGGTCTGCGGTGTTATGTATATCCACAGGGTTATTCTGGGGTAGCAGACAGGGTGACTTAAACTCTGGAAATATACACAGGTCACTTGTCTGGTGGCTAAAAATGACCCAGTATTTACAAGAAAAGCTAAAATTCAATCTTCTGTTTTCTTCGGGTTTCTTTTCTTTTCTTTTTTTTTGCAGATACAATAAATGTAGGCCAGGATTGTGGAAAAATGAAAGAAAAAAAAATACTCTAGCATTTACATATTTTTAAAATGTCATATTTACTTCAATTCTTTATTTGGATTCATTGTTTTATTGCCACACAAACAACCCTGAGGGATATTTAAATATGCTTGTTCAAATTTATAAAATAAAAATCACAAATCAATTATATTTTAAAAAATATACTTTTTTTTTTTTTTTAAAGTTCAATTTTCAAATTTCTTCTATATTATTGCTACAATAATTAAAGCCTATTCCAGGATTGGACTGCTATGAAAACACCTTTTAACTGGATCCGCTTTGCACGTGTAATTTTGAACATGATGAAGTTGAAATTGTTTTAAATTATTGTTTTTGTTTTTTTTGTTTTTTTTCATGTGTTGGAAAAAAAAAAACAACTTAACAGCAGCAGCACACTGTCCCAACAAAGCTGACAACACTCCCATAATGCATTTATCTTGTAAAAGTGGCAGTATTAGAACAAAGGATTACTCAGATTATGAGCTTTCATACGTCCTCATCTCTACTCAGTATTAGATTACTCTGACACACAACTGTGTCGTCCGGCCTGCAACCTTACAGCTGGTAAGGATAAAACAGAAACAGATCAAACGTAACAGGACAGAGCAGGTTTTTATGTTTTTAGGGAGCCAAATTTTCAGATCATAGTACTTTAATTTTAAATTACCTTCTTATGAGAAACAGTTATGAAATGTCTCTTAAAAAAAAAAAAAAAAGCCAGTATTTGATCAAAGAACACGTTAACTGTGTTAACAGTTTAATAGTACCAGAGTAATTATTAAAGTATTTTAACCTGTATCAGGGTTTGTAGTATAACAAGATACAAACGCACAACATCTGGAAAACTTTGCCGCACCGCGTCCGAGCAGCTCCGCTGTGTGACAACACACACGCAGACACACACAAATCAGCGAGCAGGATTGCGTCCCTAAAAAGCGCCTCTTTCCACATCTCAAATCTATTCATGTCCAAGCAAGTTTTCAAAAGTTCAACCACCATGTCTTTACACAAAAGTAAAAAATGAAGACGCTCAAAAACCTTTACAAATACAGAAAATGCACATTCCTGTCACACTGAGAAGCTGATTAACAGTAAAACTGTAAAACAGTAAAACTGTGAAAACAAATTAAAAGAGAATTAAAAGTTTACAAAAAAAGGATACATTTTAAAATTGTAAATTTAAGTATTAAATCCTTAAATATAGTTTAGTGTCAATGTTACTGACAATAATTTGGCCATTTATTAACACTTAAGTTTGTTTTTTCAGATATTTTAAAAAAATGTAGTTTAGTATTTCTTTATGTTAACAGGGCTTTAAATTGTGTCTTTATTGTTGCTGCAAATCTCACTGCAGACACTCAAATTTGTCACTTCAGGCGCCTGAAATCAATCTCAGCTGCACGAGAGAAAACTGAAGCCATACAAGCCTCCAAAGCACCGAGCCCAAAAAATAAATACAAAAAACCCCAACAAAAAATGGTCTCGGTGCTTCCTCAAGGTGGAGGTAATAGGTAGGTGGAGGGAGGGGGACGGTGCAAGATTTGAGGGGGTTACCGCTTCTTTGTACATTAGCGCTTCACACTGCGACGAGCTGACCAAACCGAAGGCTTCGCCAGCCGATCCTTAATCAAACACACACCACATCCAGAGAGAGAGGGAGAGAGAGAGGGAAGAAAGAGAGAGAAGGCTATGTCTGACATTACAGAGCTGCTCCAAAAATAGCTCCCTGGCGCCCTGGCCTCCAGCTTGGTTGTCATGGTGACAGAACCACAGGCGCTATAAATAGACAATCGGCTCCAAATCTTGTGCTGCTGGAGAGAGGCCAGAGAGAGGGAGAGACAGACAGAGAGAGGAGAGGGAAAAGAAGGGAAGAAAGGCAGAAGAAGAAGAAGGGGACAGAGAGGCAGAGAGGAATGGAGCGAGCAACAAAGAGACAGAGAGAAAGAAATTCAGGGAATGGAGTGGGTTAGAGGCAACAGAGGGAAAAGTGCGCGAGAGAAGAAAAGGACAAAAAAAGAAGGAAGACAATTAAAGAACTAACACACGAGGAAAACAGAGAAAAGTGAACAGATTATAAGAGTAGGAAAGGTAGGAGGAGACGAGAACAGAGTGAAAGAGAAAGACAAAAAGAGAACGAAAGAGAAGAATCAAAGATTAACTAAAAAAACTGAATAGGAAAGTGAAACATTAATAAAAGAATGGAAAGTTTAGAGGAAAAAAAAGAAAATAAAGAGAAAACTAAAAGGAGAGCATAAAAACGTTAAAGAAACTGACAAAGATGGGAAAGAAACGTGACAAAAAATGAAATTAATTGATGAACAAATGATCAGAAATCAAAGAATGAAAGAAAGCAACAAATAAACAAACAAGAGCATGAAGAAAACTTTTTAAAGCGAGACAAAGCCCAGAGAAAAGTCACGAAGAAACCTTAAACGAGGCATAAAAATGAAGAAAACCCCCCCAAAGGACCAGAAAGGAAAATACAAATCCCGTACAGTAAAGTAAAAAAGAATACAAAACTGAATGAAAGAAAGGCAATGACAAGAAGAAAAATAAAGGAAAAGTAACAAAGTAAACACGGGACTTCTAAACAGCATTCAGAAAAATCACAAGACGGCGAGATTACAGCAGCAGCAGCAAAGTTTCCCAAAGCCGCCCGTCTCCGAACACATCTACACGTTTAACATCTGCAGCTTGCACACACCTGGAAATTTCATTTAAACATCTTCAGGATAACACACAGTGACTCTGCCACCCCATCAAAAATCAGTTCGTCTTTGCCCCCATCCCTCATCTCCCCTCCCTCCTCCTTCAGGATGAGTCAGAGACTCAATCTCAGCCATTTTCTGTCCCTGCACAAACACCGCCACACATCACGGAGAGACAGAGAGAGGCGAGAGCAGAGGAAGGACAGGGGGGAGAGAAGAGGAGGATGAGGGTGCCAAAGAAGTACTTTAGGGGGACTCTGGCACATTATCGCTGGGACAACATTTCAAAGAATCCACAGTTAATAAACACGGTGGTAACTCTCGGCCGGTATCACGGCCAGGCGGCACAAATGGGCACAAACACCAAAGTAACGTCTCTGAGTGACTTCTCCTACAGTTACAAACACCCCCAATTTAAAAAAAGAGACTCCTAACATTTGAGAAGAAGAAAACCAAACAAATCTATGGCATGGCTCTGTTTATATTATTTTATGCAAAATCCTGATGTTATTTTGCATTATAGATGGCACAACTAATTTTTAACAAAGTAATAGAAAATTACTTTTCCCCCCAAATACATTATTACTTTATCCACTTTAATATATGAACAAATGGAACATTAGGATTTCATTAGGGCTCATGTTTAAGATTCTATGTATTTTTTTTTGTTAATAAAGTGTTGCATATGGAAGGAATGCTTCATAAAATAATGCATAAAAAAGTCTGTTTTGCAAGAGTCCTTCAAAATAAAAGCCTGTAAAAATAAAACACCTTCTCACTCCCAGCTTCAGGTCAGGTACTCCTCGTCATATTTTAACACAACGGGTACCTCTATACTGTCATTTAAAAATAAAAAAGCCCACTACGCAGTCAGACAATAAGGAAACAGGAGACCTAAACAATATACAACATCAATATCGTTCTGGTTCAAGAGACTAAATGATCTAATTTATCCAATTTTACGTTGTTCCGTGTTTACTAAGCCACATACCAGGAGCTGTGCACCGGCTACTATACCAGCAACTTGTCCTTGTCTGATTACAGCAGTTTTTTTTTTGTTTTTTTTTACTTGACCTCAAACTGGTAAAGTGTGTCGACATGGCTGAAAAGCTCAAACAATTATGCTTGCCTTACATGCTTGTGCATATCCTGGAGAAAGGTTCACGCTCTGCATAAAATCATTTTTATCAATCATTTAAAAAAAAGAAATAAAAGTCAGTCTGACAGCTTCAGCAAATGCTTAAAAAACATTTTCTTTCAAATTAGCTTTCATTTATATTTTTCACAGATTGAGAATAAAAGCAGCTACGTAATGTGTTCTCGTGAACTCAATTAATGTTATTTCACTTATTATCCGTTTCCTGACAGCTCCACTCCACACTGAAGGTGTGTGTAAGAAGGTGAGACAGGAAGAAAGAGGGTAGGTAAAGAAGAATGACGGTGTAAATGACAGCAGGGTCAGACAGATGAAACAAGACCCCTGCGGATGAATTACATGAATAATGTACTTATTTTTGGATGTACAGTTTGTTACATGTTACAAAGTCAGGGAAGCAAATGTTTAAGTTCAGGCTGATGTTGCCTTAAAGTTAAAAGAATGATCTCCAGTCATTTTTTTTTACCTCTCGGTGTGAGGAACAGAGCTTACAGGAAAACAATCTTCATATGAGCAGCAATGATCATAAACGAACACAAAATGATTCATGGTATTTTCAAAAAATCCACAAAAGGTGAAGACTGTGTAAAGCTTACAAAGAACATGTGCTAAAGTATGTACAGCTTTGTTCACTGTTTCCAAATATGCAGTCGTCTCCAATTGGTCAGCAACATCTCATTATTGGCTTAGTTTTCCAAAACTTCCTTTTGGCCACATGTTTGCATTATTTCTTTGTCTTTAGGCCACAAGTACAAGCGTCTTTCTACTTCTCATTTGAAGGAAGGGCTGCTTTTTAGAGATGGAGGAGTGATGCCTCTGCAGACAAAAAGCAAGCTGCCACTTAGCTTAGAAGCATATCTGTCTCTGTCCAAAGATGAAATCTGCTTACCACCCACACTAAAGTCTTACAAAACATGGAAAAAAGGTGTAACCTTTAGATGTTTCACTGAGACGACAAGAAGCTACAACTAAGGACATAACTTAAAAACAGTTAGTTGATCCTCCAATAAGCCATAATAATATCAAAAATAAAAATAAAATAAAAGAGGTGTATTATAAATAAATATTTGAAAAAATATGTGCAAGACTCGACATATTTAAAATCAGGTACTTATTCAACAATTAATTGTGATTTCTCTTAATTTGGTAAATTAATGAGGAAAAATCCTGAAATTTACAGAGGTTTAGGTAAAAAAATAAAATCTCAAGAAAAATGCGTGAAATTTATGATATTATTGAAAAAGTTTGGAAATATTTTTGAGCAATATGGCAGTATTTTCAAAAGATTAGCCATGCTTCACTTTTTACAATTGCATGTTGTCATACAATAAATACCACGTAAATAAAATAAACCACACAAATATTTAACTCTCTCAGAGTTAACAAGTATCTAACACTAAAATAAGTCTCTCTTTTTAATCCCTCTCTTTTTTATGGCATCTTGTTGAATGTCCTGTAGCCACAGAGCCTCCTCCACACTGCCATACTACCTGGCCAGATTACCCAGCATGCCCTTAGGGAAACAAATAAAGCAAACCTTATATAACCTAAAGTTTATAAAATTGGGAACAGCAGTCAGATACGTTTCAACTTGATCTTTGATCCAATTAAACCTTTCTTAAAATAATAATATAATTTGCGCTCACCATACTGAAGCTTTGGACAGGTGATATTCCCCTTTCACAGAGGTTTTTAAAAATGTTTTACATTTCTTATGATGATAAGAAATGTAAGGGTTATTATAAAATAAACACTTATTGCTAACCCCAACTGCAAAAAAGACTATATTTGAATAGTCCATCTTATATTAGGAATGATGCTGCATGCCATTTGAAGTGGAAAGTCAGAATTCCACTGGATTTTCAGCTCAAACGCCCCCTCCAGTTGGACTTCCCACTCGGAAAGTCAGCGAAGTCACACCAACTCTAACTTTGGAATCCAACATGGCAGCAGCAGTAAAACTGTAGAAAGTGCAGTCTGTACTACCACTGTTGTGTATTTGTGACTCGCCAAATAAGGCATACAAAACCTCCAACGTCCCACTTTGAAATGATGTGGAAGCTTGGCAAAAATAAAAGCAACTTTTTTCTTTTAAACATCTGTTTCTTATAAATTTGTGTCTTAAATCTCAATGAATTCCTCTGGATATATGTACCATTTTTGTCTTGCAAATTTTACCACTGCAAGCCTGGATATTTGCAAGGTTAGGAATATTATATAAATAATATAAGAAACTTGGAATAATACCCCTGGCTGTACTATGCCCATAGATTTGTGATTTATGCATTTGTCTGACATGCAAAAGATCCCTGGTTCAAGACGAGTAGGAGACAAAAAACCCTTGGAGATTAGGTCAGGAAGGATAACCAGCATAAAAATCAGAAATCAAGTATGGGAAGCCATCCACTGTGGCATGCTGTTTGTTAGCAAGGGAGCGCCCAAAAGAAGCTTGGATTCGCCTTTGTTATGTGTATAAGGTAACAGAGTCTGTGAAGTGGTGAGTGAAGCAATTTGAAAAAAATAAATAAATAAAAATTAAGATTTTTTTTTCTTTTCCACTTATCTTGAAAATTCTTACACTTACAGCGACACTTACACACTGCTATACTGTATATGATGAGACAATAGAAACCTGACAAACAGGCCTCGTCATCTGACACAAAACAAACCCTTCGCCTCAGCCCTGTTGGGCAACGAGGCACTGAGCGGACTTTGCATGTGAACATCTTACAGTTAGAGCGCATCCTCAATGCATCGGGGAAAAACAGCAACAATAACGATGCATCACGGCGGAGCATGACGGAGCAAAAAGAGAACCGGGGAAGCTTCAGTGACTTCCTTCTAATCACACAGAGACAAAGCATCAGTGCCATGTCAACTTCTTCTTCCCTTTTTTTCTGATTTTATTCGCCCCCATCATGACACGAGTCAGGTGATCTTTGCAAAGAGAGAGGCAGGAGGTGTACGTGGTGGGCCTCACTTTTCCTGCGCTGATCCAGGGTTGACATTTTCATTTAATGCTAACAACCTTCATCAATAATGCTGAAGTTGTCTCTCTCTTCTAACACAGTCGCTCATTCTTTCTCCTTCTGCAGCCTGCCTGGGTTAAAAATAGCTCTCCCCTCTCTCTTTCTCTGCTTCTCCGTTTACATAAGCACACAGAGGGGGGAGGGGAGCACTTCCGGTCTGGCCACCCAGCCCAACATCTGATCCATCATAACACTGGGGCTGCTGGGTGTGGAGAAGAGGAGAGGAGAGGAGAAGAGAGGACAGAGGAGAGGAGAAGAGAAGAGAGGAGAGGGTTCCTGCAACAGAGGAAAACCCTCATTCAATTTCAATCTCTCTTTTAGATCTTTTGTCATTTTCAATCGCTGTCTCTCCTCAGATGCGTGAAACGCCGCATGTGTTCAATCACACTTCTTACAGTGATGGTTTTTCATGATCATCTCACTGACAGCCTGTGCTGTCAGCCCACCCGCCTCCCACAAAACATAAGAGTGCCACACACACATGCAACTGTGACTGCGACAAACAACTGTGGTCGCATTTGCAACATGGAAATGACATGCATACACACCCCCAATGACAACATACGCTCACAAAGACAGCGGTGTAAAGTAACTGAGTACACTCATCAAAAATAAGGCACAAAGTACAACTTTACATGCAGTAGAACTTCTAATTCTACTTTTTGGAAATGTATACGTAATTCACTCCTCATTCATTTGATTGCTTGAGTTACTACGGTGAGATTTTATGTAAAACATGCCACACGGAGCTGAAGGTGGACCTGGTGGCATGTAGTCCTTACAGATTAACAGTAAATCCTGGGAGACAAAGTCATTCATTAAGCGTTTCATCAAATAGTTGATTTAACTATTTGTAACATATCAAAAGTCTTACAATTTGAACATGAATTTGTGCAGTACAACTTTACTTTTTGCTTCACTCCTTCCTCTTTTGATCTAAACCCAAAGGTTAGAAACTCGATAATTAAATATATGTGAACTAGTTTAAAAATAGTTCCCCCTTAACTGGCTGCTACAGTAAAATATACCATTTGAATTCATGCATCACCGTTATATCTAGTCATTTATTGCATGCTATGAGCATGCAATAAATGACGAATATAATGCTATGAGAGCCTTTATATTTGATACTTGCTTTAAACACACAACGACAAATGAAACAGTCAGCACACGTCCCATACTCTGATGCATGTGATCGTTTTGCGTCTTATAATGAAGCCAGACTGACCAAAGACCAAAGGGAAAGATAACATGCTTGGAACAGCAGAGGGAGAGTCAGGCGGCACGGGTTGGAGAAGTTGAAGCTAATGTTCCTCCAAATTTGTTCCAAATTTCAATGCAGAAAACACAAAAAGCTGTTCCAGGAAGGTTAACCAATTCCCCATCAGTAAAAACACACACACTATCACCATCCAAAAGGTCTGCACTTTGTTTAGCAAAGACTAACCAGAAATTCACCTGACATAAAAATCAATTGCCAGCACATGGAAACGAAACCTTTCAACAGTCCAATTCACAGCAGGAACATCTGTAAAGCACCATGAAAACTTTAGATTGGGTGAGCACAAATTTTAGTCAGAAAATGACCAAAATCACAATTAATTGGTGCGACCAACACCGGCCATCTGTGATGCTTCTTAACACCCATGCTAGCAGCTCTTTGAGGCTTTACGGAGGCATTGAGGTGCTCTAAGCTAAATGCTGACGCTATGACACTAACATTTACCGTTTTTACTACCTTAGCTTAACATTTAAGCTAATATTTGCTAATTAGCACAAAATAGGAACAATAGTTGAACCAATGCAATGAACACATTTTTACTAATTATGCCACAGTTTGGCCTGACACATTAGTGGCTGCTTGAGGGACCTGTGACGTCAACACAGCACCATAGTCATAAATGTGGGCACAAGAAGTAGCAGTGTACTTTTCAATGATAAACACTTGAATATCAAGCCTTTGCCCACATGCGGTGTGTGCCTTCATTTTCAGTTTTTCACATGCACAAAGTTATTGTCTGTAGGATTCAATATTTCTATAAAGTTTTCTATGTGGTAGGGTCTATTGCCACCTGTTGCTCTGGCATGCTCTCAACAGCACTCGTTACCATGTGGAAAATCCATGTTTTAATAAATAAGCTACGTCAACACGTACATGGGTAAGTGTCAAAGCTGAGAAGAAAATTTAAACGGTCAAAATAGTATGCAAACAAAGTGATTGCTAAGTTTTTAGCAGTTTTTTTTTTTTTTGCAGAGCATATCATCGCAGGCAGGTGCATGGCAAACCAAAACATCACCAAAGGGACATTGCACACCAGCAGCTGTGACGCCATTTTTGGCATACACAAGCCACAACTGCAAGTATAGACTGCCTGCAACATTTCATACTGAAAGTGGCTTTAACTTTTATAGAAAGGTTTTAGTCCAAACTACAAAGGGAATCCCCTGGTGTCCCCACAAGGGAAATATCCTCTGGGGACAACGAATGTGAGTCAGAGGTTTCATATTAACCAATTTAATGGTAGCTCAAAAATTTCAGTCAATACTAAAGTGGTGGACCAACTAACAAAATACCAACACCTTAATAAAGTCCACATATCCTTTCAAAGAAAAAAAGCGAGAGAGAGACAACACATTATTTCTAGCCTAAAGAAATTATCTACAAACTACTAAAATAAACTAGCCAAAATAAACACACTTGACAAAGTAGAACTGCATTCATTATCACCATTTATCTTCACACCTTGAGCTCACATAAACCACAGGGGAAAGAACCCAAACCCCCGACAGAGCACACATTAAATGGTTTATATGTCTCACCTTTGAGTGTCAAAACCCGAAAAAGGAAGTTAGAAATGTGCCTGCGTTTAACTGCAAGTGTACGTACAGAGGTGAAAAAAGTATAAGAAAAGCAAAGACTCACTATTGTGCGCAGTCGATGAGTTGATATTCATTGGACCTTTCCCAGCATGCCCGCACACCTTCGTCTTGCCAGAGGATCTTTGCGTGGTCATAAAACTCCTGAAAAGACAAAAGCTTGTTTGGATCAGCAACACACCTGAGATCTGCGGCTTTCTGCGACTGGAAACAGGGTAACTGATTGTAAAAACAAGAATTACCACCTTATGGTTGTTAACCTCCACCAACACCTGAAGTTGCATTAATTAATTTCAATTACGATTTACAATAAATCAAATTTCCCTCTCTATAGTCATGCGTCACATATCCACATAACCACAAGGTTTCTGGGAATGCACGGGCGTGGATGGAGAAGTTCACGCCCAGATTTCGGCGGGTGTGTGGAGAAACTACAGCCAGACGTCATTAATATCAAATGAGACAAAATATTTCTGATGTCCTGATTTTTAAATAACTGCAACGTGATCGAATTTGCAGAGATGCTTATCTCCAACTTTTCCCCATTTTTGTTCACTGTGAGGCGAGGGGACCATGAAGGGCGCCGGACAGACAGGTTAGATATTTTAAACAAAGTAGAGCCAGTAAAAGTTAAGACTTCATACCGTTTCAGCAATTCAGCTTACATCTGTCAACTTATGTTACCCAGTTACAATTGGCTAAATCACCCAGTGTTGTATGTCAGATGTTTCTTTGTGCTGGAAGTGATAAACTCCTGATATGTACGTTTCTCACTTTCTCTCTCTCAACTGCGCATGTTTTTGGATTTTTGGGGGGCATTTGGGCCACGCATTATGCATTACAGACGTTGGATATCATTAACTTACAGGGCCTTTCACACAGGAAGCAACATGTGCTGTGTTGACCTCCAAAAGTTGAGCAAACAGCCCAAAATATATGTTAAGCTAGCCTCTGCACTCACCTGTACAACATAATTGTTTGCAACCACATGTAGCGTATACGCATGCTACCCTGGATTCCCATTCGTCACACAAATGTTCACTTCAATTCAGTTCACTTCAATTATTTATATACCGGAAAATCATAACAACCGCTGCCTCAAGGTGCTTTATACTGTAAGGTAAAGACCCTACAATAATAAAGGGAAACCCCCAACAATCAAACAACCCACTATGAGCAAGCTCTTGGTGACACTGTGAAGGAAAAACTCCCTTTTAACAGGAAGAAACCTCGGGCTGAACCAGGTAAATGGTTTATAACACTGTTCAGTGTGGGCACTAGAGCCCGAATGGTTAATCAGCCGCCTGATACCATCAGCTGGTATAAGCCTGCTGATAAACGAAACTCAAAACAGGAGACGGGAGAAACACCCTTCAACCATGTTATGAGTATTAACATGGTATAGTTTGTGAACCAGAGGGCACTCTGCAGCTTCCTGTGTTGGCAACACACGTGCTTGGAACAGTGCAAACAACAGTCAGCTGATCCGAGCAGAGCTGGGAAAATGAGTAAATAACTACACATAAAGAAATGTTAGAGAATTTTTTTTATGCGTCTAAAAAGAAAACCACGTGGGCTTATTTACTGGAATATTTTTAACTGATCAGCTATTAGTATTGATTATAAAAATCCTGTATTGGTCAGGCTTTTGTGGAAACTACAATGGTCAATGGTAACTTTACTGTCCCTACAGACTAGTGTCAGCAGTTAAAGTTGGTCAAATGTGACTAACACTTACTGTTGTCGCATTTAGTCAGCTTTTGCAGGACATTCTGATGTCACAGTGAAGTTTACCTTTGACCTTTTAAATATAAAATGCCATCGCATAATTATTTTATTGGATTAAGCATTTGTTTATAATGTCATAATTTCCTGTGATGTCACCGTGACCCTGATCACTATAGTGTAATCAGTTTAACCGAGTTCAGTTTCATGAAATCGCCTGAAAAGTGTTCAAGAAATGTAGTGTTTACAAGGCGGGGTACAGAAGGACCGACAAACTAATGATCTGCTCTTAATATTAGTGACTAGTTCTACTTGAAAAAGTTGAGTGTGGTCTTGGACAGGCCTGTGTCTCTTTCTTACAGCTGTATTTTTCATCTGGTTCTCGATGGCTGAAACCGTTTAAGGACAGCCGAGGGGGGCAGTGATACACCCCAGCTTAGTTTGGAGTTAAAGGCCGGCTCGCCGAGGAGCAGCAGATGAGCAAACTGATATAAGCAGGAAACAGAGCAGTTCACAGAGTTCATGTAGAAACGGAGAGCTTTGTACCGACACAAGGCTAGACTGTCACTACGCAGGGGCCTATCTTCACTGTGATCTAGAATTGTCACATACAATAGAGACAGGCACAAATAAGCCATTATGAGACATAGAGTTAAACTGTATACTATTAAAAAAAATCAGTAAGGATTAAGTAGGATAATGGAATGAGTAGAAGTCATGGGTTATCAGCTGAGCCTTTCACTTTAGGGAAGTGGCCTTTTGGGTAATTTGTAAGTTCTGTATATGAGTAGCAATCTATTGTTAGTGTGTGGAAAGTAACATAGACAAAGTTACTGAAATCGCCATAAAAGTGTTACCAGCTTCAGTGTAATTGTTAACCAAATGCTGGGCAGTGTGTTTTTCACCTATCACTGCAGAGTTGGTCCGACAAGTAAAGACTAGTTAACGGCTATGAGCTGGGCTAGAATCAAAACACTCTGAGAGATATAACTTGCTATGTAGCAAATCCAGTATAGCTAGGCTTCATCTACATTAGCTGGGGAGGGTGGGTAACTAGCTGTCTTTGTTAACCCATTCTTTTTTTTAGGCTCTGTGCACGCTCATGTAAAAAGGGGGCATTTGATGTATCCCTTGACTATTCCTACAAACAAAATTTAGAGACTGATTGTCGCCTACTTCTGACAGAGGGATGGGTGATTAAGATTAATACAGGATATAAGAAATTAAACAAAAATGCAACAAATAAAGAGGGCATGGGTTTTGGGGGTTTTTTTTGCAATTATGGTATGCTATCAGAAGCTGCTGTGTGTTTATAACTTGATGACTACAAAAGGTGCAAAGTGTGAAACTATAAAACATATTATAGGCTACTCAGTACATTCAGGTGGGTCACATGACCTAATGCACGAGATGTAGAAATAAGTTTAATTCGTCACCAGATCAAAGTGAACACGATTTTACTCATAGGCTAAAAACACAATTAGCTGCAGTTCGCAGAGTATAAAACAAACTTGGGAAAAGTTGGCAGCACGGGGCCTTTCGCATGTTCACATGTTCCCAACGAGTCTGCTTCCTAAAGGTATGGATCAACAGGTTACATGTATAAAACACATTCCTTCTGCAGAAAATCTTTATCGCTCTTAGAGCACGCTCTAAACGTGGCGATTCCGAAACGACTGTGGTGATCTAGCTAGGTTCAATTAGCGCACAAAACTCTGGCTTTCAGCTCGGCATACCACAGAAACCCACTAATCTTGCTTCATAGTACACTCTTCTGAAAAGTTAACCCTGGGAACTTTTTATCTTCTGACATGTGGAAAAAAGTGAGATTTTGCACATGACATAAATGTTTGTGCATTGTGCAGGTCCCTGACTGTCACATATTCACACTGGTGGCATTAAAGTGCTGTCACACTTTTTCAAAAGGCACTGCTCAACTCAGGAAACAGTTGTTACCTAACAGAAGAACTAACTGGTCATGTATCCGCCACTGCAGTTTTTAGAATTTATTTTATTTTACGCATGTGGATTTTAACTTTAACGTTTCGCTGTATCTGATTGATTGATCGTCCCCAAAGTGCGTGCATACAGGTGAACTGTATGCACTTATTTGTTGTCTTTACACACACAGTCTTATTCATTATTGTTATTTTAATTTATCCCTGTAGACTGTGGGAAGAGCTCAGAGCAACGTTTTGGACGTGCTGGAATTCAGAAGGTCTAATGATCGTGACAATGACATTAACTTCCTTCTGAACCAACTTAGAAAAACTGAATGTAATGACGTAAAAACAAGTGACACTGTAATTGCATCCTGGATTTAAGGGCTTTGAATTTATAGTTTTGGATAGCTAAAAGCTGTGTCAGCTGGGAAACGCTCTAAAGCTCCTCCAACCCTAAACTGGATAAACAGTTAAGAAAATAAAAGCAGATGAACATTTTTCAGAATAAATTATCAATCGAAAGCAATAAGCACCATTTGAAATAAATTGCAGCAAAGAAAAAAAAGTGCACACAAAAACTTTTTATAAATGTTGCTAAATATAATTTAGTTTAATAATTTGTTTACCCTGCCAAAAAACAAAAACCCAACAACTACAAAGGATGTAATTTTTTATCATGATCAGCTCAACTACAAAAAGAAAAGGCCAAAAGAATCTAATAATTAAACTAACATGAAAAAGTGGGAAAGTTGAAATCTGGGTGAAATCTGTATCCATTGGTTGTTTTGTCAGACCAGCTTGTTAATCAGCTAAAAATGTTGGCTTTAAGAAGAAAAGAAGTGTTTCAGTTAGGAGTAACCACTAACTCACTTATTCTCTTTTTTAACTTTATTTTGTTAAATAATACAGTAACCAGTAATATGTAAATATGGCTTTACAAATAAATTCGTTATTTTATTACCAGTTTCTTTCCCTTACAGCTTATGCAGGACTGTAAACTTACTGCTGTATAAAAAGCTATACAATAGCTATGCAAAGTTTTCATGTTAAGAATTGGAGCTTCTTATAGACCCAATCTGAGATGCTGTGCTGCAGTTATCATTTAATTATATTTAAAAGGGTTCCTACAGAATTAGAATTAAGGTATCATTTATATGTTTTAGTAGCGCATGTGTTTATTAAGGCTTTTATTTTTATATATTATTTTTAATTGCAAATCAATACACTTAGACAATGAAAAATTATAAGAGCATAAAATAAAACACAGATAAATCTTTATGCCAAATCCACAGATGACCTTTATTTATTTCCCATCCTTTTTTGATGCATCTCGGCCTTATTTACTTTTTCATGGTCACTTTCATTTAAAGACTTCCTGCATATTTGCTACAGTAAAATGAAAGTGAAGGGGTTGGTGAATTTGTACACACACAAACACACACACCCCACCTGTCTGTCCTGAAAGAGGGATCCCTCCTTTGCTCCTCTCCCTGAACGTTCCTTTTCTTTTTACCATCGAAAGGTTTTTAAGGATTGGGTATGCTGTGTGCTGCAAATAGCTGAGCACAGGTGTGCAAAAATCAGTCTACAAAGACTAAAAAGGCTTGAGTTAAAAAAAAAGAAAAAAAAACTTCAGTGGTTCATTTTTACAAAGAAAAAGTAATTTTAGTGAATAATAATTACGAGGATTGTTGATTAGACATAAAGCTTCGAGGGGAAATTCACAAAAAGCCTGTGGATATTCAACACAAGCCCTATGCTTATTGTCTGTCTACAGCGAAAGGCAGCGTCAACCAGTCAAACTGGTTTCCAGTAGACCGTAAGGCCAGGCAAGGGGGAGCGGGAAGAGGAGGCAGCTGAGGAGAAGGAGCCGACCCCATCATTTCTCTTTCCTTAACAAACACGCGTTCAGACGGACAAACTGTTCCACTTTTGATGCTCTTTAAACACTGCTTTAAATAACCAGCTATCACTGTGAACTTTTCAAAAATCACAGCAGTACTTCACTAACAGCACTGCCTTCACGTTTGGATTTACTGTAATCCTCAACACCCTAAAATTTAAAAAAATGAGTTCTGGTTTTTCCCTCCTGCAGTGGAAGTCTAGTGACGGACGGACAGCCCGAGGGAAGGGTCAGCTCGAGATAGGCCCACATAATAAATTTGCCATGACGTAACAGAGACAATATCAGGAGACTTCCTTTTGCTTACACACAAATACGCTCACTCTTCACTGGAAACTCAGCTGTAAATGACAAATGTACAAGACAAATTTACACGAAAGGAGCAACCAGTTTAAACACTAAGGCCACCGTGCTGGAAAAACACAGACTCTGTGTTCTTTTCACTCTATGTAACCGCTCCCGTTAGACAACAACTGAGTAATGCTGCACTCAGGAGTTTCATTTATTTTCTGCTTGTAGAGGTTTACTCATCAGTTAATTTGACCTATATACAATAAACATAGAAAGTATAAGATCACAAAAAAGAAAGGCTGCAAACTCACATTTGGGAAACTAAAGTTAGGGATTTTTTTCTCCCGTTTATCAGAAACTATCACTATTAAAGAACTGGTTGTTTGAATCCCCGCTTTAACAGTGATTGCCAGCTTCTCATAGCTGGCGTCCCATACGCAAAGGACGTGTTTTTCACTGTGTGTGGTTGCATGATCATAATCTTATTGTCAGATCTGTCAGCAGATAATGGGGATAGTTATAGGGCCAAAACAAAATATTCATTCACTTTAAACATGCATTTACTGAATGTGTTAAAAACAAAAACAAAAAAACAACACTTTTTTGAATGTATGATTTCCTTAAATTTTAAATTAGTACATAATTTAAATGAAAAACAACCAGATAAATGAAGAAAGGGAGATGGATGTAGGGCAGGACACAGGCTGATCTGGTGTAGAGATAATGGTGTGTTTTTCAGTATTAGCGCACCTTCATACACTAACCCACCTCAGGAAACCGGTCGTTCCATCATCTCAGCAGACAAATCAGAGTAGCATACATACATAATTCCACCATGTGAATAGGAGCCGTCAGTTCGGCATACAGACGACAAAAGGTCTGTATGCCAAACTGTAAATTGGCAAGTCAGGGTGTCATAAACCAAAGTGTATGCTGATTTGAGAACGTATGCTGACTGGACAGAACACCGGCATCGCAGCGACGCACAGAGAAACGGAGAGCCAACATCCCCTGACCCCTCTGTCCCCAAAAGTGGACCAGGTGAGAGACCACCTCATCCATAGCTGCAACAAACTGTTCCCAACATACGCTCATCTATCGAAACATTTTCAACTTTTGCTTCTTCTGCATGATCTTGGCTCTAGCTAAGCTAAAGTAAGAGATTGGGCTTTTAGGGTGGAGGAAACACATTCAACATCTGATTCGCTATAGTAAAAATGCAAAAAAGTAATCAATGTGCCAGATTGAATTTAAGATCAATGTAATTTAAAAAATCTATTTTTTAAAATAATCATTGGATGCAAAATTGTAATTGAAATTTAAATTTAATTAACCGCCCACTGTTAGATAGTTAACAAAAAAAAAAAGCTTGAATTTTGCGGTCATTGTCTACTTACTGAAATATTGGAGATTGTTCAGTAGCGAAACACAAATTTAAAGCCAGAATACTTCACACACAAACTGATTCTGTGGCTGCAGATTTCAACCCCAAGGGGCGTCCAGTGTAAAGAAGGGTGAACATTACTTTGTAAAATATGTTTGATCAACTAATCTGGAACACCAGTCTTAATACCAGAAAGACATGAGCAAATAAATCAATTAATCAATCTCCAGATCGGGGGTGGGACCTCCATCGACTTCCTCCCAGGCCGCTGGGAGCAGACTGGTCTACGCGTTTATGGAAGACATGTCCCTCTGGACGCATTTAGGTTTATTACAGACAATTAGAGTTAATCGGCGGTGTGGTACTCTCAGGTGAGAGGCTCATTCAATTGACAACCTCCCAAGCGGAAGCACACTTGCCAATTACTGAATCACCACGCAAACACACCAGGCGGACTCATACAGGCTGTCGCGTGATACCTTACTCACCTCTAGCACAACTAGCCAGAACACCTGTAAGATTCAGCAGGTTAGTAATGAGAATCTAACACATTTACACCTGTTAGTGCAAAATAGCAGGATCGATTTTACAACAAAAAACACCCACTGGGGAAAAAGATTTGATTTATTAACTTGCAGCAGCTTTGTTTAAAACCAAATTGCTCTTCAAAATTTGTGCTGTTCAATTTTGTTTTATTGTCTGATCACGTTTCATGACATTCATTATTTTCTTTACACACAGAACAAGAGGTTCGACTGAAAGCAGAAGGAAACAAACTGCAATTAAAAGTCAGAGATCTGAGATGAAGTAAAGTTGAACTTACTGTAGGAAAATCAAAATCCTTCTGGTTTACTAGGTTCAGGACATAATCAATCCGAGACTGGTTCTCAGGACAGGCTAACTGGCAAGGAGGTGTGAGTGTATTCATGGCCGCCACAATCGTCTGTATGAAAAGAAAACACAAACACAAAAAACCTCATTCATTAATACTATTCATAAATGTGTTTACACTGCCTCAAAACAGCTTTAGATACAAATTTTCATCATCTTAGCCCCTCAGTCACCCACGTCTAGAGGCTGTTCAGCAATCCCCAATAACCACCACCTGCTAGGGATAAATCTGTATTCCCCATGTGGTTGGAGGTATTCGAGACTGCACCGCAAGCCTCCATCTGATTGCTTTGGTCGCTAGTAAGTTGCTTCTAGTTTGCATCGCACGTTTTGAAATTTCTCCACCACCCGGCGAGTGGGTAGTGAGTGTTTGTAGACGAGATGATGCAAACTACAAGTGACTGTGACAATCTGGTACTGCCCAAAGTAACAGCAAGGAGAGTTGTGGTGCAGCAAATTTTTGCAACGACTCCCAGCTGGTTGGGAGCGCACATGGGGTCGCTGACCGGTCTGAAGGCATGTGCGACTGAAAGCCTCCTCGCTTAGAATAAAGCATTGAGTTTTGGATTTTTTTTATTTATTATTTTTAAGACATAATCCATGTTTTTTCCTCTTTTAGCCAAAAACCTGCATATCAGACAGAACATTACAAACAAACATCATTCATCTATCAAAGTGGGAGGAAAAAAGAACAGTGTCTTACCTCTATAGCTTCTTTAATGTTGTTTTTAATATCATGAATTTTCTGTTTTTTCTCCCTGTGAAGACAAGAGTTCACATGTGCTTTATTTATTTATCACTTAAAAGCATAGATGGCAACTAGCTTTAATTGACCTAAGCTGCAAAGGTTAACAGTGAATGATGACATTTAAAGAAATATTCCTGTACAGCTATGAATCCAAATATGGCCATCGCAGTGCAACAGGAACAGGAAACAATATTTTTAAATAAATAAAAACTGTAATTACACAGAGATGTTTTGTTTCTTCAGTGTCAGTCCCAGTGGATTCCAGTGGAAATGTGCTGTGTAATATTAACTTCTCCAGGATGTATTTGTCAGCCTAGAGCTAAATTATATCTGACATCAGTATTACGACTGCCCCACATACACAGATATTTTGTTTATTTGCTGACCAAGTGCAACCACTGAATTTTGCTGATACCAAACAAGAACAGCAGAGCTTGTCTTAATTTTGACACTGACATTCATTAAGCACTAAACCACACAGCTAGTTGATTGTTATAGTACATTTTTGTACTATAGTTTGAGAAGTCATGAACACCAAGTAGCCCAAAGTACTGCTAAATTAAATAATACGGTTCACATTTTGTCCTTTCTTGTCGTTGTAAAGATAAACAGAATTTCACAACGTGGCAGTTCATGCAATCTGTGAGCTTTGCTGATATCGCGAAGCACTGACGTCACACAGAAACATAAGTGCTGGATTCCTTCAAATGTGTCCTGACAAAACACAAAAGTCTGGTTGTTGAAATTCAGATTTGATAATGAATTCCACAAATATCTCAACAACGGGCTATTTAACCTTACAGCAAGAATACAAACCCTAAAATTAAGCGTGTACAACTTGTGCTGAGGGGAAAGATTTTAAATTAAAGGCATGGGTGGATATCTTTCGCTCATGCGTCCTATGTAAAATGTAAACAAAACTTCCCAGTTGTAGCCACTTCACATGTTAATATAAAAGCACATGTGGGCATTTTAATCAGCTACCATCGCTGGCTGGCACTGAAATAGTAAAATATGTCAATATTTTAACCAAAAATATAATATTTCTGGGATGAATGCTGGTCATTTCTAATTGATATTCAAATCTTTTAAAGCCTTGTTGATAATAAGGTGGATTAATAACAATTATATCAGAACAGGCAACACAACAGCAGCACATATTCCCCAAAACAACCCTGTGTCACTTATTCTGAGCACTTTCTGCCTTATTCCAGATGTGAATTTTTGCAGTGATCCTCATTCTCACCTATGACTATTTCTCCATACAGAGACCAACACAGCTGTGCAGATTTCTTTTGTCTGCATATTTACAAATATTTTTAAAAAGCACCCAATTTCTCTAAATAATTGGCATTTAAATTCATGTCAGTAGGATATATTCCTGGCTGGTGAAAAAAACAAGTCAAAAGAGCACAGAAGACCTGAAACTGACCTAATGACATGAAACGCAATCAGGCTAAAAAGAGAAATCCGCCCCAAGTACAAAAATCCATTCAGATATTTGCTTTCACAGGATTTTTGCACACATCCCTGTTTTGTTTTTTCCAGGCAAAAATGAATCGATTCCTTTCTGATTGCTGGTCAAACCAGTCGCTGACTCTATGTGACAAAATTCACCAAAACACATGCAGTAAGCAGCTTCAGGTACTTCTCCTGCTATGAACACATGTGTCACAGCCAGTAATCACTAACTAACAGCAAGTCTGTGAGTAACTTGATAAAAGGTCAAATAAAACCTGACTGTGTTTGAGTTTGTGATCTCTCTACGGTCTAAAGGAAGCTTTGCTCAGGTAACACTCGAGTACAACCATGAGCGCACTCAGTGTTTCTGTTGACCTACCAAGTCCAACAGAGTCAGTCCTTTCTCCCAGTTAAACTGTCATTAATCTAAAAAAATGATGCGAGTTTCTAAACTCAGCTGCTTTAAATCAAATCTCATAGAAAACAGGTTGTAATTCATAAGGCTACAGCTTTTATATCAAATTATTAACATCATTCTATATTACCACAGTATGCTTTAAAGTGAGCTTAAAAAGCAAGTTGCTAGCCTATGACTCGCGTCCCTCTGCTTCACCGTCAGAGCCATCTCTCACTTATAATGTCTAGATTTATTTTAAAAAACAAATAAAATGGTGATGGCACAAATACTCAGTTTAATGTTAGTCTATGGGTTTACCTGGCAACCCAACCTTGTCATGTATTTCATTCTCTTTGTCTAACTTGTTTACATTTTCTTCCAGTTGGCTTATTGGTTGACTCAACAGTTGTAGCCTCTGTCTAAAAAAACAAATAATCAAATTAAAAAAAATAGAGTCCTGATGCTTTTTGGCTACATCTATGTGAACACTCCCACCCGCCTGAAAATACAACAAAGTGATTGCAAGCATTGTTAAGAACATGCCAAAGTAGCATGTGGCGATATAACCCTACCCATAAAGAAATCCCAGCCAATCAAAAGCATACAAGCAAGCAGCAAACAACGCAGCACACGGCAGCTTCACCTCCATCCTAGCTGGGAGGAGCTAGGATGTGAGGAAGCAACATGAGTGAGGGAATTGAGGCTCCATGTGAATGTAATGAAACTCACTCAAAGGCTATATTCCTCACACTAGGACCTCCACAAGATAAATAAGCAAATAACAGATCACCTCTATTAAAGGGAGCTGTCCTGCTCAGTCATCTCTCGTGTCCCCCACCCATTTCCTGGTGTGTCACTAAACACCACCATCATCATCCCACTACCGGCACCTTACACTGAATGGCAAAGCCTTGCATGCAGAGGGGGAAACCCACAGAGTGAAAAAGAACCCTAACAGAGACTGGGAATTCATCACTGCACCAGGGCGCCTGGGTCTGTGAGAAGCGTCTGTTTGATGCGACCCAAAAATAAGCACATGATGATGCTTCTAGCCCAAAACCCCTTTCAAGGAAACTGATGATTAAGAATAGAAAAATGTGACTTTTATTTCCACTGCATCAAGTTGGGAAGGAGTTTTAGGAAATTCACAAGACAGGGTGGCTAAAAGCACCCAAAGCCATGTTTCCACATGAAAAGCTGACAAGGACAAAGCCTTCTTCCTGTGTCACACAACTTTTCACTATTTGCTCCACAACAATACAAGAAAACCCCAACAACTTTATTTTCCTGACTCACAGGAATGACAGGAGCTCCTCCCCTCTGTTAAGAACATCGGGTTGAAAAAGTGAGAATATGTTTAGTAAATTTTACAGTTTACTAAAATGAAAAACCTTTTACTTCTTTGTTATAAATGTGAGACAACATAAAGCACATCTAAAGCTGTGTAATTACCTTTAAAAGGCATTTTGCTGCTTAAACTTTCTCCAAGCAACCTTTTTCAGTCACTGCGTCTATTTATCAGTAATGTTAACAAACAGCTGGCTCACAGCACAACTCAGACACCAACGCAAACTTGCAGTAAGTACAAAAAAAGACAAACTCATGTTGCTTCAGATGGTACAGAGTTCAGCAGAGTTCTCCATAGGGATTTTGATTATGAGCCATAATACTGTAGCGATCCAAAGTAAACACAATATGAGGTTTGATATTGTGAAACGATGGTATGATATCAACCTTCCTTAAAGACATTATATTCACCATGTTGCAGAAAAAAAAAACTATAACCAATCAAATGGCAGCAATCTTCTACCAGTGTGATTGACAGGAGATCGGTGTTACCATGGAAATGTTTAAATCAAGCTCTATTGTACCAGTGACAAAGTTAGAAAGGAAGTGGTTGGTTAGAAGGATGTCCACCTGTTATGTTGGGCAGTAATCTGTCCATACCAGCAGTTAGGCTAATGTTAGCTAACATTGGCCAGAAGAAAGACCGTCTGATGCAACTCGGCTAGCAAATATTCATCCGGCATTGGTAGTTTTATTAAATAAACTTTTTTATCCTTATACTGACACCAAGGTGTACATTTATCTTTCAGCCACTGTAGACTGCATATAAATGACAAGCATAACAGGTCAGGACAAACTGGAGTTTGTCTCCTCACTGATTTGGTTGATGCTAATCGTAGATAGAACGCGAGTACGTACTCTGCCGACGTCACGTTGACTTCAGTGCACTTAACGACAGGTGTCATTACTAACAATGGTTTTCTGGAAGAAAGAGTCTCTGGGTGTTGCAGAGGCTTAATTCCCAATTGTCTACACCTGACGAGGCGTGGATAAAGGCATGCCTCAGGTTGGCTCGGGGAAAGATGCCACTTCTTACCTTCATGCTCTCCGGGCTGTCGTCTTTAGCTGAGGTTAAGTAATTTAAAATAAAACTAATGTTTCTGCAAACTCTGGACTCAGTCTACACTTTATGTTGCGTCAAACCGGGCTGTGACATAAGGACCTGGAAGTCTGTTTTAATTCTTATAAACAATGTGGAATATATTTAACCAGCATGCATCCCGACTGATTTTAGAAAAGGTAAAAACCAGAAGATCCTGCTGTGCATGAACTTAATACAAAGTAAGGAACTACTGCAGCAGTGCTTCTGCAATCTAAAAAAAGTTTACACTCGCTGCATTACGAGGTTTTATAAAAAGGTAAATGCCTCTTAAAATACTGCACTTGATGCATATTGGTTTAACCCACTATGATAAAATACTATATTAATATATGGAATTTGTTGGTGTATAGACATGTACAGAATATTTTTTTAAACAGTTATCATAAAAGGCTTTCAATCTGATTTACCATTTTCACAATGAATCCAATAACATTTTGTTTTTTCTTTCATTGTCCAACTAACACTTCAAATACAGTATTTCTGTTAGCTATAATATAAAACAAGCTGGAAACAGCTGCTAATTCATCACTTCTAAATATATGGTTAAAGAAATTATTTATAGGTAAGAACAGTAACATCCAATGCTTCTTTTTACTTCTGTATTTAAGCCGATTTTAAAAGTAATAACTAACCAAGTTTCCTGCTCTACCTGAAAACTTGAAGACTGGTGGGAAAGGTATTTTGTATCAGTGGTATCTTCTTAATGCCCCATTACTCCTCTCCAAAACATCATTACATAATTTAGGTATTTGGTCAACAAATATGTCAGTACCTGAGCAGATATCCATCTAAATGGGCGCCTTTACTCTAAAGAGAAACTGTGGGAGTGTTTAGTGAATAGTGAACTGAGGGGGAACCAGCGAAACTTACTCTGCGTTGAAGCCATTAACGTGCAATATTCGCATCTGTTTGACTATCGTACTTTTCCCGGATTCACCAGCCCCTGAAAGCAGAGAAACAACAAGTCAGACAAGAGTTTCATGAAGTTGTACAAGCAACTAAAATATCCAGGAAGGAGCAGAGATGGAAGGCATTTTGATGTTCCGAGGTTAGACAAGTCCTGGAAGCACTAAACAGCGATGCCTATAATGATTTGAACTACAACAATGTTGCACCTTAGCAGAGAAGTCCTGTCCATTGTGCACAGACATTGCCCTGTCACAGGCCTTACCTACTTTTAAACAGTGCATGTTACACAAAAGCCAAAAGGCGAGACCTCAATGTACCCAACCTAAGAGTCAAGAACCTTTTACTTTTCTTATCTCTTTTTACTGCTCTTATCATTGACTGCTCTTATCTTATGTATGAAGAAACTTGAGTTTTACTTGAGTATTCCCATTTCAACAGTGCATTTTACTTCACTGTGTTTAAGAAGGAAATATCCTTTTTTAAAACATTACTTCATGTATTTGTTACTTTGCAGTTTCTGATTTTACATTAAAAAAACCCCAAAAAGGTCAGCTTATTATACACACTGCATTGTTAAAGATTAAACCGGTGGTTCCTGCCACTTCTGGCTGGTGACCTCTTCCAAAGGCAGTTCCTCCAAAGAGAGATTTCCCCTTTAAACGTCTCATTTAAAGAACAATTTGAGACCCATTATGTCACAAAGCAACACACACAGACCAGAAAAACAAACCTCATGACCCCTTAGATTTCTCCTGTGATCCACTCCGGGTGGCCAAACCCTTATCTTGGGAACCGCAGGTAACTGAATTGTTCTACCTCACCTTGGCAAAGCACTAAACACTAGGATACTACTTTTAACTTGTACTACACATTTTATGGAACACTGAATCATAAATACATTTAGCTTGTGTAGTTTTACATAGGGAGAAGGCTGATGCACAACACGTGCACTTTTACCAAAGTCTGCCCCTTCTTCCAGAGGCGACAAGGACCAAGGAAAAAAAAAAAAAGGCTCCAACATGTAGACAACTATTCTCTCCCCGAGCATGTCATTCAGGAGAAAAACTGCTAGACCCTGAACCCTGATGTTAATAATTAAGAAAATAAATTTCTGGATAAGAACAGCCTTCAACGTGTCCTTGCAAAACTGAGTGTGAAAGGAGTCCGGCCATCACATCTCCATCCCCAAGCACCAGTAGCCAGCCAGGCTACAGGCCTGCTTTTCAGCGAAGGCGTAGAGCGAGAGAAACAGGCATTCAAGGCAAACTAGTAATCCTAATTTGCACTCTGTAGTCCAGCACAAGGGCTGGCCTTAAGGTTCATACTGCATCATGTCAGGAAGGCTCTCGTGATGAGGCCAAAAATAGCTTTACCAAATAATGGCTAATTAGAGGATATTAATTTCCAGAGTGGGTGGTGTGGAGGGATTATGCAAAAAGAGAGAGAGAGAAAAAAAAAGTATGTCATATGCAGTATGAAAACTAGGCTCAACCAGGATGTACGCTGCAGCCACAAATGAACCAGATCACAAGTTTGGGGGTTTTTACATGTGTGGAGGTGAGAAAGAGCCATGCACAAACGCCCGCGAGTGGCCTCCCGGCCTCTGCATGGTGCCTGTGTGTGTGTGTGTGTGTGTGGTTCCCTCACACAGATGGTGGTGTCTGTCTGCCCCCCCCTCTCTCTCTCTCACATGTTCTGCAATCATGCTCCATAATATCCCATGAATGCAGACAGGCCTGCTTTTTCAACTGTCCTGTGCCAAGACGCTTGAAGCGAATTAGTCGGGACTTCATGGCGTTGCATCAGTTCTTGATGCCTTGCTGTAACAGTGGTCCTAACACATTTTTCATGGGTACAATCTGCTACAGTGGCACCAACATGAGTTAAACAGGTGAAAATGCTGTTTTGTAGGAACAAAATGGAAACAGTAATGTTAAATTTCACAAAACCTACCCAACAGCAGTAGCCGGTGAGTTGCCCGGTATATCTGTTTGTCTTTTTGGAGCTGCTTCTCAATCTTTTTGTTGGCTTCCCTCTGTGCCTTCTCCTCATTTCGTTGGTCTTCAGTCTTACTATTGCCAAGGCAGCCCATCTTCCCAAAAACCCAGTTGCAGGTTCAGGGTTTGGAGGCAGGACGGTTGATTTGGTTGGGGTAGGTGGGTCAAAGAAGAGGGTGATGATCAGAAAAGAGAGGATTTTTTTTTTTTTTTAAATCAATCCCAAATTCCTAGACTGGCCCAAGAGAGGAACACCTGGCTCAAAATGGGTGACATGTATGTTGCCAGATGCAGAAGAAGTAGACGCCAGGTAGTAGACAGTGAGCTTCACCAGGCTGTGGCACAATGTGTATGTGTGGAGGAGGGGATGGGGTGGGGGGTGTGGATATTTACTGGCAATTTATCAGCAACAGATCAGTCAGAAAGGAGCAGAGCTACGATGCCGCCCTTCTCAGATGCTTGATTCCTGTATTTTTTCCCCCACTGTAAATCCGCAATGAAGTCATCAACATTGATATGAGAGTGGATGTAAAATTTCCAGCTTCTGGCTGCACATGAATGAGCGTCTAGGGGTGGCGGTGGTGCTGGTGGTGGGGTCCAGCTTCCTTAAAGGGTGTTTTTTTACCCCCCCCCCCCCCCCCTTCTTTTCCTCCTTTGTTTTAAATATACACGTATGTATATTTTCTCACGCTTTGATGTTAAATCTTCCTCAGCAAATGTCTCCTCCGGAGCCCATCTTTGGCAGATGCCTCACTCCTCTGCCGTTCAATTCATTTCCACTCACAACCAAAAAGAGCCCCGTTTTCTTTTTTTCCATCGACTCTCCCTTTAAATATAATTTCAGGTTATTACTTGAAATCCTATCTCAGGCTGGCCAGGAAAAAAGCACATTAACAGGGCGGATGGGGAGAAATTAAAAAATAAATATTTCCTCTTAAAATGACGGCATGTGAATCATCAGGCTACAACCCGGGCTTCTGTCTCCACCACAACAGTCACGTTATATAGGAGCCTTATCAATAAGATCCCGTTTTTAGCCGATGTCCAAATTATTTCCTCTCCCCCGTAAGTAGATGCTGGTGCTTGGCTTTTTTTTCGGAGGGTTTCACGAGAACCCCCCCACCCCCCAAAGAAAAGAAAAAAGGAAAAAAGAAAAAAGAAAAGAAAAAAAGGGGGGAAAGAAACGAGGCCCCTTCTCCGTCCTTTTTCTCTCCGTAACGTCAATTTATATTTCTCCTCACATCGGAAAGCTTCTCCGGGGCCGAGCTAAGGCGGTGTTTGGCAGCTGGATGTCCTTGAATATAGCGCGATATCCAGGTGATATTCGTGGAAAATCCTCCGTTATTTTCCCGTTTGGCGCAGGTACAAGGCGCTGTCAAGTCTCTCGGATTTTTGTATTCCCTTTGAATCCGTATGGTAGATTATGGTTACATGTGCATGATACATGAACATACCGCGGTGTTTTCAATCACTGGTCCAACGGCGACGCTGTCATTTTTAACCGCCGACAGGCCGCGGTTGCTCCGATGAACCGGTCGGGGAGGTGAGACTTGTTTCTTTGCTGTGTTACCCTGAATTATTTTTGCCCACCTTTTTTTTCTCTGAGAATTGAACATTGAGATAGATAGCGTTGTAGAGGCGGGGTGGGGCAAACGGCTCTCACGGAACCCTGGGAACGAAGAACCGTGGTCAAGTTTTCCGGTACGGAGAAACTCGACTTCCGCTGGAAGCTTTCACAATAAAAGCCGAATGGACGCATAAGCGGAACTACCCAGAAACTAATCTCTTAAAAATAGATGTTTTCGTCCTTTTTAAGTGTTTTCTGCTGACATATTTACACACACAAAAACAAATACAGGGTGTGTATACAGTTAGGTCACACGTCTTTGATTTAATGTTTTTCTGTGTTTTCATTTTATTTGTATTCTTGCACTCTACAAGACTAACATTGCCTGATTGTATACTGGACCTTTGTGCAATCCCTCAGTTCACAGTTCACTAATTCGAGGTCATTTCTTGCTATTATATATGGGAGCTTATTTTGACTGAAAAATTTAATAAAATAAATAAAAAAAACATTTTTAAAAAATGCCATCCAAGTCAAAATTACTGGTTCTCATTTCAAATTTTAGACTTCATAACTTAAAACTTCTTTTTCTAAAAGTTTGAGTAAGTTGAAAATTATATATTATCCCACATGTTTGGCCTATGGCTGGCAAAAAAAATTGTTTTGGTTGTTTTGTTTATTTCTTTCTGTGGCCTGAAAACAAGCTTCCATAATAATTTACAAAATCTCTCTGTTGTGGCCTTCTTCAGACACAAAAAACTTGTGGACTGATGTGTATAATCAGTAATAATAACATAAAACGGTAATTACAATGGAGGTAACGTAATAGTGATAGGGGTTATTTCCCCTGCAAAAGGAAAAAAAAAACGTCATAATTTTTTTTTTCACCTTATATTTTTACACTTCACCATCATACATTGGCTGCAACTGACATTTCAGAACAGCTGCCTTTGAGGGAAGTGGCACAAATAGGAAGTTGGGCTGAATGATGACCTTTATCCTATGATTATACATTTCTACCTCAATGATGGTGCTCTACAATGTCCCCATTTATAGGTAGCGATGAGTCATTAAATGATTTGAGTACAAAATCACATCAGCCGTCATAATCCCAACTTAATGTTTTGCAGAAGAACAAAAAGGAATTTTTCAGGTTAAAAAATGCAAATAGTTTGTGACTTGTTTTGATAGCAAAGGTCCTCACAGTGACATGTCATAAATGGCCTTCACAGTCATGTGCTCTCAGCCCCATCCAACACTGGAATTTTAGACTTCCAATTTTAGACAGCACTTTCCACCACTGTTACCACCAAATGCAAGAAAATATTTTGAACATCTGGGTTTTGAGGGATTATCTGGCAACACATGGTGGTCTAAGACCTTACTAAGACAATTTATGTTGTTGTTTTGTTTAACTTTTTACCATTAAATATACAGGGGTCGGGGTCTTTAGAATTCTAAACCATGCATTTAGTAAAAGGGAACGTCAATAGGCTTAGATTTGAGCCTTGGCTAATTTGTCCAGAGGTCCCAAAGAAACCCCAGTACTCCTATAAGTGTAAGAAAAAAGGGAAATATTTTCAATATTTTATTTTATTTACTTATTTAACATGTGACATTTGACATTGATTCACTAATCCATGCAAATCTATGTGGAGCTCAGGGCAAAGGGTTCCTGATAAATATAGCCCTGCAGCAACAGAAAATCCCAGAAAAAGCTTAAAATAAAAATCAGGCATCCGAGCATTAATTGAAGAAAAAAAAAACAGCCTTTGAAACTTTTGCTATGTGAAACATTTATTCTTTTCACAGATTTTTGCAGTTCTTTTAAAACTGGCTTTAAAATCCTCTCTCTGAACTGCACAAAACTTACAGCCACATTAGTGGAGTTTTAATTATTTTAAAAATATATTTAGTAAATACATTAATTTCTTTGGTATATATATACATATATATATATATGTGTGTGTGTGTGACTGTGTGTGTGTGTGTGTGTGTGTGTGTTAAAGTATAACGTTTCACCTGAACTGCGAACACAGAACAAACATCAATACATTTAACCCACCCACCAAATCTTAAGGCCGAGAAGGTACTTTTGGCTTTTATTTTGAGGGCAATGTGAGAGTAACGCTCGTTTCCGCCTGCATGCCACTTGACGCATCTGGAATGAAGCAGGGTCGGATCACATGATTGCCCGGAGCGTCATGAAGCAGAGGTACAGAAGGGGAGAGGCGCCCTCTTTGAAGCAAAATGATTATTATCCTGTCCGCCGCCTCAATCAACACCTCTGACAAACTTTACATCAAGTTATTCAAATATCAGCTCATAAAGAGGTTAATGCTTCCATATACATTCAATCGCAGTAACGCCGCTAGGTTACTAATAACAGGAATATGCTAATATGACTATCAACAGTTAATAAGTGAAGGGCAACAATCTTGTTTACCAAGTTCTTCAGGTGGCAAAAATGGAAAAAAGTCCGTGTAAAAAGTAAGCGATAAATCTTGCAGCCTTTCAGAGCAAATGTATCACATGGTTTGGTACAAATTACTACTTTAATGGCATGTTGTCACATCTGATAGAAAAAGTAAAAGTAAGCTCTCCGTTTATAACATTATTATTGTCACTGCATTCCAAACTAAACTGTGATTATGAAAGTCAAATTAGCGCTGTCAGTTATTTGAGAACAAAAAAGAAAGTAGTGATGCCCTGTTGGAATCGTATTTTAAAAGCTGTGAAGAAACTTTAATTAAATTACAAAAGACTACAACAGTGAATGCAAAACAAATGCTGAGACTCTGATAGAGGACTTCAGGAGGAGAAGGATATCTATAAATCATGTCCTGCCTTTCACAGTCTGCAAACCAATTCAACACCTAATGGAGCTTCTGAAACAGCGTTTACAGGGCTTTGCCAAAGACCACTGAGGTCACATTGCTTTAGTAACTCATGGTTTTTATTAATCTGGCATTGAGAGACTACCAACACTTTTTAGGGTATGTTATGGTTAACGCTAAGACTAGGATATACCTTTTATATATATATATATATATATATATATATATATATATATATATATATATATATATATATATCTTATGTCTATAAAAAATACAAAAAATCATGAAGCTGAAATGTGCATTTAGCATCCAGCAAAAACAAGATGTAGTAATATTAAAATTTTCGTCTTTCTAACAATGAATATTGTGCTGTCATTGTTAGTCACGAGTGAACCTTAGAAGTCTCCACCTCGATGTTAGGTACTCAATAAATAGTTCCATGCCAGCTTTACTTTGATATAACGGAAGTTTATTTCAAATGAAAGAACAATTATTTTTGTCATCTATAAGTCAAAATTGGAATTATAATTTCAGAAATTCAAGCCTTTTTTTCTCAGATGTTTGAGTTAGTCAAAATTCTGATATAGCCACATATGGCTGAAAAATTGTTTGTATGTTTAATTGTTTTTTTTTTCCACTGCTGGAAACAAACTTCTATAATAACACACAAAATCTCTGTTTGCATGATTATTTGTTTATCCTCCTAGACCATCAGGAGCTGAACAACCAATCTTGGCACACAGGTACATCATACGCCCCCGGAGGTTCTTATCTATATCAGATATTACAATGTCATCATGTTGCCAAGGAACCACCTAGCAACGGGCTAAAATGACCAGTTTTTAGTTGTTATTCATGCAAAACAACCTTTAAAAAGCTCAGTATCATTTTATTGTTGGACAACAATTTATCATTTATATCCACAAAAGTTTAAATATGCGTGATATTTTATGCCATCATGTAACCACCTAGCATATAAATAGCATCTACCACACATATGTTTTATTTATTTATTCACTTTTCTCACTCTGATTAAGTATATAGGTTTGCCAGCAGCATTAACAAGCCAAACATTACTGTTGCATGGACATGTACTTGTAATAAATACTTTAATATTTAATTTACCAAATACTTTATTTGGTAAATTTTGCTCATTATTAGAGTTCAAAAGGATTATCTGGGATACGCTCACTAGCTAATGACCATCCGTGAGTGTGTGGTTTCACAGTCACAACCATCCCACCCCCTCGCTCATCACATCTGGTTTCAAAACACCAAAATGATGACAACAATAATACTAAACATGAGGTAAAAGGTACATCAGAAATTTTGCGATAACAGGTCATCAGTAGCTAGTGGGTGAGATCACACTGTGTTTGCTTTGAGGGCTATATTACTGACGTCATACAGATCCCGGAGTAGAAAAAAACAGTCTTAACAGAGTATTAAGAGCAGTCTGAAGCCTGAACTTTCGACTTATTCCTTATACATCCGGTGACCTTATTAACATCCATTTTTTGCCATCTTTACTATGTGCATTTACCATTGTAAGAGCATATATGTGACAGAAAATCTGGAAAAACATAACAATTCATAATGGTTCTACCCTAAACTCACTGACGAGCTGCAAAAAGCAATAAAAACAATTATTTAAAGTAATTTAACAGACACTGAGAGCCATTCAAAAAAAGGACGTCCTGTCATCTTCACTCACCTCCTGGCGATTTAGATATGCAAGTGGCTCTTTGCCCTTTAGATCACAGACGGATGCATGTAAAACACACACACACACACACCTCCCTCCATAAATGCGTCAAACAGCAAGAGAAACAAGCTCAGGGCAAAACACATAAAGGTCATCAATGACAACTAAATGCTGCTGTGGCTCACTAATGAATGCCCACAGACGAGTGAAAAAAAGACTAATATCTTCAATTTCAGAAGCAATATAAATGCAAAATCTCTGTAAACAAAACTTTTCTCAGTTCAACGGCGTTTTTGTCGTCGCAAACCACGTGCACTTCGCTTATAAAGTTTTGCCAGTATACTGACAGGAACTTTGTACAGTCACCTGCTAACTGTCAAAGTGGGTGGTAGCAGGAACTATGACAGTAAACATGTCAACAAACGCAAATGATTTGACCACATGTGGTATTTCTGTAGGTGTGAGCAATAGAGCCTTTGTCCTTATGCTGACCTGTACTGAAGGTACAGTCAAGGAGAAAACTTACACTTAAATAATTATGATATTTTCTGTGCACACTAACTAATAAAGTAAGTTAAAAGCTTTAACAGGAGAATAAAATTTGTCCTCTTTGTTTATCTCTAAATCACTTCTCTCAACTATAGTAACAACAATGATGGTTTAATTCTGTTTAAACCAATTTGGGGTGACATAACTTTATTCAGTTATATCATGTTATGCCTACATAAATCCTCTAGATGGTAGCATCTCTCACACATATAACATTCACTGCAAACAGATGTATCTACAATGTTAACATTATTTTCTTCTTATATATAAACGAGCATGCTTATTGAGTGTTATCTGACGCTGACCAGAGAAACACATCAGCTTCCATTCATTTCTGGTTCACTTCCTTCCTGCTTTTGCCCAGCTGCACAGCTCAGATGTTCTTTTTAGAACCAATAAAATGTCGTGTTTTGCATTAGTACATCAGCTTTTTTCCTTTGTTAAGCCAGTCATTTATTATAATAACAGACTCTAACAGAAAGAAGTGTTATGAAGTTTGATGTACACTGAAAAAAAGGGATTGGCTATCTCTTGGATTTATGTAAGCATTTTCCATGTATTTAACACAATTGCCTCATGCTTTAAAGTTAAGTGTAACTCATTATTGACTTAAGTGTAAGTCAATAATATAGCAATGTTAAATCTCGCGACACCGCACGGGCTTTCAGTCTTGCGCGCTTTGGATCGTGGTTTGAGGAAGGCATCCATCTCAGTCAAGTCGAGCAGATGCCTCTGCTTTTTTCGGTATACCGAAAAAAGTAAATTGGGTGGTTGTTTCATTAAAAAAGTCTACCTTGTAATTTGAACACAAAAATTTCATGTTTCTATCTTGAACGTAATTAAATCATGTAGGAGCTGTATGAAATTCAACAACTTAATTCTTGTTGAGAGGACATGATACAATCTAGTAAGAGTGGTTAGTTGCTGGACCAATGAAATTCACAAGATCGCACGAGATTTCAAACTGCAGGAATATCACTTGTATGCTATTGCTATTTATCGTGGTTTAACCTGTCAAGGACAAAAGAAAATTCTGCATCAAACCTTGAAATCATAGCTTTCCTACTTTTGCTAAGCCTTGATTGGTGGCATGGTGGTTAGTGCTGTTGCCTCACAGTCAGAAGGTCCTGGGTTCAAATCCACAATCTGGCTAGTTTGCACTGGTTTCTCTCTGTGTATTCTGGTTTCCTTCCACAGTTAAAAGTCTTGCGGTGGTTAGGTTAATTGGTGATTCTAAATTATCTCTGAATGTGAGTGCAAATGGTTGTTTAACTCTATGTGATAGACTGGTGAGCTGTCCAGGGTGTACTCTGCCTCTTAACCTATCACTTCTGGGTTATGCCCTAGCCCCCCTGCAACCTGGATATAGGAGGCTGGTAGTCGTTCAATAGATCCATTCAATTCTTATGTTAACCAAACTCTAAACTTTGTTGAACATTATGTAATATGAAGACAACATGTACTATTTAAGTGACCAAGTAGTACTGGGGTAAAAGTTATTGAATAGTGTTGAAATAAAATGACAACGTTGCGAAGGATTAAAATATTCCAAGAGCTCACCTTACTTCATCTAAATGTGTTTCAGTTACATTTTATCAATACAAAATGCACAGGTTTATTGAATATGAATAAGTTGTGTTGATTTAACTCAGTTGTTTAAGTTTCTGCCAAAGCAACCAATGTCCACTATTGAATTAAATAAATCCAACATGGCCTTTTTTTCAGTGTAGAGGTGTTTTGCAAGTCTACAAAGTTTTATACAAAAGGAAATATGCCATGCCTTTTTCATAATTAGCTATTTATATTTGCATATGTGAAACATACAGATATAAAAACAAATCTAAAGCAGACATGCTATGTCTACTTACTAATGGAAGCATAAACAATGAATGGTAAACGCTGCTATTCTGTGCACAGTATCATGGGTCTCTCACATATTATCAGCTGGGGTGACTCCGCGACACTGCTGGTGACATCATTTCTTGTCCTATAAAAGCTGACAGGAGGACTGAAGACTATCACAGACCACCAGCTGTTCTGCGTACTGTAGCCCGACCATCATGCGTGAAATTGTACATCTGCAAATTGGACAGTGTGGCAACCAGATCGGCTCAAAGGTAAAATAAATAAAATATATAGACAGATGCATTAGCGTCGTTAAAACTTCCTATGTAATTCTTAAAAAGATTATTTAAAGATGCATCAGTTTGACTATAAACCACTTTTACTCTAATTGTGGCAGAGATAAAATGACAGAAAATACTTTTCTTTACTGGCCGAATTATTTTGCTTTTTTCTATTTCGGTGTATATTGTGACATGCAATTTTTCTTTGCATATCAAAAACAGTTTTGAGTGACACAGGGTGTTCCCTGTCAGGCATTCAGGCTGAAGATAAGAGCTAAAGTGAGAACTGCAGTGCGAGCACTGGGTGTGACATTTTTATCGTCGCTGACACAAAAAAGAGAGTGAAACTACAAGATAATAAAGCTGAAAACATAACACTTTTAGATACTTTTAAAGTTGACTCAAGATGCTGACTTTAAATAACTTTACCATTTGTACAACTCGAGATCTGAGCTTGTGGAATCTGTTAATTCTGTATTGTTTATGTAAAGATTTCCATTTGTACAACCTGATGTGTCTAATACATAAAACTAAAAAATGTTAAAAGATAAAGTCAATTATTGTAGCAGTCAGCGCAACTTAATTAAAGTCATTTCGAATATATTGCATACATGGGAAGTTGAACAAACTTGTTGATTTTTGCAGAGTCGAGGCATTTTAAAAAAACATCTAATTTTATGTCCAATAGCAAATTCTGCACATCGTGTGTGTAAATAAACTCCAGTTTAATCCAGTTTAATTTTACATGCAACAGAAGAAAGCTTTAAAAATCATAAATAAACCAACCACTTCCTTATTTGTTAAACTACACACCCTAAATTTTTTATTAATCTTAATGCTATACTCACAAAACACAAAGCACAAAATAATCTAAATCTAAAGTGTATTCAGAGGCTGTTTGAAATTAGAGAGTAACAGTTTGAACTCAGGGCGGAAAAGTAGGGGTCCAGACAAATATTGAGGGATTAACTTGTGGAACATTTGTGTTGAAGAATTAGGATTCTGTACTTCAATATGAAAATGTAAAATAAATGTTTAAAAGTAATGTGGTAACCAACTTTAGTGCTGATGTATGGTTTTCATTTTTTTTTATTATTATCTATTAATTTGGTGAGATGTTATAAATTTGTTGTTATTTAGAAAAAAACAACAACCTGGTATTTTAGCCTACACCTTTTTGTTTTAATGGTCATTAGGGTTGTAAATACTGTAAACAGTGATCAAAATATTTTTTTAAAGAAACCATTAAAAGACCTTAACATCAAAAGTGTTAAATAAAGTATTAATTTTCTGCATCTGCAAACATTTTTGCTTCTGCCTATGTTATACTGACGCTTTTATTTCTTGGCAGTTTTGGGAAGTGATAAGTGATGAACATGGGATCAACGCAACAGGCATTTACGAAGGAGACAGCAACATCCAACTGGAGAGGGTCAACGTCTACTTCAACGAGGCGCACGGTGCATTATTAACTTGAGCTGCTTTATCTGGCTTGATAAATTTCAAATTTTTATTTATAAATTCCAGCTGTTTACAAATTTACAAATAAACAATATTAAAATTAATTAAGTCTTTTTTAAAACTTCAACTGTGTTTGCAGGTGGTAAATATGTCCCCAGGGCCCTACTGGTGGACCTGGAGCCTGGCACCATGGACAGTGTAAGAGGAAGCCGCATTGGGGCCCTTTTTAGACCAGACAACTTCATCCATGGTGAGATAATCAATAATATGCAAACTCTGAAACTATGAAACTTTCTGTCTCACATTTCTGTGCTTTTGATTTGCATGACTTTTGAGAAAGGAGGCTATATGAAATTTACTATATTATACACTACATGTTGTGCTTTGGATTTAGAAAGCTCTTGAATAGACTTGTACAGTATAAATGTTATATTATTTTTTATAATATTAGCCTTGCAGTAAGAAAATAATAAGGTTTCCATCTTGGCTTTATTTAAAAAAAAAACAAAACAACTGAATTTGACTTATTGAATTTCAGAAAGTAAAACTGGTAAAACTGATAAAAAATTATTGAAAAATTGCTGTGCTAAGCATTTAACCTGTGAAAAGTTGATACATTTACTGCCCTAGAACTGAAAAGTGTCACAATTTCTTTTCTTTTTAAAATTGTGATGCATGTTATCAGCATCCTTGACCTACATACATTTATTCTGGCATTACAGGAAACTCAGGAGCTGGGAACAACTGGGCCAAAGGCCACTATACAGAGGGCGCAGAGCTGGTGGAGCAGGTGATCGACAGGGTGAGGCACGAGAGTGAAAGCTGCGACTGCCTGCAGGGATTCCAGCTGGTTCACTCACTCGGGGGCGGCACTGGTTCTGGAATGGGAACCCTCATCATCAACAAAATCCGCGAGGAGTACCCCGACCGCATCATGAACAGCTTCAGTGTCATGCCGTCGCCTAAAGTCTCTGACACGGTGGTGGAGCCCTACAACGCTACGCTGTCAGTCCACCAACTTCTGGAGAACACTGACGAGACCTACTGCATTGACAACGAGGCCCTCTATGACATCTGTTTCCGCACTTTAAAACTGACCACGCCGACTTATGGGGACCTCAACCACTTGGTTTCCATGACCATGAGCGGGGTCACGACTTCTCTGAGATTCCCTGGACAGCTCAACGCTGACTTGAGGAAGCTCGCCGTCAACATGGTGCCCTTCCCTCGCCTTCATTTCTTCATGCCAGGCTTTGCCCCTCTGACGCCACGTGGCAGCCAACAGTACAGAGCTCTCACTGTACCCGAGCTCACCCAGCAGATGTTTGACGCCCGCAACATGATGACAGCGTGCGACCCGAGGAGAGGCCGCTACCTCACGGTCGCTGGCGTCTTCCGTGGTAGGATGTCCACCAAAGAAGTGGATGAGCAAATGCTTGCCATCCAGCAGAAAAACAGCAACTACTTTGTGGATTGGATCCCCCATAACGTGAAGGTCGCCGTGTGTGACATCCCACCTAGAGGCCTCAGAATGGCCTCCACCTTCATTGGCAACAACACGGCCATTCAGGAAGTGTTTCGAAGAGTGGGCGAGCAGTTCGCCATGATGTTCAGACGGAAGGCGTTTCTCCACTGGTATACGGGGGAAGGCATGGATGAATTGGAATTTACGGAGGCAGAGAGCAACCTCAATGATCTGGTCTCAGAGTACCAGCAGTACCAAGATGCCACTGCTGATCTAGATTGGGAACCAGAAGAGGAAGAAGAGGAGGGACCCTCACCATCAGCAACAAGAAAGGCACAGTCTAAGGTGGAGGTTACATTGGAAACAGTGACTGAAATGAGCAAAGAAGCCATAGATGAGTAGAAGGTAGAAAAAATGTTGGAATATTGGTATTAAAAGGAACTCTTACTCTGTAGTTTGTCGCGTCTGTTGTTGGTGTAAGTGATAAAGGTGCTGCAACATATTTACAACAATAATGGTGATTGTCTACTTTGTATTCTTAAAATGATTGTGTGCTTGAATGTGCGTTTTCGAGGTCTAGATTTTTTTTAATTTCACAGTAAATTTGTTAAATACTATTTTTGCATGTATATATGAAAAGTAATGTTTTGACAGCACTATATATCCATCAGCTTTAAACATGAAGTGTCACCTTTACACTGCTTGACCAGTATCGTTTGCATTTTGCATATAAGTTGTGATAGCAATTAAAAACAGTAAAACAAGAGTGAAATTTTGTTCCAACAATGAAAAAGGAAAACCATATTTTTACTTTTAATTCAGTGACACAATTTTAAGCTAAACTGGACTAAACTCAGCTCTACTGATGGACGTTCCTCTGACAGCACACTGACACTGATACCGGCTAAGGCTGTCACACAGTTTCCTCCCACTTTCACGAGCCTGGGGCACAGAGATTACTCATAACTCGAACAAACTAGCTGCACTCTGAGATAAGCACACATGCTGCCAAGATGTCCAAGTTCAACCGCAATAAAGCCACACTGCACTGGGATTAAAGAGAAGCGTGTAAATCACATGGGGGTATAGGTTATGGTGACAAGTGCAGTATTGCCCCACAGAGGACAAATTCTACAATGTAGCAACAAAGCTAGGTAGGAAAAACAGCTGTCATGTTTACCAAAAAGCAAGCAGGGTTAATATCACTCAAAAAAGAAAAGGACTGACTAAAGAGCGATATTACTTCTCATTCTCAATAGTTTGAGTATTCAGTAATAACTCAAAAGCTATGTAAATGTTCAAAAAATAACTTTATTTCACATAATCCTGTCCAGCAGCATTAATGTTTATTGTAATTTTATTGAATAATTATGTAATTAACCACAAGATATCACACTCAGCTTGAAAAAATTACTTGGAACTGTCTTGCACTGTCAGAGATAAGGACACCAGTTTTTACTTGACACAGCACTCGCAGTACTAGCAGTTCCCAAACTCATCCAGTGGCTCATCTTCCCATTGACAAGGACGACCATTTACCCCAAGGTTGTTACTCTGAGCCAGAACTAGGTATGACAAAACACTTTCGAAGAAAACTTTTGAAGAAGCAAAACTTGACTGAAAAAACACTGCACACAAAAAAACTAAAATAAATTTTTTTTTAAAAAAGGAAACGTGAGTATTGCTGTTTTCTTTGAAACGCATATTGTGAATTTTCTAAAATATTGCTCCTGAGAAATACCACCCACAGTTGTATATAAAAATTTAAAAAAAAAATGTAAAGATCTGCCAATAAAGAATTGTTTTTTTGAGGGGTGTGGGTAACTTCTTTTTTGCTATATAAACTAAACCTAACTGAAAACTGAGCAAAAAGAGGGAAAAGTGAAAATAAATCCTGTTTTCACTCAGTAAAACAAGTCTGTCACTTCATAATTGCGCAGAGAAAATTAAGAACGTAATAAAGACTCAGGATCTACAGAGCCTGCACACTTATAACCAAGTGCTGAACCATTACATGAAGATTTGACCTGTGACTCCGTCCTGTTGCATCAGCTGAGTAGGTCTCAACCTTCAGCTGAGTTGTGTAACAGACAAGGTCGATATTTACAGAGCCTGCCAAGCCTGATGGGAAAAAAACTTATTATGAGTACTTAAGGTGATATGTTATAATCACGCTTTTGTTACATCGGTTAAGTGAATTCTCCATGGACATTTACGATAAACTATTTCTTATCCTTCTATTCCAGGGTCAGCGGACTTGTACGGCATGTGCCACAGTAGCGGAAGTGCGTCACGCACCCGTGACTTGCTCTGGTATGAAGGGAGGAGACATGCGGTTGTCTTTGAACGTGGTTCACCCCGGTCTGTCAGTGCGTCTGTCCCAGTCTACCGGCTCTTTAAATTAGCCCCCGTTCACCAGCAGCGACCAGCTACCTAAACCATGAAGATCTGGACCTCAGAGCACATATTCAAGTGAGTAAATTACCCCTGCAAAGCATTTTTATATCCGGCTGGCAGGAGCTCGGTGTGTGGTTCAGCACTTAAGTAACGCTAGTTTTAATCCGCTGAACAACACACGTAGAGTTTATAACACAAAACTGTAACCAGACGATGTTCCTAACTATAACTAACGGACTATGTAAGTGAAATATAACATGTCTACGGTATAACTTTACTGTCGCTAGCTTGTATGCTAAAAGGACAAGCTAAGGAGAAGTACCAGACGTATTCTATTCGGTGTCAGTCTGTGTGCAACTTTAAAAACAATGTAATGCTGAAAAGAAGTCACGCAAGTTCATAGGTGATTGTAAAAGTACTAACATAGCCATGGTGTGTGCGGAACTGCCGGTTTCTGGTTACAGATGCTTTTGTCATTGCATAATCAGCCAGCCAGGTCCAGCCCTTGGTGCGTAACCTTTCCCCTACATCTCCGTGTGCGTCACTACGCAACGGGCCAGTGCATGGCAACCACTCAAAACAACGTTTTTACTCAATGAGCGCTCTTTACGGATGTTTTGTTCAAACATTATATATCTACTTAACTAACTTTGGATGGATAATCTTTTTTTTTTTAATGATCAAATAGCAAAACATTTTTTTGGGGTTACTGAGTAGTGGTTAATTCACTAGTCATTTAATTGTTACATGTCTATATTGTTAGCAAACTCGCTTTAGCAGTGTTGGAAAATATATTCATATAGCCAAAAAAGAAGAAAAACATGACAAAATTGCTTAAATGAAATAGAATAGCTACCAAAATGATATGAGATATTATACAAAGGAAAGAGAATAAATTAATAGGTATGAGACAAAATGAGTGCTGATATTGGATTTAATGTTGATAGCCAACATAAAATGGTAATTTATAAAGAATTATTTTAGCTCTGTATTCAGTTTGTGTAAATATAATGTATAAGACATAAAAATGTGTATTTGGCAGTTTTTATTTGTTACAATATTAATATTTTGCTTTGCTTCAACAGCCACCCTTGGGAGATGGTGATTAAAGCTGCTATGCAGAAGTACCCAAACCCCATGAACCCCAGTGTGGTTGGGGTGGATGTTCTGGACAGAGAAATTGACACACAAGGACGCCTCCACAGTAAAAGACTGCTCAGCACAGAGTGGGGGCTTCCATCCATAGTGAAATCTGTGAGTATCAAAACCCAGTTGTGCATCACTGACAAACACACAATCTTATCAAACGATAGAAAAAGCAGATAGAAGCGTGGCAATGGTGAGAGGTTAAGGCTTTCCATTCAGCAAGTGCAGCGATAACCTAACAGGTTATCAGGCTATTTCCGTCCAGGAATAGTAGCAACAGCTGACCTGTCTGCCCAGGCGGGTTCATGGCTGCGTGCCATGACTCGTGCTGTACAGGACACCGTAGTGACATTTCTGTCATTGCTCAGATGTAACCCTTTACGCCATGTGATGCAACTTTCCGTCTTTGTATGTCACCCCAGTTAAAACTAGCAGTCACCTGAATCGGAGCAGTGACGGAAGCCTCTGAATATCTGTCATGTCACTGAACTTTTCCCTTCTGACCCTCACTTTTTGAAGCCAGTAATGATAAGACTGCAGAAAGCTGATATGCTACACACTGTTTAACTGTTTAAATATTAAGAAATCAGGTGCTGTTCTTCAGCACTGACCTTGGCTTGGATTTCTTAGGGTGGAGGAATGCTCACTCACTACATCTATGACTAGCCTCTGTAATTCCAAGGACAGACTATGACCCGGTGATTGATAGTGTATTAATGTAATCTTTAATCAGATTGCCTCAGTCTCTGCGTATGAACTAGATCCATCTTATGGATGATGCCCTGTGACAAAGGTCTCCTAGGAGAGCTGTAGTTGTGGCAAACTAAATCATCAATTTGAAGCTCAAGCAAGTGGAATCAACCTTTTCTTACTGCAGTCTATTTTGCCTCTTGTACTCTGGAAAATATGGCATATGAGTTACAAGAAGTTAAATTATCACATGGTGCAAATGTTAACTCGCATTAAAGTGTCGTGGTATCAAAAAGCCTCAAAAATCCATGGAAGTAGTAATTTAGTGAAAACACAAAGTGTTTACTCAGCTGCAGCCTTCATGTTTCTACTTAAAACACAGATTAAGTAACACTTCTTCACATGAAGTTTAAAGTCATTAGAAGGTCAATTATGATTTCTAACCTCACTTTTTTGAATTATCTTTGAATTATCTGCTCCATTTCTGAAATATCTTTTAAGGTTTGTGTAAAATGTATCTCTCTCTCTCTTTGTCCTCAGCTCGTTGGTAATGCACGAACATACACGTATGTTCAGGAACAATCAGTTATTGATCCCAAAGAGCAGACTTTTGAACTTCAGTCCTCAAATGTGAGTACTAAAAAGTTTTAAAAAATTACAAATATTGTATAAACACCTCCTGCTTTTTGGCTCACAGTGGGTGAAAAACCAGATTACCGAGCACGGATCAAAGCACACTTTTACGGTCGTACCTCGTTGTGCTGCCAGCTGAATATAGACCATGATGCTGGCAAGCAGGAGCAAATCTGATTTCATTTCTGACTGCTAAGAATGGGAGAATTTTTCCTTTTCTTTCTTACATGTTCTTATGAGACCTGTTTGACATGCACACACCTGAAGAGTTTCTGTAACTTAATCCCGGAATCAAGTCCAACTTGTTAAACTGCGTGAGGGGTCACTTCTTAGCAGAGTGCATTTTAACTTTAGAGGCAAATGTAGAGTATTTTGGAACTAAAAAAGAACTTCAACTTTGTGATTTAATCAACTCATTAAGAGCATGAAAATCTTCATGTCTGATACGTTTTTGATTTAGTTCAGTCTCTTACTGTTCTTATTGTCTTGGAGACACCATATTATCTGCACATAATTTTCTTAGGGATTAATAAGTATTCTGATTTGTAACTAGTCTGTTGTGAACTTGCTTCACCGCACTTGCAATAATGGAAGAATTTGAGTTCTTTTTTTTCCTTCTTTTTGTTAATGCCTTTTCTGGTGTTTTAACAATTGACTTATGGTTATTGTCCTACTGCTGTAAGGCATGGTCTCTCCATCATCTCACAATTTGCATTTCCCTCTCTCCAGATCACATTCACAAACATGGTATCTGTGGATGAAAAGTTAACATATAAACCACACCCTGAAGATCCAGAAAAGTAAGTTTTAACACTGTTACACTGATGTAACCATGTGTTATAAACACTCTGAGCTTGAAGTGTCAGATTGTTCAAGGGATTTTTTTTAACTGTGATTTCATGATTTTTTTTTTTTAGAACAATATTGACCCAGGAGGCTATCATCTCTGTGAAAGGGGTCAGTCTCAGCAGCTACCTGGAGGGAGTTATGGCCAGCACCATCTCTACTAATGCTGGAAAGGTAAGAGGTTCCTTCAAACTGTAATGAGATTGGTCAAGTTTCAAGTAGTTTTGCATGTGACTAGTGTTGGTTAAATAACTAAAACCTAGCTGTAATTACATATAGGCAGAAGTGTTTATAGCCATTGCAAATCGCAAGAAAAGAAGGAAGATGATAACTGTTATGCTGGGGCAGTAGTAGCAGATTTGTGGCATTTCACTTGTACATCCAAAAGTACTTGTGTGGAAAAATCTTTAAAAACTACGAGATGACTAGTCAACAGCTTAACGTTCTCTCCAGACCAGTCGCTGCATGAAGTGGGTTTACGTGTTTCAGGCACGCCGTCTCTTCTGTTCTTGTATTCTACTTGATGCAACTCATTTTCCCGTGAACTAACGTTTCACTTTGTTCTCGAACAGGGCCGTGAGGCTGTGGAGTGGGTTATCAGGCGACTGAATACAGAAATCGAGGAGCTGGCAGCCACAGCACGTGGGACCATACGCACCCCGATGGCTGCTGCGGTCACAGAGAAATGACACCCAACTCTGGTGTTCAGCTAAGTTTCAGATTGGACTGTACAGCAGAACAGCCAGCCTCCTTCTATGATACTCTGGTCCTGTTTGGTGCTTTGGGGATTTTTGTATTATTTAAGGGTACAATTTGGGCATGTTGTGTACTTTTACCAGTTATATTCTAAGCCGGAGACTGCTGCCTAAAGGAGGTCTGAGTGTTTTCTAGCGATGTGGCCTGGCAGGACTGCTTTGATAGGGCGCTGAAAAGTTGGTGGCTCACTCAGGGACATTTAAACACTACTGCCATTTGTGTCTTTGAAAAAAGGTGCAATGTGGAAGGACTGGAAACACAAGAAATGTGCCAATGCAGACGCTGCTGTTTGTCTTTACAAATGCCTTCTCCAGGTGTGTTTTCATCTGGCAGAAATGTGTCAGAATGCCAGCACATCGTCTCTGGTCTGAGCTTCACGTTTACAGCAGAAAAACAGGTCATGGTGAGACGTATAGGAGTGACTGTAACAAATGCGTACACTGAGAAATGATGGCTGATATTAGCCATGGAGGCGGCAGGTCAAGCGCACCGAATGTCACAAATGCATGCAAGCAGGTCAGATTAAACGGTTTGGGTTATCCACAGTGACCACAGTAAGGTTTATTTGTGTAAGAGAGCCACCTCAACAGTGTTTTCGTATGGGACCTCAGTTACAACAACAGGTACGAATGCAAGCCTGATACTAAACTGTACTGATGTAATGTAATAACTTATGTTATTGAGGTATTTAAGTGAAATGAAGGGATCAAAGTACTTGCCATATTTATACTTTTAAAAATGTATAGTAGACCTTCTCAAATGCTGCTTTAATGTAACATAAACATGAATCTGTTTACTGTGTAGAAACAAGGGTCAGACTTCTTTTTACATACTAAACCTGAGGTCGTTTCAACTGAAGTAGTTTTATCAGCACATGCGTAATCCTGTAAGCATGATCACTGAATGCCGGGGCCGAAAGCTTCACACTTATTACCAGTAAAAGCTGCTACATGTGCTAAGCAAGCATTTTGATAAAACTATTTCAGTGGATACCCTGTGTTTGAGATAGTCTCATAGTGGGAATCTGTGTGGCCATGGTAAACGCACAACTTTCTGTACATAACATATTTATAAATATATATTTTTTATCTATGTCAGGAATATTTATTTTTGAAAAAAGAACAATTTGGAAGAGTAAATTATGAGTTTGGTTGATTTTTAAAGGCAAAATCACATGTTCACGTTATAATTTGTGTTTTCTGAATGGGTTATTGTGTAAAAGATTCTCACCAAATGCAGAATGTGTGAATAAAATATTTGAACCCTTTTTATTTAAGAGCTTTTGTCAGATATTCTTTCTTGTTTTCTTGTTTCTTGCTGGAGGCAATGGTTGTATATTTTAAACACAGAGGGAGTCACCTGACATAAACGGGAAAAGCTGCACATTTGACAGGATGCTTGAAGTTCTGACTTCATCATGCAGGCGCCACATGCTGCCCCGTAGTGGACAAATGTCACAGTTACAATTTCTGGGAAAAAATGAATGAAATGATGCTAATTAAAAAGAATTATTTAAAATGTTTGTGGAAGAGGAAATGATTCATATTTTATATATTTTGGGTGACATATTTCTACAGGATTATTGAAATTTTAAAAATACTGAACCCCAAATCAGAGTAATTTATTTTGAACCAGTGTATGAGCAGCTGTGTTACATATCTGGTATGGGAAAAAGTACACAATAATAAAAAAGCAAATACAGTTCAAAGAAGCATGGGCCTTATGGTAAAGGCCGGCTCTCAAACTTAGCTGAGATCTCTTACAGGTGTTGAAATTTTCAAAAATTACTTGAGCTCCCCTTGGCTATGGGTCACACACTCATGTGGTTTGAGAAATACTGTTCTAAGGAACAGTTTTACACCATCATACACACATTTTTATACCAAACCAGTTTGAACAGTGTGAATGGAAACTTATGCAAGTCACTGAAATTGTGTTTAATTAAATACTGTTTTATTATGTTTTTAGTATTTTTTTTTCTCAACATGGTGCAATTTTTTTTGATAGATTTTTACATATTATTTTTCAGTATACATTGTTTTCTTGTAGTTCTCCTTTTATAATTTATTACTTTTTATTCTAATTAAGCATATAAATACATAAACAGCATATAAAAAGCACTTCAGTTAAATTTGGAATAAACATAGATAGTTTATTCTCAGTGTTGTCCTTACAAAAGGTGATGCACACCAAAAATGGCATCACCACTGCAGGTGCATGGTGCACTTTGGTGTGACTTGTCTTGCAGCCCTGATTACTGCAATAAATCATATTTAACTTGGACTGACCTAACCTCACACCCATCACATCTGCATGCCCCTGCTCTCTTATTTACAGATACGTCCAGGGACATAATGAGATTTCTTTCAATACATTTTCTGGCCAGTTAGCTGCTAATGGTTAGATAGTTAATGGTCACTGAAGTGCAACAGTGATAGTGAAGAATGTAAGCTGCCCTTGCACAACCAGTTGCATGAAGAAAATAAAATTCTCATAATGTCTTTGAAAACAGAGAAAATGTCCTTATCGTCTGTGTCTGAGTCATTAGCACAATTCAATAAAACACCACAAATGGGAAATAAGTTCTTTTCTTAATCCACAAAAATCATAACAGTATCCTATGATTATTCTGAATCTCTTGGAAGCCTGTTTTGCTGGATATATCTAACCCTACTGTACTGATAAAACTGGATTCATCACCACGTAATTAGATTAATTACCCACCAAGAGATGCCCAAAGATATCTTGCAAAAGGAAATCACTTTTCCTTAATTAATGGTTATTTCTCCCTGGAAGTAGTTTCTCGTATATTAGTAATACACATCTTAGCAAAGGTTTAAAGACCATGTAATTAATAAAATTCCACGTAGTTTTCTAATAAATCATTTGCTGTTCGGTTATATAAGCCTTTAGTTTGTGTAATAATTATCTGCGAGGGTGTCAGAAGTTGTTTTTCTTACATTTTCCAGCCAAAGTTTTAAAACTAGCAAAAACAAAAAGAAACATAAAATAAATAAAAGGCTTTATACATAGTTTAGAGTAATTTAGACAACACAAACAAATAAAAGGAGGGCTCTAAACTCGCTTTATAATTTGCTGTTGATTATGTAAATTGCATTTTTTATTTACTTAAGCATTGCATTTATTCCTTATATGTGTTGCTGATTTAACTATTTTCTTTTTAAAGAAAATCGTTCAATAATAATTATAATAATATGAAGACAAATAAATGCGTTTTGTAATTTCTGATCTACTGGGAATCAAAAATAATACATTTAAATAGATTTCAAAAGCGATATCATTGATAGTAATAAAAAGAAAGAAAATACTATGAAACTATGAATAACTCTTGTTTTTCTGAGTTTATATTTGGGAAGAAACTTTTTTTTCAAGCAGCTGAAGTAATAATAAAATCATTAAGTGTAATAGCATGTAGTATGGAAGGGTTCCTGTACTGACAGTGTCTGTGGACTGCCCCCTAGTGTTTTGGAAGATTCACTTCGACGTTAGTACGTCACTCTCCACCGGCCGCCGCGTGTAGCCTCAGCCAATGGAGAGTGAGTACTGAGCATTCCCTCAGCCAATAGCAGCCTGTGTTGTATTTAAAGGTTTTAAACCGAGGGCCGTTTGAAATTAAACAAGCAGTGTTCGGAGAGTTAGCCAATCTCAGTCAGTCTCTGTACTGCTATAGCTTTGTGCTTCGACTTTATTGTTTTATTAGCACTCATGTAGTATTTTTTAGAAAAAAGAAGTGATACTAAGGTAGACTCGTCGTAACATCTTCGTGGATAGTCCTTATGTTTGTAGCGAGCCACAAACGCCAGCTGTGGTCTACTGGCCGACGTAGCCGTTAGCTAGCCTCCCTTGGAGCTGTTTTCGACCTGTTTATGTTCTAGAAAAATTATCGTTTAGCGTTGAATCGGGTCGTTGCAATAATATATTTAGGTAAGTGGTTTTATACAACTAGCTTGTTGCAAAAAAGGTGATGTTTAACGTGGTGTTTTGGTGTGGATGCTAATTTAACTTTACCTGATCGGCAACAACGTGACGATGATGGCTACTGTTAATCTTCCTAACTGAATAAACATTGTAAATTGCATATACATTTTTAAACAGTTATTTCAGACATGAATACAAGAGCGTCTATATCCAAATAGGATTGTTATTGGGTTTGTTTGTTTTTTTTAAGCTAGAAGAAATGTCTGTGAAGGTTCTCGGTCATCGTAGTCTAAGGAGGTTGAAAAGAAAAGCGTCTCTTCCAACCTCCTTAGCTAGAAGAAATGTGACAGACTAAAGAGTTAAACAAACTGCATGTTTTTCTTAATTCCAATCACTTTTTTTTAACAATTTCTTTGAATAAAACCTGTCTCCATTTACTTCTTTATTAGATTATGGACTCTACTGCTATGCACAAGATGCCAAAAGGCACGAAACTTCAAAGGCCTGAAATTAAGGTAACTCATCATAAACCCGGGGCTGGTTGAAAATTTAATTAAATGTGTGTTTTTGTTTCTTCTTCTGTTTTTGTTTTTAAAATATCCTTGATTACTGTGTATGGCATTAGATTTGCGCTTCCAGGCATACCAGTGTCTTTGGACACTTTTCTATGGCTTATTAAGAAGATCTAGTGTATATAGAGACTCGGCATATGCATCACCAAAAACGGAGCTAAGAGAGAATTTACCCACAAAGTTGGATGGGTGAAAATGAACATGGCCAGAACTAAGCACTTGTATGTGATCATAGGAGTATTGATCCACTGATCCCATCTATGGATGGGATTAAAACAGAATTGGTGTTTGTTAATTTAGATAACCTTGTCTTTTGAGGTAAAAGATAAATGCTATTGTTAAAACTTGTTTGTTTGGTTTTTTTTTTCTTCAGATTAGGGAACTCACAAAGGTAAACAGATTTCAAAGTTTCAGATTTTTAGAGTCCTGACTTTTCAGGTGACAGTCTGTCACTATTACCCTGACTGCAACTGGTCCAAAATGCTGCAGGTTGACTTTTAACTGGCATGCGCAAGACAGACCACATATCATTTTTAAGGCATTGCATGCGTTTGCACCTTCTTGCTTCCATTTAACTTTGCGTACTTCCATTAGATCACTGAGATCTGCTTAGCAGGTTCTCCTAGATTAAAACAGCTGATCAGGTTTTTGCTCCTAAATTGTGGAACAAACTGCATCTGCACATCTGGACCCCTCCAGCATTAGACATTTTCAAAACCTGTTTTCATCATTGGCTTTTAACTCTAATTGGATTACTTTTTCTCGATCCTGCTTTACTCATGTTCTCATTTTTTCTTTTTAAAATCTATTTTATTTTTATTACCTATGTATTTTACCCGTCCAGTTGTACAGGGTGGTAGCCAGCAGTTATTTTTTTTAAATGAGCTTATAAATAAACTAAACTGACCATATTGGCTACACCACAAAGGGCGTTGTTAATCCTGATAATATGAGCAGAATTGGTGACCTTAAATTGGACGTTGGCGAGAGCATATGGTTGTCTCTGTCTCTGTTAGCCATGTGACACACCAGCAACCTGTCCAGGATGTGCTCAGTGAGAGACTAGGCCGAATAGATGGTTAAGAAAATTTAGAAATGAAATGAATTTCAAATTAAAAATTTTTTTTTTCAAGGTAAAGCTAATTTATAATACTTTCAAAAAAGTAAAAAGCTTGAAGGTTTTTTCAATTATTATTATTGTTTATCTTGTTTGTTTGCAGTCAACCAGTGATGGGCCCAAGCGGATTCCTGTATTGCAGCAGTCACAGCCCGTTCAGAAGGCTGTAGTCACACCAACCCCGCATCAGCGAGTTCTAGGTGTATCAAATGGACCTCAGCGCGTTCAGAGGCCTATGAGTCACCAGAAACCAGTGTCAAACCTGCCCGTTGCTGTCAAGTCGACACATCCTGCTGATCAGAATGTGAACCCCGCTACTCAGAATGTAAATGCAGCAACACAGCTCAAACCCAGCACCCAGCAAAACCAGCTGAAAACGCAAGCTCCTAAACCAAACCTGACCAAACCCCAGTTGGAACCACAAAAGCCAGAGAAGCCACAGGGTAAGTGTAATACTAAACTGGGAAAACAATGGTGTTTGTGTCTGTGTTTTGGGTGCTAAAATGTATCCTCCTCTTTCTTTGTCCAGACAAACCTGCCAAGAACGATCATGCACAAACCTCTACATCAAAGTACGTTTAAGAGTGGTTCCTTGTCTCATCCATATACTTTTATGACAGGTTACAGTTTATGTCGCTCTTGCTGTAACCATGTGCTGTTCTGCTCACACAGGACACGATGGAGTCTGGAAAATTTTGACATTGGTCGTCCTTTGGGAAAGGGGAAGTTCGGGAATGTCTACCTTGCCAGGGAGCGACAGACTAAGTTCATCCTGGCCCTGAAGGTGCTCTTCAAAAAGCAGCTGGAGAAGGCTGGGGTGGAGCACCAGCTGAGGAGAGAAGTGGAGATCCAGTCTCACCTCAGGTAACATCTGTCGAATTATATTTTACTGTTAATTGTAATTACCTACTCCCCAGACTAGCGTTTCTCAAACTGTGGTGAGTAGACAATATAAAGTGCCTTGAGGCGACTTTTGTGATTTGGTGCTATATAAATAAAATTGAATTGAAAAAATTGAATAGACCCACTGCAGGCGAGCTACAGATGAGGGGAAAAGAGATGGGGTCAAACTGAAGTGACTGATTATTGTAGGGAAAGTAAGCGAAAATGACTTTGATAGTCAGCACAACAGCATTATTCTACTCAAATTATCTTGGATCCGTGTCTGATTTTTCAAAACTGTCTTGAGTAGGAGTGAGTTTAAAAAAAAAAAAAAAAAAAAAAATCTATTTTCTGGTCCAAAATATTTTAATATGAATAATGTCATATCGATTCATTAAATCCTGAAATAGATTTTTAAATTATAAATGTATTTTTGGCAGAATCTCAGCTTGAAGCCTAGAAAACTATTTCAACAACCACCAAACAGGTAAAACGGCAAACGATTAAAGAGCTGGTAAACTGATTCCACAAAAAGATGTAAACACAAAGTGCGACCCGACAGCATGTATGCAGACATGCCGCTGGGTGCTGAAAGCCGACATCTCACACATTCCCTAACTGCAGGTTCCGTTACACTCCGACCAAAATTCACTGAACCAGCAGCAAAAGAAGATCAGAACTACGTTTGAAAACATCGTCATGAGTTCCCTCTTACTTTGGCAGTTTTGCTTCCACCACAACAAAATCACACTTCCTGCACAGTACTTCAAGACTGTGTACTTCAAGACCAGTTTACCATCAAAAATCTCAATTTTCTGCATTATTCCCTTGCACCAGTCTACAGTTGTGTACAACGTTGTTAGCCGCTGTTGTTTCCCAAAAATTACCTCTGACAAGATATTTCTGCTGTTCCATGCCGCAGAAATTTCAGCTTTTACAAATTCTGCCAAATTGCAAAATTTGTATGTTGATTCATGGTTTTCTTGTTTTTAATGTACTGCGACTATTTTAATATTTGCAGTAGATCACATGGGAAAATGTCCGCTTGTGCCATGTGCATGCTTTTACACATGAATTAAGCAGAAGGGACTGCAATCGCCAGGAAGTTGTGTTTGTTTTTTCCACTAAATGGAAACTTGTAGTTAACAACTAGTTCCAGCAGTGGCTTTCTGCTATAAAAAGCCAGGCCAGGAAATTCTCCTTCATATTTTTCTGTGTTTAATCATCAGCTACTTTGACACAAAGGCACCAGCTGTGAGGCTTGCACTTCTGATGAAGTTTCACAGGTGTCAGCTTTGTTTTTATACCTAGATAATTTACACTGAGTTTGTAATTGCAGAGAAATTTTCAAGTAATTTGAAATGAAATATTTTTAATTGACCATTTTTAGAGCGTTCTTTGGACAGTATGAATCAAAGATAAATGATCATAATTATAATATTTCTGACTCTAAATTGAATTGAATGGAATGGAGTTGGGACCTTGTGAATCAGAATAGAATCAGTTGTAGAAGTTGGTGACGATGCCCAGTCCTGGTCTTGAGTCTCATACAAATGGTATAAAATACAGTCATAGATTCTAGGTCAGAAAAATTAAGCAGATGTAGAAGTACCTACAATCCCTGCGCTCCTGAAGGCCAGCAGACTGTGATGGATGTGGTTGCAAAAAGTCCTTTAGAAGTCTACGGAAAAACAGCTTTCTGACTCCTCTTTAAATGCTGCTTGAGTTTGTGCACAGGCTCAGACACTCGTTTTGGGTCATAAGGAATAAAGTCTGTTTTTTAAGTCCTAGGACACATGTGCCAAAATGGAAAATTATCGTGGCTTGTGCTCATTGTTCATATTGGATATAACTGCATTGAATTAGTTTCCCCCGTGATTGTAATGACTGTAAATGTGTCTGTGGGGTTCTTGCTTAAAAATTCAGACCTTTAAATTTTACATTTGGGGAAATAAAGTATTAAAATGTCGTTTGAATCTCAATTGCAGGAATAATTTTTTTACGACTGGTAAAAATGCAAATAAGTGAGCCAAGAAGAAGTGGGCAGATGAGGTGAACACCTCAAAGTAAACATTATTAGCCCATAACTAATATCTGGTTGGTTTTAGGAATATTTATGTTGCTGATTGATGATTTTAACTCTTTACGACCAACAGCGAATGGTTTTAGAGTTTAACCTGTGAATGCCTTTTGTCTCTTGTATGAATGGGTCCATCGCTTTAATGTGGCTCATCACATTGCAAACAGACACATATGAAAGTGTGTAAATGTGGTTTGTGTTTTGTTTGGCTGTGTTGGTATGCTCCTGCAGCACGGCTGGGAAGACCTGTGTTAGTATGATGATAACTTATCTTTTTGATTATTATATATTTTTTATTTTAATCTGTGGAAATCAGACTCCTCTTCATGTCCATGTCAGACAAATGTTCAGATGCTGTGGGGTTTTCACATTTATCTAAATGTTAACACTGTAGATCAGTCAGGTTTAAAACCTTTTCCCTCAGAGTGATTGGATTTTACTTCAGATATTGAGAACGTCACAGGCACGCTATGGTTTCTGGATCTCAACAAATCTGATCATCAGACGGCGAGTGTGAGACTCTGTTGACTTCCATATGCCTAACTTTTTTTTAATATGACCACATGGATTAATTTGCAGAAAAATGGCACTAAAATATGCCAACTACACATTCCCTTCAGAAAAATTACCCCTTACCATAGTAATGAATAGCAGTTTAGTTCGGGGAGTCTATACATATTGGAAATGATGATTGTCAAAATAATGCTCCTGATTTTCCTACAGGCATCCGAACATCCTGCGACTCTATGGCTACTTCCACGATGCCTCTCGTGTGTACCTCATCCTGGAGTTTGCACCCAGGGGAGAGCTGTACAGCGAGCTCCAGCGCTGTGGACATTTTCCCGAGGAGATAAGCGCCACGGTAAGAGTGCAGAGTTAAGATCTTTTCATCACTCTTGTTGTTCTATAATCCATAGGAGGTTCCCTAGTTTTACAGATTGAAAATAACCTTTTATTTGTAGAGAATCGTGTTTCCAGTATGTTTAAGTTTACTAAAAGCATCTCTTCTGTGATGCATGTTGTATGCTTAATACTTGTGTGCTTAATGTGTTGTTCTAGTACATCATGGAGTTAGCAGATGCCCTCAACTATTGCCACACCAAAAAGGTGATCCACAGGGACATCAAACCAGAGAACCTGTTACTGGGGGCCAATGGGGAGCTCAAGATCGCGGATTTCGGCTGGTCTGTTCACACCCCGTCCTCCAGGTATATTCATGCAACTTTTTCGCTTTTAATCATGTTTAAGTTGAAGGTGAAACTATGGAAATGATTTAGCCTACACAGGTAAGAAATTGTATATGATTAAAAAGAAACAAACATTTTTTTTTCTTTTCTTTAGGAGGTCCACTCTGTGTGGGACACTGGACTACTTGCCTCCAGAGATGATTGAGGGGAAAACTCATGACGAGAAAGTGGACCTGTGGAGTCTCGGGGTCCTTTGCTACGAGTTCCTGGTTGGAAAACCCCCATTTGAAGCAAAAACCCACGAGGAGACCTACCGCAGGATTTCAAGGGTATGACACCACCACAGTACAGAAATGCTCTACTGCTTCTCTCAAAAGTTAAATATTTATTCCCATTTTCTGTCTTTGACCTCCAGGTGGAGTACTCTTACCCACCACAGGCCACTATCAGTGCTGGAGCTAAAGACTTGGTTGCCAGGCTGCTGAAGCACAACCCTATGCACAGACTGCCCATCCAGGGAGTCCTGTCCCACCCCTGGGTGGTCGAGTACTCGACCAAGAAGCCAACAACCTTAAACAGTGAAGAGCCCAGCCAGTGACTGGTCTCTATGTACGACCGTACGTTTGATGGAGACTGTACAAGATAAACATGAGGGTGTAGCTGATGTATGAAAATCTGCTTCTATCTCTGACTTTAAAACCACTTGGTGGAACAGTATTTTGGTCTGCAAATATCTTGAGCCACTTAGCTATATTTGTTATCTTTTTTTAAACTTAATGTTTTCTGTCTTACCTGAACTTTCTTTCTGTGGCATTCTGTTGCCTGTAAATATTTTACTGTCTGCAGAATTATGAGAGTTTTGCTGAGGTTTTCTAAAATGTCATTACTTGAAATTGAAAAATAAATTATCATCAAAGAATTTCACTCTGGAATTTGTCCAGTGTGTATTTAACAGTTTTTGTGTTTCAGGCTCAGTTATTTTACTCGGTAACGCGTCTTCACACTGACGTTTGAGTGAGGCGCTCTCATCGACTTCATACACCTCCAGCTGTGTCCAGGCTGCACAGGGAGCTGGTTATGTGGAGAAGAATTTGTCATTTATGAAAAGTTCCTGTTTCATTTATTTGTGATGTAAGTGTGACTTGTGGGTTTTTTGGAAAGGTAATTGGATTGGTTAGATATTTGTTTTGAGGGAGTGTGTGTGTGAGTCCTAAGTAAGTGGAATTGACTTTAATTTCAATAAGTCACAGATTAAAACTGCATGTGCCAAATATGAAAAACATGTTAAAGGTTTGCTGACCTTCCTTGACCATGATGTTTTGTTCTTTCCTGTTGTGAAATTCACACTTTTATTTGGGATTCTCAGACATGGTCTGTAGAGCTTTTCTACTCAATAAGCAACCAACTTTTTACTACATGCTCCCTTCAGTGTGCCTGCAAGCAATTTGGAATTCAGTTATACTTTTGGCCAAAGGCCATCTGACAAGCGTAATGCAAGAGCCGGGACTGTACCACTGAATCTGTAGATAATATGCCTCCTGAGCCACAGCCATGGATGGAGTGCCTCAGCATGGTTATACAGCTTATTTCAAAGTTGTATTTAATTTAATAAAGCATCAAGAACAACTGTGCCCTGCAGTCTTGTAATGTTTATAGTAAAAATAATGTAGTTTTGTCCCGGAATGGCCACGAAAGAACTCGTGCTATTGTGAAAAGATTTTAAGAAATGGAGTCAATAAATCTCTCTGCTTCCAGCTAGTATTTTTGCAGTTTGTGTCCACTAGGGGGCTCCCCTGCCATGTGTCACTGAGATCATCACGGAACGATCAGACTCATTTTTAGTAACAAAATTCGTTGTTTTCGTTAATATTTTCAACCCATACATTCCGTAAATTCTGGTTCTATAATGTCATGCTCTCTTGGGTGGCTCACTTAAATTGCTGATGCGTGATGGAGGTTTGTTTGTTTTCTATTACACGTTGAAACCAAACTAAGCCTTTTTTTTTCATTTTTGTTTTTGTCTGCAGTTAAACCTGTGAAGCATCTCCACCTTTTGAGAGCCGTAAATCACATTCAAGCTAGTGAGCTTTGTAAAACCTGTTTTCTGCAGTAACCCCGCCTTTAAATGCGCACTCATTTTGATGGGTTCCGCGCTATAAGAAAAATCCATACCTGACTGACTAGTATGGCGCACTTGGTAAAGCTGAAACCTGACAGCTTGAGAGGAGGCGGGATAAAATCAACAGAGTGCAGAACAGGTCGGCCATGAGGCCCTGATGCGTGCCTGCAGCAGAAAATCTGTCGACATTTTATGTGAACACGCAGGAATGTGAGGCCTGGTGGAAAACGTGCGCGCTGTGGATGCCTCTGCAGACTCAGGTCTATGACGGGTGGAGCTGAAACGGTAATCGGATTGTGTAGTAGTAGTAGTATGACCACATACCCTCCTCTCTCACTCACTCGCACACACATTATATGGTTATTTTTCTAAGTCACGGGCCTGCGCAGTCTTAACTCTGCGCGTTTAACCTCAGTTTGAATTTAACAAATATGAATGCGACTAACCATCGTTTTCTATCTTTTATTATAGAGAAAAAAAAATACATGTTCTGACCGATTCTCGTTTTACATAAAACCACACACATTTTTACAATATAATTTCACTTATTTCTTTATTCTTTAATATTAATTTTCACGATATATGATAACGACTTTGAGATATACATTCCATCTTTTTGAAACCACAATAACACACTACACATACGGTTTTATAACATTTCCACAGGACCCATTGGATTGCACAGAATGAAAAATGTCTGTATGCACATTTTCCTCTTTAACGATCTCTCTCTTTTAGATTTTCAGACACCGAATTTTTTTTTCCGAGACAGGAGATTTTCAAAATTAATTAGAAATAAAAAACGAACAGGCCGCGTGTGTGTGTGCGTTCATGTGCGTGTTTTCGTTCTATTTCTTATGTGTGTGTATTATTTCATTTAATGCTCCCCGTGTTGCTGAGACCTGTGGGGCTGGACGTTATTGCCGATTGAAAAGTGAATTAAAGTAAATATCGAAGAAAAAAAAACAGGCCTATCAACAAAGCGTTACTATTACACGAGGATGAACCGAAATTTAAAGGATTATTAAATTTCCACTTCCCAGTTTCTATGTATTTGTGTCTAAAATATCATACATTCAATGCATAGTTTGTTTAGCTGCTGTGTACTCTCTGATATTTTGCATTGCCAGAATATTAAATAATCGGGGAAAGTCAATTTTTGCGTATTTCTCAGGAAACTTCACAATTATTTTTTATCGTCTTTACGCCGTCGTGTGTTTCTATCGGTTATTGCCGTTGTCTTATTTTATCTTTTAGATGCACAGGCGTTCGATTTTGGGTTTAACACCACACTCAAAGCCCGCAGTCAAATTGCGAATCACCTAAAAAAAAGAAGTGGTGTTGCGTGTGTGCGCGCGCGTGTGTTTTAATCCCTTTAAAACATCTTAAACATCATTAAATCACAACAAGTCCGTCCATCACAAACTCGAGCGTTACATGAAGTGAAGTCTCGTGTGGGGAAGCACCACAAGAGCGACGAAAAGGCGAACTGCCCTTTTTGCAATTTTGTTTTAAGGTCGATATTGTAAACGTTCACTCCACTGGAAAATATGTATATGTACTCTTGTTGGCATATTTATACAACATGTATTGTCCGTAGGCTAAAGTGTGTTGTGGATGCATTAGATTCCCTCACTGCCACCAACTGTGTGTGTGTGACTGTGTGCGTGCGTGCGTGCGTGCGTGCGTGCGTGCGTGTGTGTGTGTGTGTGTGTGTGTGTGTGTGTGTGTGTGTGTGTGTGTATAGACTGATGCAAGCACTGTATGAGTGCGAAAATGTCCGCGTGTGCTCTGTGCGCGCTTTTACGCATGAATTAAGCAGAAGGGACTGCGCTCGCCAGGAAGTCGTGTTTTTTAAATTTTATTTTATTTTATTTTTTTCACTAAATGGAGACTTGCAGTTAACATCTAGTTCCAGCAATGGCTTGCATCTATTCTTCTATGTTATATTTAAAAGCCTCTATGAGCCCCTCCATTGAGTGGATGAAACCAGATATGCTGCATATACCTCCTATTACAAAGATGGCGACATCAAAGAAAACCTGGTGCCATAGCAGCTTTCTCCATAAAAGCTTGAGGTGGAAGAGACTGGGAAGCAGAAAGCAAAGGCCTGCGCCCGTCAGGCTGCCGGTGAGGCCCATGAGGAGGGCGAAATGTGGCACATAGATCGCCATGAGCAGGGTGAACACAACAAGGCTACATCGGAGAGTGAGTCCCCAGGACTTTAGGCGTCCATCGCCTCCGTAGCAATCTGGAAAGTAGGCGCGTGCCCCTTCGTTGAAAAATGTTTTCTCTAATACCTCGACAGCAGCGAAAAACGGCAGCGGATACGACAGCAAAGCTTTGGACACGAGGAAGAGGTTGACGACAGCTCGGATGGTTGGGGGCAGGTTGTCTGTGATGACCTCCTTGGTTTCATCAGCCCAGGTCAGGTAGGCCACCAGGGCGAATAGACCCTTGAGGATGCAGGCAGCGATGTGAGTCCAGTTCATCATGCAGTGAAACTCGCTCGGTTTCTGCATGTTCCCCTCCAGAGACGGCAGGAAGATCTGCGAGGTGTAGCTGAACACAATAATCCCAATGGAGATGGGGAATTTCTTGACATCGATGTAAAACTTCACCTTGTCCCAGGCCCAGTCCCTCGCTCTGGAGAGGCAGTACGCTATAACGAGGATGTTGATGACAAAGTGGGCTAACGTGCAAAGCAAGCTGAACTTGGAGACGGCTTTCAGGTTCTTGAGAAAGGCGCAGGGGAGGAGAGCAGCGGTGGCGATGATGGCCCAGGACTTCTGGGAAATTGGCATGTTGGGGAAGCTGTTGTACATGAGATTACCGCTGACCACCACGTACAGGATGCAAGTCATCACTAGCTCTATGATTTGGGCTACATTCACGACATGGCCACCTAGAGACGGGAATCTGGGCGCGCAGCAAGCGTTGGCAATGTCCACATAAGAATCCCTCACACGGACGAGCTGTCCGTCTTCGTCCTCCTCGTACAGGCAGGCAATGAGGATTTTCCCCGTGTAGCAGCACACCACAGCGGCGAAAATAATGAGAAAGAGTCCGAGGTATCCTCCGTGTAGGATGGCGTAGGGCAGGCCCAGAACGAACATCCCCTACAAACACAGACAAATAAAGCATCGCTAATATTAGGCTGTGCGCTTTAAGTTGTTAAATGAAAAGTATTAATTTAATCATTAATTATTTTCTTATCATAGTATTTTTTATTCGTGTAACTAGATGATGTTTTAATGTGTGCTTTGAGGCTGCTCTGCCCGACCCTTCAGTGAATCTCACTCCCCTTTTCATGTTGTGGGTTTTCCACTTGGCTTTGAGCGCATCTGCCCGCTTCTGACGTCATCACGAGCTGGAGGAGACACACTCTGACGTCAGGGTGACTGCCGTGACCACAGCCCCGATAAAGCATAAAAAGGATTGCGTCTAGAGGGATTTTTGTCGCATAGCCTCCACACACACGCGCGCGCACGCGTACACACAGGCTCTCTCGAGTAAATCCTCCACTTTAAAGTGGTGATTTTTTCCCCACATGAAAAAAATAAAATAAAAATAAATACTTGTTCGAAAAGCAGCTCTTTGCACACACTGCTCTCTGTAATTTGACATTCCATATTTTTCAGCCGCGTCTTTATGGTTTCAGTCCAAAATGTCACTTGGACTTTATCATAAAACCAATTTTCCTGCATAACTATAGTGTTATTCTTACTTTTAACTTAGCTGGATTTAGATTTTAATATAAACAAAATTATAAAACATTTTTAAAATGCAGGTTTTGGTTTTCTTTTTATTCTAGAGTCTACACAAAAATTCCTCCATCCACTTATTTATTCCCACGCGGAGTATTGTGAGAGCATTTATCGGGGACGTGCATCAGCTACACAGCACATTACTCCAGACAAAGAATGTGCGTGTCGAGAAAAGGAGGGGGCCCGGGGAATCAACTATCCCCCCCCCCCCTTTATAGCGCATAAACGTCTAAAAATTCTCTGCACTGTTCTGATCAGAGATCATGAGAAGGCACTTAAAAGGTTTAAAGAAAGTGGATATTTGCCAGGCTTTAATTTAAAAACCACCCACTTCACAAAGTTGCTTCAAAGGGAAAAGCCTGCAGATTTTTTTTCTTTGTGTATAATTATTTTGATGTGTTCGTAGATATTTATTTATCTCGAATTTCTCGGATGCTTCGGAAGCGGCTCAGCCATTTGGAACCCAGAACCACCCTTTTACAATCCGTGGAGGGAGTGCGTCTTTACCTGGATTGCGTTCGTGACGTTCCAGCCCGCCTCCCAAGCGGTGATTTTTGGTCTGACTTCGGTCAACTCGTTCGTCGGACCTCCGTCCTTTGAGGCAGAGTGCGGTGGACCGGTGCCGTCCCTCTGGTAGTGGCTGTCCCCCTCCTGTGCGCCTCCATCTCCGCTCCCCTCTCCCCCCATTTCATCGGATGTTAAAATGTCCATCTGCATGCCTTGCCGGTGGTCGTAGTCCAGGTCATCGCAGGCGGCGAAACCCAGAGCCTCTTCATCGGTGGCGGCCTGAAACCCCATCCTGGCGAACATCCCGCTCACCTTTGCCTGGGATTTGTTGGACACAGCCGTGGCTGCATTTGTCAGTTTATTGGAAAGCTTGCTTCTGATTAACGTCGCCATTTTTCGAACCTCTCCGGATTCCGAACTGTCTGCAGCTTAATTAGTGTTTGTCTCCTCTAGTCAGTAAAAAAAATGAGGCTACTTTGGATTGCAGCTCTTGATTCTCTGCATTAGATAAAGCCACGAGGGAAAGCGCAAATGTTGGTTGAAGACACCGTCGGTTTTCAGTTGCTATCTCCACTTTTTAGTCACTGCTCGTCTGCAGCCTGTCGTTATCCCCAGGTTCATGTCACCTTCAGACGTCGCTGCTCCGTTTCTGCATCTTGGCACTGCGCTCTGATGCTCGACGCGTAGCGCACCTTCTCAGTCTCTGAGGCAGTTCAGCGGCGTGCGCAAAAGCTTTACGCACGACAAAAGGCGAGCCACAGGTTCTTGCAGGCCTGTAAGATCGCTTTCTTTTGGGTTATAAGGTTTCAGGCAGCGCTTCCAGGAGTTACTTCTCGTCTTTCAGGTGCCTTTACTGATGCCAATGCGGTACCGTGGAGCCCGGGGGGGGGAGGCAGGGAGGAGACACGTGTCCTCATCAGCCTGCCAATGCAAAGCACGTCTCCAGCCCTCCCAGTGCCCCACCAGGAGAAAACGGGAGAGATTTGCTGCATTTCTAGGGGAGGTGCTTGCAGTACCCCCACCACCCCCAACCCATAATCTATAATACCTCATCCCAACAACCAATGGCATTCCGGGGGCCTCAAACCTTGCATAACTTTACCCATATAAAAGGAAGCTGAAATTTGACGAAACCCCAAGCTCTCCGGACCAGATTGTATGATGTAGGAATAAAAGGTGTAATTATTTCTTCTTTTATCAAATGTCATTTCTTTTTAAGAAGAAGAGGACGCGGAGCAGCGTAATAGTTAACTTAATTGTTTCTGGGATTACCTGGATCGGGGTTTCAAACATCGCTTTGGGGTTGATTGATTGATCAGGGGATATGATCTCGCGCGTTTTGTCTTTGCTAAACGGTGGTAAGACGTAGAATTTGAGCTTGTGTTTGAAACCCGCAGCTCATTTAGTGGCTCTATTGCAGGGTGAAGCCTTCATTCAGCATACTCATTCATTCACTCATTCATGATTTTGCATCTGTGATGTGACAGTCTGACCCGTGGCGATGCTCCCTTTAAGAAAACTATATTTCCACGCTGCGAGATTTATTCATTAAGAAAAGAAAATACGTAGTTTGAACAGGAAAAACTTGACAGGGGATTAAGTGATATGTCAGCCTGAATTAAACCCAGATGATTGGGTCTGATATTTTATTTGGGTGCCAACAAACTATCCTCTAAACATACCGTAAGTAGAATTAATAAATATCGTTATTTTAACTTTTGGCTGATCTGAGTTGTCCTCATCTTTACAAAAAAAATGCTTGAAATCCTTCGGCTTTTATTTGTTTTTGTAAATGTAGGTTAAGTGAGGCGGTAACAAAGGCTCAAATTGCTGTAAACGGTTTGTTGACATTGCCTTGTCACTAGCACTTTGTGCAATGTGCTCGCCATGTTCAGTGTTTCCTCAGGCTGCAGTATCAGAGTTCATCGCCGTAACACAAAGCCGGGGCCTTGCTCAGTACGAGAAAAAAGCAAAAAAGCAAAAAGAAGCCTGAACTAACAGACAGCGTGCTGTATTGCTGTCTGTGTGAGTTCCATTGGGAGAGCATTTACTTGGACCTGAGAATAAATAATGCGGCCTATTAAAAGCTTTCACACTGGGTTCTTCAATAGCTTATAACCCGACAAGACCAGAGATGCATCTCCCTAGAAATACAGCTGACTCATCTCCAGTTGGCCATCATACAGCAAACAGCAACCACAATACCACAACAAAGACTCTCACGGTGTTATTGTTTATTTTTATTTTTTTGCTCAAATTAGTGTGAGAGGTCAGTTGATTAATGAGAGATGTATCTGTATGTATCAGACTGTTTTTTCCAATACTTTTTTTAAACACTCCATAACTATTAAGAGGCCATTATATTAAACTATAATTAACCATTTTGCTTCAAATAAAACGCGTGATGAGCAAACTCTTTGATGTAAACCTTTTAGCAAAATAGCTAGAAAGATGTATTTTTCTTCCCTCTTTAGCAGAATTGAACGGTGTCAAGCCAAATCCACCTCGGAGCCAAATTGCATCACGACAATCACGCTGACTGGCTCAGACTGGAGTGCAGGCCTGAGCTCTATCGGGCCTGTGCATCAGCATTAAAAGCTTCAGCCCTTTTTAAATCAGTGCATTTGAATCAGAAAATACGAGGCAAACGCGCCTTTGTGTTCTTTTTTCCCTTTAAACTTCCAGCTGTGGGAACGAAAATGGCCGCTTTCCCTTGGCCTGAATGAAAGAGTTAATGACAGAGGCTGTTATCAGCGGGCTGCAGCCCTCCTCTGATCTGCGCTCCGCACTGTCTGATGGAGTGTGCTGCGAGATGAAAAGAGCAGCCGTGACACCACCAGCCAGCAGGTTACAGCGGCTGCAGACCTCCTCACGACCTGCTGTACACATAATAATAATAATAATAATAATAATAATAATAATAATAATAATAATAATAATAATAATACATTTGTGTATATTTGGTCTGACTTTGCAGTAAAGTTTGGTTTTATGGTCATGTGATGAGTCCCACACATCCATGGGGACGCAAAATCGTGCACAAGGATAACAAACAACCTTCAAACAAATAAGAGCTCTTTTTCTGACACATTATTATTATTATTATTACTATTATTATTATTAAAATGATAAACTGGCAGAATGAGCAAGATTTAAGGGTTTCAAACCGCACTTTTCATACACAGGTAACAATGCCAGTATTGGTTGTGTTTGTATCCGAGCACGCTGCTTGCAAGAAAGTGATTTCCCCCCCCCCAGTTTATCACCCATCCCAAGAGTCGTCAGAGGGTCAGGGTGCCACGTCCCAGGAGGATCCACATCTCTGTCGACACAGATATGACCGATCAAAGCTCTTTGTCTAGTTTGCGCTGCTTTATGTTGACTCACATGTTCGAGTCGTTGCCATTCGGCCTTTTTTTGTGGTGGAAGAATCCAAAATTGCATCGTGATCTCAGTTTGTCCTCAGATTCATTTTATTTCAGTATTTCAGCCCACGCACCCCCACCGCGTACACAGCTTTCCCTCCCTCCCATCTCTCTCCTCAGTATCTCAGCCCCCTCCCGGCCCTCCTTTTTTTTCTTTAAAATTTTCGCATTACACACATGGGTGAGCTGGCACAAGGCCCCCACCCACCCCCGCCCCTCCCCATTTCTCGATTCATAAAATAATTTTCGATTGCAGGAAACATTTTCTCTCAGAAAGATCATTCCGAGAACAAGGTCGAACAAATAAATAACCGGATAAACCGGGGCGGCAGTTTGCTTTTGTTGGCCACCATAAGCCAGACTATTGGATCAAAAGGAAAATTATACATAATGTTGGGCTTCTGACGTCTTTACGCCGGTGCCGTGTCAAAGATTAACAGTGGTTTTATGTTACCATGGCATCGCTGAATACAATTATAGTCAACTTTTGCTTTTGCAGCGTCTGCAGCTCAGCCATGAATGTTTTCAATGAAACAATAGAAAGATATGGCACTGTGCCACTATTTGTGTGTTTGTGTGTTTGACGCACGAACCAAGCCGAGCCGACATGAGACAGTGATGCCAACAAAACGCGCACATGCGGCCGTTTTAATGTGGGTTTTTTTGGTTAAGATTTCTGGATCCTGTGCCATATTACCTTCAATTTAACCCACGACTGTCCGGCTGCTGCGCCTGCTCAGCGAGGCAGAAAATACCACCCCAACACTCCTCAATTAATAAGGGACGGTGAAATGGCACTCTTCGCTCTCTGGGGATTAGATCAGGGAAATTAGCCCACATCAGGCTAATCAGAGGACCTCAGAGTCCATTAACATTTGCATCACAATCACAGGTAGCGCTCTGCCTGTGCTATCGACTGGATTGTGTGTTGTCTGCTGTGAATCGTTTTGAAAGCAGAGAGAAAGGAGTATTTCTCTGTGCCACGTAAAATTGAGGGTACAGCTCCACCACGCATCACTTTCAGCCGAGTGTTTTTTTTTTTATATTACTGCAGGATTTGGGTTCATTTATTATAAGTTATACCTGAAATCTAAACTGTAGATTAGGCCAGAAAAAAGCGTGAGATTAACTTTATGGGTATTACCGCTTAAACCTCGCATTACAAAAAAACACTTAAGTCAAACTGACACCAGCAGTCAGCACAGCTGAGAGTCCAGACAAGTGTCCCTCAAAGTGGGCTACCGGTGCCTTCTGTAGGAGGAGGTCCTCGTCAAAATGTGTTCATATGAATGCGTAATTTTGCCGTATCAGCCCCGTCGTCTGTGCGTAATTTCCCTTTCGCAGTAGTTTAAACATTTTAATTACAAACCAAGCATTTAAAGCTTGTATAGATATGCAGAGTGGAGCTCACATTATCATATTTTTTCTGACCTCACTGTGCTGCAGCCGAGCCGTTAGACAATCACAGCCGCCGCCCACTTCCACGAAGAGTAATCCAGGTGGCCTGCAGTGGTAAACCACTAAGAGCCTTTTCATTACTCCTAATGCGCCTGTTTAATGGCTTATTATGGGCTCCCGTGAGACTTCCACATAGATGGGTTTGTATTAGTCCTGCTTGGTGGCTTCTGTCTGCACGAGAACAATGACAAATAGCAAGAGGAATTCTTCTACTCTATCTATCTATCTATCTATCTATCTATCTATCTATCTATCTATCTATCTATCTATCTATCTATCTATCTATCTATCTATCTATCTATCTATCTATCTATCTATCTATCTATCTATTAATATAAACTGAAAGCATTGGTGAGTGTACTCCTTCTCCTCCTGCTTGTGTATTTGATATAAAACGCTCCCCAGACGCCGTTTTGCTGTTAACCCACGGTGACTCCGCTCTCTCCATCACCTTCTGACGTCCCCCTTGCCGGATCGGCTCGGGTTCACTCTCCTGCTGCGACACATTAACATTGTAATTGCCTTTTTTTGAGCACAATAAACGGAGCCAGTCCGCGGGGACCTGCACGGCCCGGGGCTGGCACAAAGCTATACCATCGATTTTTCACACACTGCCAGCATAAAAAAAAAAAAAAAAAAATCTCAGCCATCACCAGACACAGTTCTGACCTGGGCATGCGTGTTTTTCTCTCAGCTCAAATGATGTAGGGTATCTGGTGTATATCTGACACTTGAGATGATGTATTTTGCCCTCGGGTAAAATACACGAGTAGTCTATTAACAGAGCTAATTATTATTTTAAAATGCTCCATTAATCACCTAAAAATTATTCTAGCCATTCATTTCCATTTTTGTCAGACATAATGTGTGTATGAAAGTGAATAGCACAGCAAGAATCATAAATATCTATCTCACCTAATCTACTGGGATCCTCCAACACAGTAAGGACTCCTATTCATGTGTGTTTGTTGTCTAACAGTGTGTGTGTGTGTGTGTGTGTGTGTGTGTGTGGTCTTGTCACCCAGAGTCAAGTCAATAAAGGAGCAGACCTCAGTGGCTGCTTAACGGATGTGTAACAGTTTTGTTCTCATTAAAGTTTTATGTCATGAAAGCAGTGACATCTTGTCGCTCTCACAGGGATTCCCACGCTTGAATCAGGCTGCACTTTGACTGAGAGAGCTGAAAGGTTCACACGTGTTTCATACTGAAGCACAACACACTCCCTGAGTGAGAGCCCGATAAGCTCAGTGCATGTCAAGCTTTCTGTTCATCTTTTAAAGCACTTATAATGTACATGGCTTCATGTAGCCACCATATAGAAAAACAGGGTATCTGGTTTAAGAGTCTCACCTTCTGATGTCAGAGATGGGATCTGGTGGCTTGGAGGGATACAGCTGGTGTCCACTTGTCTTACTGGAGGAAAGATTCACTCACAATCAATAGTTATTCTAAATGATCATTTTTATCCCATGGTCTCTGTTTATATTAAAAAAGGGGTCACTGAATGGTTTGATAAGTAAAAAATATGTGAAGCGTATCACCAGATCTCAACCCAGCTAAACACCTATTGATAAGCGTATTAGTCGTCTCAACCATCATCATCAAAAGACCAAATCTGGGAACATCTGTAGTAAGATTGGTGTTCACTTCTTCCTTTGATTTGCAGAAACGTAAATAATTAAAGCTGTTCTGGTGGTTTACTAAGACACTTTATGTTGGCTTTTTATTGAAATTGTCACATTATTATATAAACATACATTAAATATGAACTATAGCATGGCTACCTTAGCATAAACACTATTATGCTAGTCTGAATGTCCAACCAACCCTCTAAACTTTGTTACTTAGTTATGTACTCAGTGAACTTTAGGTGTGAACCAATCTAAACAAATATTGGCATATAAAAATACAAATCATGTCTGAGCAGGCTTTGGTCGTGTGCAGGTTCAACACTTTATATGGAGAAGAAAACAGAAATTAAATTAAATTTATTGGCCGGAGACAGTCTTTATTTTTTTATTAGAATTTTAAAACTTACCTTCTTCCATAAATGATTACTCGCTATAACAAAAATTCCTCCAAATAGCCAATACCTAAATGTTAAGGCATAGTTTATAGTCACTGCAGGTTATTGTGTGTGGTGACTGTGTCATCACCACAGTCCCACAAAGGCCTGTTTATACCTGCTGATGCTACCCTCACCAACAGCAGCGCACAGCAAAGGTGATGTCACTACTCCTGGTGTTAGCCAGGCTTTGATTTGGTTCAGCTTGTAACCTGGCTAAGGTGGCTTAGGTGGGGCTGCTGGGTAGAAGATGCAATTATACAAAAAGTTTACTTCCATTTCAATTATATATAAGAACAGGAGTTCAGATATTTCCAGATTATACAGAGGGAGATGTTGCAATGACATGAAAAGAAGAGACTTTCTAAAGAAACTGCAAAAACCCCACACAAACAAACAAAAAACCCAAACCCTCACATCAGCACTGATGTGGAAGTTCTAACTGAGTGGCGACACCTATCATGTCACAGGACATCTCCGAGTTTTCTCTTGAAAGCCTCATCTTTAAAAGCTGTTAGCATCTCCTGCTGTATAATGTAAGAATCTCTAAGGTGTCACTGAAATGGCGGGAAAATGCGACACAGTCGTGCCAGCAGCTGTGAAGTCACTTGTGACAGCATAGAGTACACGCTACTTTTAAACTAGCTGTAAATTAACAGATAGTTAGCTCATAGGTTCCCTTATCAAGTATGCGCAGGAAGCTTTTGATAGTTTCTCTGATGTCAATATGTATGCTAAACTAAGCTATGCTAACTACAGATTCTTGTTTATCACACAGACAGCATCACCAGGTCACTTGTTTAACTGTGGGTACAGAAATAATAAGAGTACTTTTCAGATTTCGGTTTTGTTATCAAAATATGTTACACACACAAAAAAGCACAAGTAAGGCTGTAACTGACAAATCATTGTGGCCGTCTAGTCAGACAAAGACTTTTTTTTGTCAGCAGATAATATTTCCTTCCCAATAACACTATTTTTGATCAACATTCTCTAATTTCATGTATATTACTTTAGTCAAACATTATTGCTAAAAAGTTGTTGGACCCAGATGGACTCAAAATGTTTATTCAAGGTGTACTTCAATCAGAATTTCACAACCCATATACCTTCTTCTGGTTCCATGACTATATTTGACTTCCTGAGACATAGGTTTCTTTCTCATTTTTGTACCCTACCTTCCACCTTTTTCAGTTTTCAAGCCTCTCATTAGTACCCAGGGCTTTGCCGAGCTCAAGAGCTGCTGCCAGTCCTTTCACTAAACCGTAGTCGCAGGCAAAAGGCTAACTTTACTCCATCTGCCATTCAAGAAACACTGTCCATCTAACAGAGGATGTGATCTCTTCTAGTAATTAATGTAACCATAGTTTATTCAGTACAGAAGAATCTTAAAATCAGCTAAGATTGTACAGAAGAAAAACATTAATTGTAGGTTTTGTATCCATAAGCAAAAAAACAAAACAAAAAACAAACAAACAAAAAAAACCCCTCACTGGAATATTTTGTTATTTCTTTTGTCCTGAAGTTATTTGCATTTGCTAACCTTTATGTTTTAAAAAAATATGCCAAGTGCTTCTTCTGATAGCGTAAATTGCTATATTTCTTTTAACAAGAGACTGGATCAAAAGATTAGATGAAACAAATTCAGGTGAGTGATACAGGGAATCCCTTATTTTTAAATTAGCAGCGATGCTTTGTTTATTCTAATGCATTCCAGTGTTTTTATTAGCGTAACCCCTCCATTTCCTCTCCCCATCCACTCTGAATGAGTCATTGAAATGCACATCTTGTTTGCAATTGACTACATTCACAACCTGCTGAAAGCTTTTTGTTCAGCCCCTGTGATGTCGGCAGGCCTTCAAACAGCTTTGATTTAATTGAAACTCGCCGTGCTCGTGGAGAGTGCTTGCAGTCTAATAGAGGCAACCGCTGGCCATGTTGCATACAGGTTTAGGAACAAAAACCATGTATGCTTTTGAAAATGGGTTTTTCCCCTCCGTGTCCTCCCCTCCCCCAGCAGTCGAACCGTGCAGCCACTCTGGGCTGTCATTAACTGCTATTGTCAGCAGCACAATCAAGTGCAGGAGCAAAAAAAAAAAAAAAAAATACTCCAGCACTTATCATGAGCTCAGCCACAGGAGTCACGCACATACAGGAACACACAAAAATGCACAACACACAGCAGGAGAATGGGTGTTACTATTGATTTCTGCGCTGATGTGCGAGACATCGCACAAATACTGAGGCTAGGCTACAAAAGGTGTTTTGTCTTTCGAGAGCTATGATCGTTCTGCGACACCAGGCCAATGACTGATCTATGTTTAGACTTTAGGTCAGTAAAGCTGTGGACTGCTTCAATCTTCAGTCCGATCTCAGCCACTTTCACCTTCTTATAGAGATAAGTGGCAGCTTAAAATTTTTTTGAAAAACAATCACAAATCCAAGAAAGCTCCAAATAGCCCAGACTGCTCTAAATTTAGTTTTCTACCCTTGGATCTGTATCATGTCAGTGAGAGCGGCCATGCTTAATATGGCCATCTGTGGGAACACACCAGCCCCACCCCTCTGCTATTTAAACCTTCTGTTTGCAAAGGTCAGCCAATGAGGAGAAAGTTGGTTTAAGGTGGAACTAAAGCATCTTGTTTCAAACAAAGGATGAATTTAAGGCCTGCAGAAGATGAATAAGGATTGTTGTGAATTGTGAATTATGCTAAGCTACACAAGTAGAGTGTGGTAGGAATGAACATTTTTGATATGTTAAATATCTTCTAATTTCCAGTTGATGCTAGCCTCGAAATTATTCAGCAACATTTGCAAAAAAGTACAGTGCACAACTGTCTAATCTAAAACTTGTTTAGTGTTTTTGTGGGATTTTCTGTCAGTAAGCAACTGAAATATATAAAACCAAAGGTTTGTTTATTCAAACATAATAATGCAGTATACAAGCTGTCTCTGAGTCCTAAAAAACTGGCTTCTCAAAGTAAAAAAAATAGCTATGATTGGGCAGGATTCAAAGATGATTCGGATAATGTGCTCTACATGACTGTTTGGGTGTCATCCGATCAGATTTTAAATGTGACAGTGACCAAAGCAGTCAAGGCAGTGCAAAAATAACGTAAAAAGCTTTGATTTATTGATTTAAACATCATTTAATGTAAGCAGCTGACTAAGACTGCCATTGAAAGATTGTAAAAACGGTACCGATACGCGAGTCACTCGAGTGTGTTTCTGTTATTCCCTCGAGTCCATCTTTCATTCACTTTCATCGACACACAGAGGTTAATCTCTCCAGTTGGTTTCTGCCTTACTTGTTCTATAGTGAGCTGCATCCCCGAGGGTGACTGCAGTAACACATCTCATACAAACCTGTCAATAAGCCCAACTTCTCCGACCCCGCTCCACGCTGACCCTCAGGCTCCTTCGTCCTGTGTCTCTACATTTCACCGCCGATTGCTTTTTGATCTCCCTCTTGTCCTGTTTGAGCAGAACATAAAGGAGCACATGCACGACTGCAGAGGGCAAATAGACACAGAACAAGCACACAATTTCACATATTATAGGCTTTTCAATACCTTAGAATGGTTCTCCACAGGTAAAACAACCCCTTTGTAAGATATAATGTAAACCTTTGTATATTTAATATACAAATAACTTAATATATGTATGTAATACTATCTTTTCTCTTGGTTGGTTTACATTCCCAAATTCATTAACCTTTGTGTTTTGACAGCAACACAAATCAGGTCCTGTCAGCAGTCTCTCTCCCTGCCGTCTGACCACTGCTTCTTGTTTTCATGTGAAGTGGACATTTTGTTCATGTCTAACAACCACGATGTCACGGTCCCAGGTTTTTGTTGTGTATGTTTTGCATCTAAACCCTTTAATGCCCAGTGTATCATATTTCAGATATTTGAGTTTTTAAGAGCATAAACATAAATAAATAGCACAATACATTTTAAAGCAACAAACTGTAAGCAAATGTAAGCAAATCTGATACAAATTTAAAAAATTGTCCATCCATCCATTCGCTTCTGCTTATCCTTTTCAGGGTCGCGAGGGGCGCTGGAGCCTATCCCAGCTGTCATAGGGTGAGAGGTGGTGAGAGGTGGTGAGAGGTGGCGAGAGGCGGCGAGAGGGTGTACCCTGCCTCTCGCGGGGTCTGTCGCAGGGCTAACACACAGAGACAGACAACCATTCACACTCGCATTCACACCTAGGCGCAATTTGGATTAATCAATTAACCTATCCCCACAAACTGCATGTCTTTGGACGGTGGGAGGAAGCCGGAGTACCCGGGTAGAACCCACGCAAACACGGGGATAGGTTAATTGATTAATCTAAATTTCCCATAGGAGTGAATGCGGGAGTGAATGTGAGTGCGAATGGTTGTCTGTCTCTGTGTGTTAGCCCTGCGACAGACTGGCAACCTGTTGCATTCATACTAATATGCAGATTTTTGTGTAAATTGCCAGAAATTTCAATAAACACGAAATTTTCAAAGAAATTGAATTTTATGGTGATTATTTAATGGTTTAGGCTTTAAAGGGTTAATCCCAAATTCGTTGACGTTGTGTGTCTTTGTATATCTAGTTTCTCCAGCATTCTGGATAACCCCGTCTCTGTTGTCATTTTTAAGGTTAGCCTTCATGTGAAGGCTAACTAGACTAGATTGGAGCCAAACTAGACTTCCTTTTGGTCCGTGAAGACATTTCAGCTCTCATACCAAAGGCTTCTCTGTCCTATTCATTTATATAGCACCGATTTACAACAGGGGGCAGCACGGTGGCATGGTGGTTAGCACTGTTGCCGCACAGCAAGAAGGCCCTGAGTTCATCATTCTGGGGTCTTTCTGTGTGGAGTTTGCATGTTCTCCCCGTGTTTGCGTGGGTTCCCTCCGGGTACTCCGGCTTCCTCCCACCGTCCAAAGACATGCAGTTTGTGGGGATAGGTTAATTGATTAATCCAAATTGTCCATTGGTGTGAGTGTGAGCGCGAATGGTTGTCTGTCTCTGTGTGTTAGCCCTGCGCCACAGACTGGCGACTTGTCCAGGGTGAACCCTGCCTCTCGCCCTTGACAGCTGGGATAGGCTCCAGCGCCCCCCGCGACCCTGAAAAGGACAAGGGGAAGCGAATGGATGGATGGATGGATTTACAACAGGAGTCACCTTAAGGTGCTTTATATTGTAAGATACCCCAAAAATCACAGGACCCTCTATGAAGCACTAGGCAACAGCGTCAAGGAAAAACTCCATTTTAACAGGAAGAAACGACCAGCAGAACCAGGCTTGGGGAGGGGCGACCATCTGCTGTGAGAAGGTGAGAGGAAGGAGACAGGACAAAAGACACCGTCTGGAAGAGAGCCAGAGATTATTAATAACTAATTATTATTAAACACATAGTGAGTGAAAAGAGGTGATTGAAGAAGAAACACTCAATGGATCATGGGAAACCCTGAGCAGCCAGCGTGACTAAGAGAGGATACAGGGTCACCTGATCCAGCCCTAACTATTTTTTTTAAAAAGGAAAGTTTTAAGCTTAATCTTAAAAGAGGAGAATGTGTTTGTTCCCTCAATCCAAACCCTTGAGCTGGTTCCACAGAAGAGGGGCCCGAAAGCTGAAGGCTCAGCCTCCCATTCTACTTTTAAACATTGTAAGAACCACAGATAAACCAGTCTGAGAGTGAAGTGCTCTACTGGGATGATACTATGAGGCCTTTAAGATAAGATGGGGTCTGATTTCTCAGGATTTTCTATGTGAGGAGTCCATTTAAGTCCAGCCTAGAAGTAATAAATGCATGAACTAGTTTTTCACCATCACTCTGAAATAGGATGCTTCTAATTTTAGGGATATTGCGTAAATGAATGAAAGCAGTCCTACATATTTGTTCATGGTCTCACTGAAAGACATGTTCTAGACTCCAAGATGCAACTAGAGGCAAAGGTAATACCATCCAGATTAAACATGTAGTCTAAGATTTTTAAGATAGAGTAAAATAACCTCAATTTTATTTCTAACCAGGAAATTAGAGATTCTAAAAACCGATGAAAAGTTCGAGGTACTGCAAAGTTATTGACCTACCCTGTATGATTACAGGGTGACATGAGCCAAGGTGTAGGTTACCTCAGCATGTGACCCAAGAGGAAAATGTCACTGGGTTTAAATACCTGGGATTGTCTATCAGATTTTAGAAGAAGCCTCTTCAGTGAGATGTGAAATATCTTCAGGAAGTCCAGTTGTCTTCATTTCCATGGCAGACACTGTTCATGTGGCAGTGTTAGGTTTTTGTCATTTGCTATTTCCTGTGTTACTTTCAACGGTAATGTTCTCATGTGTTTTGTTGTGTTCTTACTTCCTGCTTTGCTTCTTTTCCCCTCATTTGTGACTTTTTGTCTCTCCCTTGTTAGTTTCACAAAGCCAGTGTGAGCATTATCCAATTGTGTTCCAATTGTACTCCAAACCCTAATCCCATGGTTCCTCACATTTCCGGTGCTTAAATATTTGGATTCTTGTTGTGTTTTAGTGACATGATCATTTTCTTTCTTGGTTATTTTGCTTGTTGTGCATTGTCCTGACTCTATGTCTTGCCGTTTTTGGTCCCTATCCCAATTCCGTGACACACACTTCATGCGGCCAAAATAGCTGCTAAAAAAGTAGCAGACATTGTCTGAGGTAACCACATATTCAGTCACAGGACTGGAAAGTTGAATCCATTTGCATAACCACAAGGACCTGATGCTCCCACATTATTTAATCCTGTGTTTTACATTCCTATAAAAACAAGATCTGGCCATTTATGCAGCAACAGAATTCAGACTATCAGCATGCACCTCTCTCTAATTCAATCTTGAATGTGGCATATCACGGTTCCACCGTTTTCACCCTCAGGTGGACGTGATACCATCTCGATCGTGCGCTTCTGTTTAGTTGAGATAAACAGCAAACAATATTAAACAGCTCCATATCTGCTCCTTACCCGTTCCCTCTTCTCACACGATCCAGATATGACTCTCACTGCTGACTTATTGCATTTCAATCTCACCACTCTCTGTATTGTCCTCTAATGCCCCCAACCCTCACCCTCACCTCTGAATGTATTAGTATCAACACCAACACCATTAGTGTAGTTGAGCCAGGACCACTTATAGTCAAAAGAAGATTGCCATTTGTGTCTGCAGTTATTTATATTTGATGTTATGGGTTTGCTGGGAGACCTGCATGCCTTTCTGTGTACATATGTAGAAGACTGGATGCAGAAGAGAAACGGACATCAATATCAACAGAAATGGCCCTGTTTAAGAGAAACAGTGGAAAAGGAGGAACTATGTGAAGGTGCGTTGCAAAGAGGCTTGCAAATGTGCAACAACTGTGGGCAGGCTTAAGCAGCTTATGTAATGTAGTCAGTCCTTTATGACATTTACTCACTTTATATACAAAAGGGTGTCAGCTCAGCCATCAGCTAAAGTGGACTAGACCTGAAATCAGCTGATCTGCCAGGATTGTGGCTGAACTTCACTTCATGGCCTGGCTGGATTAGCACTATGCTCAATGTTTGTGTGTTAAGCCTGTTTCCAGATCTTCTGTAGCTGCTTTAACACCTTGGTCTGGTAAATGAAATATATAAATAGTAGTGCTGTCAGCGTTAAAATGTTGTTAAAATGACGTTAACGGTATAACCGCATTAATGCGGCAAATCTCCGTTAGCAAGTTAGGGTGGATCTCCCCATGCGTGGGGCTGGATGGCGCTAACACGTTAATGAGCTAACCGTGCTAACGCGTTGATGCTGTGCAGCCCAACACACAGGGCGATCCGCGATAACTCGCTAATGGAGATTTTCCGCATTAATGCGGTTATACTGTTAACGTCATTTTAACAACATTTTAACCCTGACAGCACTAATAAATATATAAAAAAATTTAAAAGGATTCCCATAAAACATAGCATCATGGTTTCCAAAGAACACATTCTACAGACTCTGGTGAGTTCCTGAGTTTTCTTATTGCCCTTACAGGCCAGGATCAGAGTATACTAATATATACAAGTATTAGTTTTAGTCTTTTATTGGACTGGTCGTGCTATGGTGGTAAGCACTGTTGGCTGACAATGAGAGGGTTGTGGATTTTAATCGTTTCTGTATGGAGTTTGTATGATCTGTGTCTGTGTGGGTTCTCATTCACTCCAAATAAGTTAGGTTAATTAGGGACTCTGAACTGGACACGGTGTACCCTGCCTCTCACATATGGCACCTGGGACAAACTTCAGTCCTTCAGTTCTGCACAATTTGTTTATTATAAAATGCTCCCAGATAAACTACAGTATCATTTGTGTCTCTTTTTCTCTAAAACACACAAAAGTTACAGTATAATTATTTCTTCGTGTGGTGTAAAAATGACTTGTTACTTCCTCGTGTGCATACCTTTAAGAATTTAAAGGTACATATAATACAATACATTCAAATTCCATTTAATTAGAGGAGTCACAGACCACATCATAAGGTGCTACCTTTGAAGTAAATGTATCAAGCTATAGGGTCAATATTCTCCCACGTCTTGTCCTCAATAGTAATAAAAGTATTATAATTACTTGTAACATTGGAGCATTATAATTGAATCTTTGACTCAAAATGTCTAATGCTCTCTGGTTATATGAAAGTTCAAATCATCACTTAGAGTCTGTATTTTTATAAATTTTTCAAATTTAGCTGATGTTTTTGGACCAAATTGTTTGGTGGTTCATTTGGAAATTGGGTTTCTTATTAGCCACTAACACAATAATAATTGTTTAAAGCTCTGAAATTGTTGAGTATGTTTGACTGTGTCTGTCTCTTTGTTATTGGTCGTCATTAACAGTTCTGCCTTCTCTTTGTCTCCTTCATATCTCCTGCTTTCCTCTCTACAAGCCTTTCTTTTTCCTCGTTCATTGTCTTATTATTTAATCTTTATCCTCCCTTATCCCTCACTTGCCCTTGCTCCTGTCCCTCTCCTCCCTTCGTGCAAGCGCTCTCTTTCTCTTTCTTTGCTGTGATCATACCTCCATCCAGGCACCTGACTGCAGATAATCACCCAAGAAGAAGAAAGAGAAAAGCTCAGTTTTTATCTGCAGCCACAGCTGCAATTCATTGTAGAACTGTGAATGACAGAGAGAGATTAATAGCACCCCCTCACTCTCTCCATCTCTCCCTTTTTTCCCCTCCTTTCCTCCACTTTCAGTCAGTGCTTTCTCCTACAGCTGGTGCTTTCTGAAGGGTGAAAAGACCCAGCTTCATTTGAATGCCCCATTTTGAATTTGCTGAACAGCAGCTGTAAATTATGGGCTTTTGTAGGAGGAGATGATGATCATGTCACACATGAAGTTGCACATTATGAAAGTAGAAGTATCCCCTCCTCGTATTTTACATATAGGAACACATTTCGTAACATTTTAACCTCTATTAACTATTTAGTTTAAATAAGTTTGTTTACAGGAAAATTAAAGTGACTTATCATCAAAGCCAGTTTAAATGATGGAGGGAGAAGGGAGGTGCTATTAAAAGACTCATTTGCTCTTGCAATTAGAAAAAGGACAATTTTGACCCAAGGCAGCATAGCCCAGTGTGATTTAAATGGCAGAGGGGAGGAGTGGTTTGCAGGGCTCTGTGTAAATGGCACACTGGCAGGTTGAACAAAAACACTTTGCTGTGGCCGAGACAAGAGGGGAGACGGAACAGATCTGGGCTACAACCTGCACTGACTCCCTGTCCTTTTCTATAAACGTCATACTGGAGCTTCATCTTTTTGATTTTTCCTCTTCTAAACCCTAAAAATAATGCAAATTTCTTTAAAAACGTATTTATTTTTTGCCAAAGCTTGGTATACGAAAATCGCAGCACCCTGATGAAAATCTGCCATCAATGTGTTACGTTGTACCTCAATCTTTTCCTTTTAGGAAGATTTAAATAAATTCATTTTATTCTCCTGTCCTAAGTGTACATGCTTAAAGACCCTCTTTACTCAAAAATGAAACTAATAATTAATCAGTGTTGTTGCCCCTCACCGAGACCGTTTGAATGATGGCTTCTTCCTGTTTAAATGGAGTTCCTTCTCCAAACCCGCCATCAAGTGATGCTTTTAACCTTAGTGGGTTTCTAAATGTTTATTTCTACAAAACTGGACTGCATAAAATTCTTGTTTTCAGATAACTTTCTCTGGTTGAAAGTGGATAAAGCTGAAGTCCTTATTTGTGTCCCAGCCCGCTTCAAATCTGGGTTTGCGCTCTTCTATATCAAAACAACTTTTAGAAACCTGGGAGAGAAACTTCACGGGGGAACTGTTACTCTGTTTTGCATATCAAAGAACTGCTTCTGTTCTGTTTTCATCAGTTGAGAAAAATCAGTAAAATCTCATCTGGAGATTTTTGTTCATGTTTTTATCTCATCTCACCTGGGCTATTGTAACTCAGTCTTCACCTGGCTCAGTAATCCCGCCCTACATCATCTACAACTTTTACAAAATGCTGCTGCAAAAATTTACTGCCTCACATCTCTGTTGATCTCACTGAACCAGCTCCCCACTAAATAGAAAATTCAATTTAAATTTTTCAGATTACAGTCTGCATGGTGAATCACATGCCTACATCAGTGAACTTTTGCTGCATTATGCCATCAGCAGGAATCTTAGATGTTCAGATCCCAAAATCCAAAACATATTCGCTCTCTTGCCTTCAGTGTGAGATCTCAGTGGAAGACTCACCTTTTCAAACTCAGATTCATGTAGCATTTTATTTTGTTTCTGTCTTATTTCACCTGTATTTTTCTCTGTCCTGGTGTCATTTAAATCTTGGTCTTATGTCTGTAAAGCTCCTTGTGATTTGTATACTGAAAGGCTACAAATAGATATTTACTTACTTATGAAATAAACCAGATAAAAGTTATATTCAAGAAGCAAAAATTGTAAGATTTTGGTCTTAAAATGTAGGTGCTGATTATTCTCTCTGTGTGTGTAGGCTAATTATTTATTCAACTAATAATTGAATAATGGTCTGTGTAGCATATGCCCCGCAGTTTTTTGCTTTTCTCCTCAAAGTACGTTAAATGTGTCAGTCCTCATCCAACAACGCAGTGCCTCTCATTGTATTCAGATTACAGTGCTGTCGCTCCTGTCTGCAGTCAGAGGGGGGGAAAAACAGCAGATGACTCACTGATGTGAAATGATTACACAACTGTTGTGTGATTTTCTTCTGCTCCTGACTAAATGTGTAACATCTGATGGTTGAATTCGTGCTCATGGGAATCAGTTTGCCCTCCATATTGCACCTGCATCACTCAACAAGAGAGCGGAAGGAGGTGTGAATGAGGTCTGTTTGCAGTGTGCACACAGTCTAAAGCTGCCAGTTATTCTCTCCTCACTCAGTCACGGAAACTGAGTCAGTGTGGCAGATTTATTTCACAGGTTTGGTTTCATAAATGAGAAAAAACCCCCAGTTGCTGCCCAATTTTAAGAGACAAAGCTAACTGAGATTTTTCTTGACAGAAAGTTGCAAAAATATAACTTGGCCTCATAAATTGATTTGATGCCATTGATTTTAGGAAATTAAGTCATACACAAGACATTACATGCATTAATGGTCAGATGGTGGTTCAGTCTGATAAATATCTTGAAGCAATCTGTGCTGAGTTTATCCTTTTTCTGTGTCGTGGTTTGGATATTTATGTGTAAAGCACAGAAAACTCAGTTAATAGAATTGTTAAAAGGTCGAACAGGCTGATTGGTGAGCCACAGCCGAATCCAGTTACAGAGGCTTGCTGTAAGTAACCTGAACCTGAACTAATAAAAATCACCAAAGAACTGAATAAAAGCTGAGCAAATGTATTAAACGCAGCATGTCTTTGGAACCATCTCAGACAAACACGCACAAAAAAATTCCCTTGCAGCCTTCAATTTTTTTTCTGCATAATCTCACTGATATTTACTCTCCAATATTTCCAGAATTCCGAACTTTTCTTTTTTCCCCCACAAAGGAATCACATACCATGAAAACCCCCAAACCAAAACACTTTTTTAAGATTAAAAAATAACTTCCATGTCTGGTTAAGTATAATTTATCTCAGATACACTGCCGTGCTGCACTTCGCATCATCTGAGATCTGTTCTGTTCTCAAACACTCTGAGATTATTTCCGCCCCATGAAGTGGCGTGGCTCTCCACTCCACTGTGTGAAGGGGTGTCTGGGGACGTGGACACGGGTCGCAGGCAGCACCACATCAGGGCATCGAGCTCCAGCCGAGTGGGAATTCATGTTGATTTTCATGCTTGGCTAAGCCTGTTTTGCCAGCTGCCATTTATGTTCAGACATTCATTCTGTATGAGTGACTGTGTGTGTGTGTGTGTGTGTGTGTGCGTGTGCGTGTGCGTGTGTGTGTGTGTCCTATTTTGGCCAGTATAATGTAGCATCCAGATTAAAATAGAAACAGTGTCATCATCACAGCAGAGCGTTATCATCAGATCGTCTCTGAAAACAAAATTAAAACTCGTTTTTTCAAATAAAGCTGCAACTGTACAAACACGGCAGCATCTTCTTAGTCCTATTGCTTCAAAAAGAAGAGCTGAGAGCTTTTGCTTTCCTCCCCGACATAATTCAGCTTGGCGTCTAATTCATATTATTACTGAAATTGCCTCAAATTTGTTGCCATGGTTATTTTTCTCTCCTCTCTCTTTTAAGCTTTGTGCCTCCTCGGTGGCCAATGATTGGAGCCGACAGCAGCTAGGAGTGTGTGTGTGTGTGTGTGTGTGTGTGTGTGTGTGTGTGTGTGTGTGTGTGTCTGAGTGTGTCAATAGGATGACAGATAGGCTGCAAGGCAGTGACCTGGTAATAGTGAATGTATCCACAGGCCATATTCCAAGATAGTTGCCATGGTCACAATAATTGGGAAGCAGAGCAACGAGAGAGAGGAGGACCGTGTGTGTGTGTGTGTGTGTGTGTGTGTGTGTGTGTGTGTGTGTGTGTGTGTGTGTGTGTGTGTGTGTGTGTGTGTGATGTTTTCGTTATGTCTTCAGACAGAGGGAAAGACAAAGAAAAAAAAAGAGAGCAACAACAATTGACTTTAAGAAAAAGAGGCTTGAGGCAACACTGCAGACTAGCAGCAAGACATGGTACTACATTAGCTGCTGATGAGTGCTGATAAAGACACACTGTACAGTTATACAATACAATATTATTGTATTGTAATTCAGTAGAAGTCCACAGGTTATAGACTAAATCTGCCCTGACAGCCAGAAAGATGACAAACTTCAAAAAGATTTAAAAATGTGCTGTTGGTTTTCAAGTCCTGTTTATGTTGATATTAGAACTGATTAAGGTTCGAATCCCAAAAGGATTAGAAACCTGTGACTCTTGTATCTATTAATAATTATTGTTTGTTGCCTCAAAATAAGCAGGAACGAGCCAGAAAATTTACATTTAGGCCAAGAACTGGAAAGTTTAAATATTAATTTGGCCTCATGGTGATGATATCATGTAAATGCATCAAATAGGCCACGCCCTTCACCCAATGAGTCTGACTGACTCTAAATTTAACACAAATATCCAGCCCGATGTAGGGATGCTTGTTTCTTAATCCCCGTAAGTCAAAACTTTAGGTTATTTTTTTTGAAAATTTGACACAAAATGCTGAAAAAAAAGACACAAAATTAGCAATTGTGACAATTTTTTTGCACTACTAAGCACAGCATGGTGGCGTGGTGGTTAGCACTGTTGCCTCACAGCAAGAAGGTCCTGGATTAAAATCCAGCATCTGGCCAGGCTGTGTGTTTCTTTTACATGTTCTTCCTTTGTCTGCGTGGGTCTCTCTGTGTTAGTCCTTGGCAACAGACTGGTGACCTGTCCAGGTGTACTCTGACTCCAACACTATGGCAGCTGGGATGGGCTCTAGTTCTTCTGCCACTGTGAATCAGAGAAATGAAGAAAAATGGACAGCTGGAGTTATTAAGCTAAAATTTAAATATGGAAATAGCAAAAAAATAGTTTTCAGTCTCACAATGGTTACGTCAGTTTTTAAAACTGTGTATGATAAGTAGGTATAAGATTACATGTTTTAATACTGCTCACTGGGATACAGTGTTCTCACATTTATGTAGTGCTTTTCTAATCTCATCACAATCACCTTCGACAAGTCACATTTTAATAGCATTTAAAAAATACTTTATTAAATACATTTCAAGCACTTTATCTACCTTAAATCCTCAGCCAATTTGAAATTACCAGTTAGCCTAACAGAAACTGGAGTACCTGGAAAGAACATGCCAACTCCACACAGAATCACTCCACCCTTGTACCACCCGAAAACCAAAAGTCTTTCAGGACCTCCTTGCTGATGCTCCCACAGAGCTGTGGAGTACAGTCTGATGCTGCCACAATGTGTATAAGCTGAACATTAATACACATATGTCTTGAGCTGCCTGACTAAAATATCTTTGAAACGGTGGCTGATTTAGTTTTTGTCTAAGTTTCTTCCAGTGTGTGTGAGACATCGCACTATAATGTGGTCCCGAGGATGCCTGCTGCTACAGGAGCTGATACAAACAGCTTTGTTGACAGGTGTTTATACGTCTGTCTGTCTGATTTGGTTAACCCAGTAGTGCAAGTTAAAACCTTTGGATTGTGGATGACACCAACATGAAGGTTGAAACCAAAGAGGGGTGGAGTCTGACCCATGAGTAGAGAGTATAGAGCCCAGACGTTACACCCACCCTCGGGCCCTGTATTCTTTATTGGTGTCTGTATCTGGTGTATAAACATCATATTTTTAAATATGTGTGCTCCAAGTCCTCATTGGTGTTTTGGCCTCTCGCTACTTTTGCGTTAGCTTGAGATTGTGTAAAAACTGAAATCCTCCAGCTGTGTTTTCTGGCTGTGCCTCTCAGCATTGTGTGTAACCCTCTCTGTATGGCTGTTATCAGGCCTGCCACAGTCAGTCTGCAGCTGTATGAAGCGCTCTGTCCCGTCTCTCTGTCATAACAGAACAGCACAACATCATCCTCTCACACACTGTCATCACAGGGGTGTTCCCCACCCTGGCTCATGCACACACACACACACACACACACACACACACACACACACACACACACACACACACACACACACACACACACACATATTTGAGACTGGTTTGTTAACCTCCGGCATCCAGCTGTCATCATTACTACTGTCCACCCACATGTCTTCCCCTCTCCCCTCCTTCCCCATGCCGTGGCCAGGAAAAGCCCCCTGGAGGGAGTCGTGCAGCGTGGGTGCTTCTCTACTCTACACATGCAGCATAAAGTGAAGTGACAGCCGGGACAATGAGGCGATGACGTGGTAGGTGTGTGTTGAGGTTGTGGTTTTTCATTGGATGCCGGATTTGCGTTGCATGATCACAACTGTGGTGCAAGGAGGTGCTGGACATTTGAGGGCAAACCTGAAGGACAGAGCTGCATGTTCAGCTTTTCCACTTCTGCTTGCTGTCCCTTTTTAAACTTGTATTTTCTTTAATTTCTACAGTCTATTCATCCATTTTCCTAAATGCTCTTTCCTTTCCTTTCCTTTCCTTTCCTTTCAATGTCAAGGGTACAGTATTTGAAGTGTGGGGGCATTTGATGTGTATATTTATGTGTGATGGTAGTGACACATTGTGTGTGTGTGTGTGTCGGGGGTGGAGGGTGTGGTGGTCTTGAGTCATGAGTCATGTTGAGGAGGAGAAGCACAGCCCCCCTCCTCCCTTGTGGGGTTTTGGAAATGAGGAACAATGCACCAACATCATGCTTCAGGGTGAAAGCTCTCTATTGTTACTGTGCTGTACCGATAAGGTGTGTGTGTGTGTGTGTGTGTGTGTGTGTGTGTGTGTGTGTGTGTGTGTGTGTGTGTGTGTGTGTGTGTGTGTGTGTGTGTGCCAGCCTATGCAAAGGCATGCAGAAGTCCTCCTTTTATTCTTTGAAGTGTGAATGCATGAGCTCATGTATACATACAGTCAGATTTGTTCAGAGTGAGAAGTGCTGTCAGTCTGAAGTGTCACTGTGTGTCTCCCTGTGCGTGTGTGTGTGTGGTGTGTGTGTGTGCGAGAGAGAGAGAGAGAGAGACCCAGGGGATGGACTGTCTGTCCCTGTGTGAGCTGTACTTCCAGCAGTGTGTGTACATGTGTTTGTGTGTGTGTCCATTGGAGGCAGTGAAAGGTTATCAGATGTGTAAAAATGGCCTTTCATTTATGCAGTTTTACTGTAGTTTGGATGTTTTTATTTGTGTAAAGCTACTTTGATTCCATTGTTTTTAACACAAGGTGCCTTTGCTGACAACTGCAAAGGGGATTTGTGTCTCTGACTGAAATCAAACCAACAACCTTTGGTTGACTGTTTTTACCAGCTACACTCTCTTTCATTATGTGCTTTGTGTGATGCGGTTTGTTAGTCTTCTTATGACTGGTAAATATTAAAAATTCTCTCTTTAATTTTTTATAATTTACATATTGGAGCATTTTTAAGTGTTTTACAAGCAGCATGCCAGACTTCAAACACACACACTTTTGGGTCAAAACTCAGTCACCTTTTTCAGTGAACTCGTGTTGTTTATGTACCAAATATACAGTAATTTGATGTTACATGTGTTATATTGCGTGCTCACGTCTGTTAGGGATAACGATTGCCTTAAACCCATGGGACCATGTGTCATATTCAGTTGCCTAAATGAGTGATAAGTATGTGGACACAGACTATGACCTGCTGCTTGGTGTATTGTTTTTCTTTATTCATGTTCCATTTAAAATGCTGTTTTATTGTAACCCCAGGAAAGGCCACAAACTGAAACACACTGATCTGTAAATTAAGCTGTTTTATAAACTGTAACTTTTTATAAACTTTTATCAACCCCTTTTTATAAGTTTTGCCCACTTTCACACAGATGAGCTGTAATGTGAAAACAGATATATGAGGCATCAACCTCTATTCAAAAAAAATTTGTCTATTCAACACACTTTTTTTAGACCTGGGACTTCAATCAATTCATCCCAGTGTACTCTTGTCCTTTCTACGGCTCAAGATGGTAGAATGGGTTGGAGTGGGTCCATCCCCAGCTCCTCTAATCTGCATATCAAAGATACTTAATACTCAACTCTGAGTTCGTGCATCCATCTGAGTGGGAATGTGTTAATGTTAAGCTAAAAGCACTTAGACATCAGGAAAAAAAGCGCTTATGTGAATGTGTGTGTGAGTGGGTGAATGAGGGTTGCAGTAAGAAAGCACTTTGAGTGCTCAGAGTAGAAAAGCGCTATGTAAGTACCAGTCTGTTTATCTTTATTTAACACACGCTGGGGAGCCCGGAGTGATGCGCTGACTCTTCTCCAAACTATTTTACTTGCTTTGGAGTCTTCTGGATAATTTTAACTGGACATGTTGATGGTGTTGTGGCATTTGCAAAGACTCAAATTGTCCAGTCTTGGTCTAGAAAAAAAACCCTCCTTCCAAAAATTCATAGATCTGGGATTGGCTTCAAAAGATGAGCCAAGCTCCAGGTTAAACAAACAGCTAATGGAGGTAATTATGGCATCTATGAATCGCAGGCTATATGAGCAATAAACATTCAGCTGATGTAAATAATTCAACTCTATTTGTTTTATTTTTCAAGTCAAATTCTTCTTGGTTCATTTTCCTTTCATTATAGCATGTAATTATTTTCCCCATGCAACATTTGCCATTTACCTCACAACGTTTCCTTGCTTTCACATATAGTTGCAAAGTGGGAGGGAAGATTTATTGTGCCCCTGTTTCTGCTAATAAAACTCCCATTTATTTTCTTTGTGGGCAATGTTCTGTGACTTAAAGCTGGAAGACTTTTATGTCACAGATCTTGAAACTCTGAATCTGACTCATCAGTACAAAGGATCAACAACTGCAACATGGCACATTGCAGGCTTATGTATTTACTTAGTTTTGGGTCTGTGCTTTTGCATTACTTATGGTGCAAAGATGAAAACATCTGACCCCACTCAGAGTTGTTATATAGGGGAAATCTATGCATCAAGTCTAAAAATGTTTTTAGTGCCAGGGTGGAAATATGCGCTTCAATGCTATAAAGTTGGACAGTCTATGGGGATTTACTCCCTTTTGGAGCCAGCCTCAAGAGGCCACTAGAGGAACTGCAGTTTTCAGAGGTTTCTCCTGCAAACCCCATTTTTCTTCTCTATCTGAACAGAGATCTTGGAAAAGCTTCCTTTGTTTAATTAAATGTATTATTTTTTATGTGAATGTAATTTGAAAATCATAATCTTGGCCTATTTTCTAACCTTTTGCTATTTTGTAGTGCCTCACCTGTTATTCTATTAATATTGTGGGTTTTTTATTTTAAATTTTTTTAAACTTGAATATATTCCCATAGAAGAACACATTTCAAACAGAATGAACTCACATTCCTGTCTGCCTGAATAAATCAGTCAGCATTATCTTCACCGGAGGCAGCCTCCTTTAAGCATATTTGCACTGATGAATATTGAAAGATAAAAATGGGCTTTTCCATGCAATCATTTCATCTTTAATTATGTGTTTTATTAATGGCACTTTTTATATGGAAATGCGATTATATTACCACTGCATACATAGTGCAGGTTTATTTAAAGCCGCTCTTCTTTTAATTTGGCACATTTCGTTCAAAAAATAAGGGCCAAAGTGTCCATTTGAATATCTTTGATGTTCCTTTCAGTGCGTCTTCCTGATGCAGATTCACAATCAGCCTTCCGCCTGTCTGTCGGCTGTCTGCAGGAGTGATAGCACTCTCTTCATTACGCGCTTCATTAATTTAAATGCTAATTGATTCTGCGAGGGCCTTTCAGACCGAGGGCCAAGCCCTGTCTTCTCACATTGATTGTGTGTGTGTGTGTGTGTGTGTGTGTGTGTGTGTGTGTGTGTGTGTGTGTGTGTGTGTGTGTGTGTGTGTGTGTGTGTGTGTGTGTGTGTGTGTGTGCACCTGCTGGATCCTGGAGTGACACATCCTGACAGAAAAGCCTCTCCTGCCTGTCTGTCTGCCTCAAGTGTGGTACTGATATTGTTTGAGTGCTGCAAGCCTGACAGACGTAGTAGGGGGGAAAAAAGCCCACCAAGAACCTGATGAGAGTTTAAAGGCCTCAGAGGTGGAAAGAAAAGCAGAGAAAATGTGAATAAAGGCAGTTGGCATACTGCATGTAACAACTGGATGGATGAAACACAGGATGCAAGGGCAGTTAAATGATCCATGCTCTGTTGCTAGGAAACATCGGGGCTGGATGGTGGAGATAAACGCTTGGATCAACCCCTGGCAGCAAGCGGAGGGGTGGGATAGAGTCGGGGGAGGCAGAGGGTAAGAAAGAGAGAGTGGAGGGTGTGAGTCGTGTGATAGAGACAGAGGCATTTTTGTTCACGGCAGATAAGCTTCCCTGTTCTCCCTCCATTACTCCCCTTTATTACCCCTCTTGTTTTCTTGTCTTCTTCTTGTTTGTTAATCAGTAAAAACTCATCCCCTCCACTCAGACACCTAGAAACCTAATCGTCTGTGCCAGATACAGTTTTCCTCCCCAAAAAACATATTGTATCCGGTCCAGCTGCACCTAACTTGTACACTGCACTTTGTATTAATGCAAGCTTGAACACTATGACGTCACCCAGCAGTTTGGCAAATCCTGTTTAGAACCCTTGTTTTAGGCATTTGATCTGAGTGGCATAAGCCCTAATGAAGAAAAATGTTTTTTAAAAAAATATGTATTTCAAAGCTTTTTTGAAAAAAAAAAAAAGCTTTTTAATGCTCAACTACACAGCACAAGTCAGCAAACTACACTCTGCACACGTCATATTGGACATCAAAGCTCAAACATCCAACTGAAGTAGCTGTTGTATCAAGTCTAAACTACTGGACTGAATGAAGGCGATCTTGACTTTAAAACCTTCATCTCAGTGCCTTGCTGCACATGCTGGATTTTTCAGAGCTGTAAAATGAAGTGAAGTCTGATTATTGTGGTTCTGGTTTTACCAAAATGAAATTTATTCAGTCATTTAAAAAAAAAAAAAAAAAAAGCTCTGCTGTTGAAGGCTAAACATGCTGCCATGCAAATATATGACATATAAGAGAAATATATATACTGGCTTCAATATAATAATAACATTTCCTTTTCTCTTTGGGAGTCATTTGAGAAACATCTGTTCTTTGCTTTTGCTGTTTGTTTAAATATAGAAATGATTAAAAGGCCTTAATTTGAGCTCCAGAAATCTTTCAACTGTGTTTTTTAAATGTGTAATTTGTCACATAAAACGTCCTCCTCAACTCAATAAAGCCCCAGCATTACTGAAGGCAACACAGTGGTGTTTAAGGCCCTGACTCACAGCGAGCAATACTTGACTCTAACTCAGCCGGTTTAAACCTGTAATCAGGACCGTGAGCTTTTCTTCTGGCTCAAACTCTCCGCTCGCTCATCCTGTTCCAATCAGGACGAGCTGCAGTCCCGTAAACCTGTTAATTTTAGAGCAATGCTGTTTCCTGCTTCACTTGAACTCATCATTAGCAGGAATTTGAAAGAAAACTTTTACTTTTTTGTGCAAATTGTCAGCTGTCATTGGTGGTGGCTCCTCTACAGCCAGTGCCAGGAGGGAAACCGTGGCTGCCACCACGTAAGCACAGGAAGGAGCTTCATTTAAAACTGTCATCCCCTCTTCAATCCGGTCAACCTGACACAAAAAGATAAAAAGGAGGAGAAGAGTGCTTCCTCCATCAACTGTGAGGGAAGTGGCGAGCTCTGAGCGCACGTCATGATTAGTTGTGAATGGGATGCGGCGGTCTGATTGGTGCAGAGAGCCGGGGGTCAGGCGTTCTGCCAGCAGCTCATACAAGGCTGCTGATTGCTATTCATCCGCTGATTACAGTAATTTAGATCTGGAGCAGGCCAAAGGGGCCTACGTCTGGCAGGCTGGCTACTGTGTCTGATTTTTTTTTTCTTCTTGTTGTCAGAAATGAGTGAATGGGGCTTGAAAAGGAACCAAACACACAGCACATTCTCAGAAAAGTAGGGTCTGAAGGGGAATCTGGGATTATGTGTGAAATATTTGTCATTTTCTTTTAGATTTTGTTTTAAAAATCACAATTGTCTAAATATATTCTACACACTTACATTGGCATTACAAACTTATACATAGGGATGGGTATCGTTTAGGTTTTATCCGATACCGGTGCCAAATCGGTACTTTTGAAACGGTGCCGGTGCTTAAACGGTGCTCGAACCGGTGCTTAAAGAATGGAGAACACAAAATTGGTCCAAAAACCTCTCATGTTTTTATTTTTAGCAGTCTCTTTTTTTCTGCAAAATGCTAAGAACCGTAACAACATATAAACATCATCTGTGCAAAGATTTATGTTTTTAAAGTGAAACAGTGAAAAATTACAGCGCTGTCAATACATGAATATCCAGGCGTTGTACAAAAATGTCCAATTCTTGCACACAATTGGACACCATGCCAGTTGATTTTTTTAGGTATTTAAGAGCAGAAATTAATTAATTTTATTAACATGCCTAAAAATGCTTTTTTTAAAAATACGTTTTGAAGAATTAACCACACATTTACATGGTAATGGGCCTTTTCTGCCATGGAGCACTTAATTGGCCTCTGGCCCTTTAAACTCTGAGGGGCTGTAACTTTGGTTTCTTTTGGTCAATTTGCATGATTGACACCTTTTTTTAATTGTTTGAGCCAATAGAGTCACAGTAACGATGACACGTTCACGTTACTTCAACCAATCAGATGTTCCAAGGCCAAAACCCACGTGGGCCCAAATTTACTGCATGTGACGTCTGTCCAGTCACGTGTCTATAGGTGGGTCTAAAATGGAGGTTGTTGACGGAAAACGACTCTGATGCGGCTAGGTAGGCGTGGTAACTGCTGGTAATCACATGGCTACCGGCTACGTGCGAAAATAACGGAGGAAATCGGGAGGGTAAGCCAATTTATGTCTTAGCGCATTTGTGTCGCTGTGTGTTTTTGTGGTCTTCTTTTGCGGCTCATTCAGTGAATTTTGGTCAAAGTGTGGTGAAACTTGGTGTTTGGAATTGGTGATAGCTCTGGAAGAGAACCAGCTGTTCTTTAACCGGTTACATGAAGTCTGGAGAATTTCTGGCTCGCCTTGTTTGTTTAGCGGACTTGTGCGCATTTACATAACTGCTCGTTTAATCATGGCTTGTTTTCGTTGAGTTTGGTGGTTGTAGAAATGGTTTATATGACATTTTAGCTGAGATTCAGAGGTTTCTGTGGATACCTCACATGTCTGGACTTATATTTCTCACCCCGCGTTATAACCGATTAAACGTGATCTCCTCCTTTTTGCTCGCGGTACCGGGGGCGTGGGGCTTAAAGCACTTGTTGCAGGCTGCTGAGTTTGCATCTTTTGCTGTGAAGTACAGCCAGACTTTTGACCGCTTCGCCTTGGGCATTTTTAATCTGTAGCTCTGCTCTAAAAGAACGTACATACCTGGGCCCGCCTACTATCCTTGTAAAGGTAAAATGATTGGCTAGAATCCAAAGTGTATGAAATCTCAAGAAAAAAAAAAAGCACCGAAATAAAGCACCGAAATGTGCGCTGCTTTTCGGTCTGGTTACTACCGTTTATGTCAGAACCGGATACCGGTACCCATCCCTACTTATACAATAATAAGACAACAAACTCCATCTGCTGTTGTGGAAGCTTAATATTTATCTCCAAAATATCAAATGCATCTCTAAAATCAAATTTTCTGCAAGCCAAAACTGAAAGAACGAATGATCGAACAGTATATGATACATCAGTTTTGCTCTTTTTGTCTTCCAAGCGCCCTTTTGGACACGCTGAGACCTTGAATAATCGAAGTTGATGAGGCACTTAGTCGTAAATGGTTTTTCTAGGCGAGCTGGTGATGATTAATCAAGGAATAGAGCAGCTCTGGCCTCTTCGTGCGCCCACATTACCAGGTTAATCTCTCTATTGATTATTGCAGCAGATTAAACTAATGCTTCACCACCAGATTTTCTCTGTTTTCACGTGTTTTCTGTTTTCTGCTGGTGCATAAGCACACAGGGAATGGATGAGAGGTGGCAGTTTGTGACTGTAGTTCTGATGAATGATGCGTTTGTTGATGCAATCTTTCCAACAGCCATTAGCTCATATTGAAAAAATAAATCATGCTTTACACAACATGAGATTCACATTTATTGACAAAAAAAAGGAACATTTTTCAAAAGTTTTTCTTTCTACAGAAAAGAAGTATTTTCACAGATTTATTAAAAACTGTAAATGTCCTTCATGTAGTTGTGTGAGAGTCCCTGGGTAATCACACAGATAACACTGTTTCAGAGAGGAAGCGTCCTCTCTCTCTCTCACACACACACACACACACACACACACACACACACAAATACATTCACATACAAACACAGTTCATAGAAAGCTGCTGCAGTGTGAACCTGTGCCCCTGTTTACACTGTTGTTCAGCGTGTGTGTTTAGACAATGCGTGTCCACGTGCTCTGCTCCTCAGGGTGCTCGCCCTCCGGGACGCTGCTTCAGAGGTGACCTAGTTCTCCTGATTGTCAGCAGAAGGCAGTTTCATCAACTCGCTTTGTGCCGAGGCACTGAACTGTGCCTGGGACCCTGGGACGGGCCAATTGGACTTGTGTAATGAAGCTGATCACACACGTGCATGCACACACACTCACACACACACTGCTGTCATCAGGTCCAGGGCAGCAGAATTTATAACGCCCATTTATTACGTTCTGCTTTATCAAAGAAATGCGATTCCTCCGTGTGCATTTCTGATGCTGCGCTGCCATTATGGTCCGTTACAGGGAAGTGACAGAGATGGAGCGGAGGGTGTTGATAGATGTCGGGTGCCGGGCCGGCTGTCATTACCCCGTCTATCGAGTGGAGTGTGTGAAACGCTTCCCACAAAATGGCCGCGGCGCACCAACATGGCTCCGTCTGCGAGGAGCAAACGATTCACATCTGGCGATCGGTACAAAATACTAAATACATTCATCTGCTGCTCGACTGCGTTTGGAAAAAGCTTTGAGTAGCCTCACAACAAACAGTCCTACTGCAGAGAGTTATCCTTAAAGTGTGTATGAATGAGCCATATTTATACAACTTCTCCTACTAACAGATGTAAAGAGATCCATTAAAAAAATGCCAGCGTACGAACAATTATGAACACAAACACTGCAAACTCCCACACCGAGTATGGGCAGCTTAACACATCATACTGTTACACTGAGTCTTGCTATCCTACACAATACTCACTGAATAAGAAGCAACAACGGTATTACATTCATATAAATAATAACAATAATAATAATAATAATCCCGGTACATCCCATGAGTCACTTTGCTCGTTTTCGCCTTCATTCGTGTGTTTTTTTTAAAAAAGAGACGAGAAGACCAGCTTCACTGAGTGTCCTTTACAACTCCCTTTAGAGGTACAGTCACTGTCCTTGAGGTCACAACACCAAATCTCGTGGTGTCCAAGAGAGTCTCTTTGAGTGCTGCTCCGTGCAGCTCAGGAAGTCCGAGGATTTTTGAATTTTAATGCCCAGGAGATCGCAGAGTTTCACAGATAAAGGGATATCAGTTCATCAGGGTCTCTTTCCCTCATTGAATGGCACAGGTGAAGAAAGGAGTTGACACCGACAAACCACGGTCTTCGTTTACTTAAGTCATCAAAGCTGCAGAATCAATCTGGATCGATCTGGATGAACTGTCTTTTTCCAGGTTAGCTTCTGCTCCAGCAGCTTAAGTGCCCAGTGTCTTCTTTCATGCTGCTGTTTTCTCATTATTTTTGTTTCAAAAAAATGATCCAAGGGTTTTATGTTCAAATTTGTTTACACGAGGTTACGAGTAGCTCTAGATGTAAAGAGCATGTGTAAATAGGAAAACTTGCTGCTTAAGTCAGGATAGAAGAATAAAGAAATCAGCTTTTCCTAGCTGTGTTTTTCCTGATTTATGGTAAAGTAACACTGGTGGGTGAACAAAGAAATCAAGGTATGGAGCACCTCATGTATTACTTCATGGTCAACTATTTTTTTCTGACAAAAGCTGAGAAATCCAGAATTTCATAATAAGACTGAAAGTTGAATATCCAGGCTTGTCTGTATGAACTGGCCATGTAAGTGACTGAGCAATGGTAACACTGGAGACTGATGATGTAATAATAGCTTAATCACTGGAGATACAGGCGGGGAAATATTTACAAATGAAATCTTGTATTCCGCTGACTTTTAGCATTAGACAAATTTTCTTCAAATATGCACATAAAACTCTTGTATCATGTTTGAGCTTTTTACAAAGCCCTGATAAGTCATGATAGAAAAACACTTTTGTGGAGCAGATGCTGGCCTGACAGAGGGGGTGAGCTCTCTATAGCCAGAGGTGCTCTGCATCCCCATCTGCTCGCTCATGGTTGGATACGATTGCTTGAGAGAAAAGATGGCGAAGCAAACTGTCCAGCCGGTCGCTCTCCCCTTTTCTGTGCAGCAGGTTCTCTGTTGGAAGTAATGAGTCGCGTCGGCAGCTTTAGGCTCTCAGCGTTGCAACGCAGGAGAGAAATGATGTAGTGAAGGGAAAAGAAGAAGATGGAGAGAGGCAGGAAGAGAAAGACAGAGGGTAGTGTGTGTTCATGTGATCGCAGACAGTTTTTAGGCTCTGCTCCAGGCAGATTCTCCATCTATCCGTTCCCGCTTCCTCCATCTGTCTCCCTCTCGCTTGTTGCTCACGGGATGAACAGGATATGAAGAAGTGATGGCTGTGTGGATTTGATTTTTCCGTAGACCTTGATGCCTTTATGTTTAGTCTGAAACTGAGTTTTCGTTCAGTCCATCCATCACAGCCCCCTGCTGCCGCTGGGTCTCCTTTTGATGATCCACTCTCCTCCAGGATTGCTGTTGTACAAATCTAGAAGGTGTGTGTCTGGATCTAGGCAGTGCTCACCTGCAGAAATAACACACAAAAAGTGAACTTCAAGACATATCAATTAATTAATTTATGGATCAAACAATTATGGCAAGAAACATTACAAAAATGTTCAATCCATAATGATTTTGCTTTTCCTTTAACAAAAAAAGAATATGAACATGTTTATATCATCTCTATGGTTTCTACCCATTTTTCTGTCAGCTGATTATGAATGTGCTGACTGTTAATCAATTCTAATCCTTGTAAGTTTAGAGTTTTTCGACCACAAAAGTAGTGAAGATTAAAAAAAGTTTGGGTTGTACTGTGTCAGCTCTCATGTGAGCGCGCAGACATGTGTGTAATAAGCATTTGTCTGCTCTGATAACTGCAGATGCACTGCTCGTGTCTCTTTGGCGCTTGTACACTTCATTACGTAAGACCTTGCTACACTCGTGGGCTCAGTGAGCAGAAAGACACGCAAATGTCAGTGCTGCACCGGTCGGAGAACACTTTCACTCACCGATATTCCCGCCCACTTCGTACAGGGCGCAGTCCGAATACGCCACCGAGCCGTTCCTGTTGAGAGACACGTACACGACACCATGCATCAGGGTCTGTTTTTGTTTTTAAGTAATCACATGTATGAGCAGACAGATTCGTGCAACACAGCTGGATGCATTAAAAACATTTTTTTATATTGTGATATCATACCTCCGCATTTTGCCCTTTCCATTTTCAGGGCTTCTGAGGAACTGGCGGTAAAACTGGGCGAGAAGGTCGGAGGCTCTTGAATTTAAGTTAAGCTGATAATCCATCGTGCTGCTTTCCAGTTCTCCAACCTGGATTTTCACTGTACGATGTGGCTGCAAGACACAAAAAGAGCACAATTTATTCTTCCTGTTTGGTCATCATCTGGAATAACTTTGAATATCAAACGCATCGATACTTATATAGTATAAAGTCTCACAGTTATTGTATTTGAAATCGATTTCTCAGTAGCTGAACACTTATGCCTTTCTTTCTACAAAGGGAATTTAGGGAACTGCTAAAACAGTTCACCGTAGAAGTTCCCACAAACATGGTGTACTTGTTCATCCCAAACCGGCTTATGTCAGAAATCTGTCCTGCTCCACCACCAGCTGAAACCTACTGTGTTGTCTTAAAAAACAAACAAAAAAAAAAAAAACGAAAAAAACCCTGAACATCCAGTTTTTCATCAGTCTGAACTGAAAGTTTCTAATACTCATAAATCAAATGGTCCTTTGGGCCTGGCATGCAGCGTCTCTAGTGAAACAAGCAGTACAGCGTTGTGACACCAGCTCACCTCGGAGTTTTTCTCCGGTTTTTCCCTGCTGTCCGTGTGAATCTTTCTCAGCAGGTTCTTGAAGCGACGATCATATAACTGGTAACGCCGGTTACTGTTCTCGTTCAGCCTACGCACCTGGCTCATGAGGAAATTAGGGATCTGGAGAGAGGAGCAACATGACACAACATTTGTGACGAGTACATTTCTCATGCCAAGAAATGTTCACACACTGTTTGGCAGGAAAAAAAACAAAAACAAAAACACAGCCTCACTCTGGAAGTTTCTATAGTGACCTTGTCAAACCAATTAAACTTGTGAAGTAAATACAGCAGGAGTTGGCAACCTATCCCTACAAAAATATCTGCGTGGAGCTTCAAAACACATTTGGGACTTATAAAGGGACATAACACAGTCTATTAGGTACAAATGAACCCAAAAGGTGCAAATAATTAAAATATTTTACCACATGACTACTCTGCAGGGGGTGAAAATACAAAACACAATAATTTTCTTTAGAAGTTGAGGAGAAGTAGCTACTACTTAAAACTGACCAGCTAGAAAGTTATGTCGGCTCTGAGTCCTGCCTGTGTTTGTGCAATGATTTAAATTAAAATTAGCCCACAATGATAATGAATACAACACTTTAGAACCGTAACAGCTGCAAAATCAGATTTTTGGTTGATTTGGACTCCAGTCCAGCAGCAGACCAAGCAGGCCAGTAGGCCAGCAGTAACGTAGGCTTTGATGCACATTTTAGTTTGCAGAATACTAGTTTATTACGATACTATTAGCTTATTGGTACATAGGCTGCATATTACTACATTTTGAGAATGTAAAGAATCACGTGCAACAACAATAAATCAAAAATGTAAATGTTTATGGAGATTGACAAAAGGAGATGCATGTGGCTCCGGAGCTGCAGGTTCAGATCTCTGTCCTACCGTCCAGAGCAGGTCCTGGTAGCGGATGAGGAGCCTCATAACATCCGCCGCCTTCTCCGCCTGCCCTTTCTCTCCACCCTCAGTTAGTCTGCTTGGGACGGCCTTATGCAGGAACAGGTTGGGAGCCATGATGGTTGCGACGGCCCACAGGTTCATCCTGTTCTTCTTTTCCTTGGAGACCACCTTACTGAGGAACTCCAGCAGAGCCTAAAGCAAACACGGATGCAGATACAGGTTTCCTTTTGTTAAAGCTTGGAGCTTTAATGCACTGATCTATTGCTAAATGTCTTTCAAAAAGAAAAGAGAGCACTTAGATGCAGGACAAAATACGATGAAGTGAATGATTACAGTGAATGAATCATCTGCAACACCTCTGCTGAGAAGTATGCTAATGCACAGAAAGTTTCAGCTGTGACGCTGGAGTCAAAGTAATTAGTTCAGGTGGGTTTTAAGCTCCTGATCGCTATAAATGGAGATGACTGCATACTTGTGTTTAGTGAAAATGAGTCATGGTTAATGCAAGCGGTTATATAACAGAGCAGAGTGTTTAAAATGTGGAATAGGAGCAGAGCAATACAGTAATGTGTTATGAAACAGTGCTTTTGGTCAAGTGTCATCCTGGATACATTTGTGGAAAATCTAAGTAGAGTCTGTAGAGTGTGACATCAAACGTGGCAGAGCCTGTTGTTCACAAGTACAGTTTTAACACGGGTCATTCACAAATTCTGTAACATTCATGTAGTGTTTTACACTTTGAACTTGGCTCTGAAACTTGGAGATTTTCTTCATTCTGACCTTTTAAGTGAAAGGAACAATATAACACTACAAAAATACTAGAAATCTGACATTAAATTAACATTAAAAGATTAATACAATGCAGAAGGTGGTTTAGTATCATCTTGGTAAAAAAAATAAAATAAGGCTTTTCCCGAGAAAGAGAGAATCCTTAAATGTATTTACTGTTCAGTAGAGATGGGCAGTAACGCGTTACAAGTAACACGTTACTGTAATCCGATTACTTTTATCAAGTAACGAGTAAAGGAAGGGATTACTATTGCAGAAAAGGTAATTAGATTACTGTTACTTTCCTGTAAGCACGCTGCGTTACTGCGTTACTAAAAACGTGAGTTTTTTGCGAGTGTCTCATGACAATGACGTAAGCGAGTGCGACGTTCGTGGCAACAGCTGTGTGCAGATCAACAATTGATAATATAACGAGCACAGCAGAGAGTATGACCGTGCAGCGTTTAAAGCGTGGAAGTACTGACCTTACTTTGAGTTTGATTCCGTAAAAAGTGACAAAAACATTAGTGTCCGCTGCTCACTGTGTGGGAAGAAAACTTCTTTTTACAGCGAAAAAAACCCCTAAACTTCCGAGCAAGCACCGACAGTACGCTGCCACGGGAATATGAATCTGCCGTATCCTTTCACTGACCGCTACGACACACCTGCACCAGGGCAAACCTCCGCCTGCCCCACTCCTGCTATACAGGTGAAAATAGAGCAACAGGACCGCTGAGTCTTTGATTTTATTTATTTTCTGCTGTGTTTTACGTGCATTTATTTGAAAGAGTGAGTGTAAACACAAAAAACGATTTTATTTTATATGCTGGAATGTGCAGAAAATAGGTTTAAATGTTAAACAAATTTCTTCCAGTCAGAGAATGTTGCATATAATTTAATGTTTGCTTCATGCGCAAAGTTAAAAGATTAAAACTAATAAAACTAGTTTCAAAGAGACTTTTTCATTTGATTACATTTTATATGATGGATTATGCAGAAAAAATAGAATTGGGCTGAAAGATCTATTGCTTTATTACCTATTCAGGTTGTAAATCATTTTTTTTTTAAAGTAACTAAGTAACTAATTACTTTTGATTTTCAAGTAACTTGACCAACACTGCTGTTCAGCATTAATGAGACAGATGTGAAGATCTTCTTCCATGCTTTCACACATTCTGGCCTTTGAACTGAGTGCTAATAATAAGCTAGTGTTCTTCCTGATGTTCTTCCGAAGCACATGTTACATGAGCTCTGACCCAGAGGTTTAACTGGACTTGTTGGATATCAAGATATCAGACAGCGTTTACTTACTAAGTATTCCTGAGCCCATGCACTGACTTCCAGGACAGACTTGTGTCTGTTTTTAATGCAGTACTGCATGAAGATTACAGCATTTTCTTTTCTTTAAAGCAAGCCACTGAATCTCTAAATGCTTTGATGAACATTTTCTGTTTAATATATAGTACTAAATGATTAAATCATTGTTGCTGTTATTTTATTTACATGTTATGCAGCATTACAACTTTTTTGGAAATGTTGCTGCAAGTATTAAAAAATGTGACTAAAGCATTAAAAGTATGTGAGTCCTTTAGCACAAAATAATATACAGTTATTAATATTTATGCTGTCAAAAGAACTTTTTTTGTTTTTGAGTAAAGACAAAGTTTGACTGTGACTTAACATGTATCAAATTCAAAATGATCTGTTTTAGCTGTGGTCCTAAACGAAATCATAACAAGTTAAAGTGAGTAAATATAGTAAATAAAAAGCACAAAGGTGGTATGTGAAAAGAAAAGTCATATTCCATTATTGGACAAGCCCACAATAAGGAGCTGCACAGATTGCTGCCAGAGCAAAGAGGTTTTACTGCGTCTGAGAGCACGACTCACTGTTTGTGTCTGTGTTGTGTTGTCTTTACCTTCAGTGTGTTTCTGTTGGGCTCGGGCAGCAGCAGGATGAGCAGGTTCAGCATGTGGAGTTTCTGTTTCAACTCTGTGATTTCTAAAAGAAGAAACAAGTAGGTAAGACACAGGCACGGGCGCACACACACACACACACACACACACACACACACACACACACACACACACACACACACACACACACACATAATTCATTTCCTCTGTTTGACAAAGAATAATGGTATGTCTAAGGATTAATGACAGTGTGACAGGTGGCCATTAGGTTTGTTAGCTTATGTCTCTGCGGTCGCACATCATTCATCATCGCAATGATCCTCCTCGCAAGCTACACACCAGCTAGATTCTATTAATATCAACCTGTATTTTTATTAAAGTGAAACTAATGTAAATGCACTGATCTACAGTACAGCTGTGTCACTGCACATGTATTTGTGGCAGTGCAGGGATACTTCTTAAAATGGTATCAACTTGTTCATCTTAATTTTAATTTTTCAGCCAGAGTAGAATAGATAAGTGTCACACGGCGCTGCCGTTGAGGTGAAGAGACTTAGATAATTATGATGTGAATCCTGCTGAGCTGTCTGCGAAAGTGGGCAGCAGATTAGTGCGAAGAGGAGGGGAAGAAGAGCTGATGCTCTGTACAGTAATTTGATACAACCTGGCAACAATGAATGAATGATCCAAAGTTATACTCGGGTTTCTACTTTAGCGGTGAAACGCTGATTGACTGTATGGCTACACTGTAAATATAAAGCCCTGTCCTAAAAATGAAAACCTTTAAGGATTAATACGAACATCAGACACAGTTCTCGTCCAATCCAAATTACTTAGTTATACAACAGTGTGCTACAACACTGTGCCTCAAATATAACACAAATACAAAAGATGTTTTATCCAGCAAGAGCTGTCACTTAGTCTTGACTGACCCCTGACGGCGCTAAAGTTGTTGAGGTACTCCGCGGTGAGCAGAGGAGCGGGCAGCTCCCGGATGAACTTCTTGAGCAGTGCAGCGGCATCGTTCGGACTCACTTCATCCCATCTGACATGCCGTGAGTAGAAGTTGGCCTCCAAGTTCTGCTGCAGCAGCTGCAGACACAAAAGACAGCGGTTTAAGAGCTACGTGACATAAATGTCGATTTAAACTATCGACCGGGCACAGATAATGTCGAGGATCAGTCATCATTTAAAATTTTCAGCATAACTCAGCGTTGACATTTTGAAAACACATTGACCTGTATGCATTTAAAACCTTTATAGTAATAAATTATGTATTCATGATGATGGACCTCAGGACAAAGGTATTAAAGATGTTTCATGTACTTTCACATACTAAGCTCATCTGTATATCTGCAAATTTAACTGACAACAGTCTTTATCTGTGCCTTGTGTAAGGCTGCAAACATTTTTCTATTATTAGCTCTAATTGTGTTTGAAAAGTCATGCAGAAAATATGTTACAGGACCAACTGGATGACTAGACTTAAACTAAAATCCATTTATAGTTTCAATCAAATAAATTTTGTTAAACTTTCATAGAACAATGTTTGTGCTAATTTGGTTCATCTTAATCTGTGTTCCCCGTCTCTGTCTTCATGTTTCACTGTAAGTTACTTGTCTTTTTGGTTACTTCCTGTTCTACTCTGAAGGTTTCTCATGTCCTGTTGTAGTTTCACTTTCTGTTTTTGTTCCTTTCCCTCCTTTATGACTGTCTGCCTCGTCCTCATTAGTTTCACCTGTTTAATTGTTCCCACCTGTGCCTTGTTTCCAGTCATCAAGTATATATTCCTCTCTTCATCTTAGTCAGATGGTCTTTGTTCCTGTATTTTTTGCATTTTGGATTCATGTGTTAGTATTTCAGTCTTCCTTAGCAGAAATCAAAACACTAAATGCTAGTGGATGTCAGTGGTTCACACTGTGTAAGCATTAAATGCATGAATACATTTTAACTGTTTGGTTTGCTGTCAAAACCATAAACTCAACAAAGACCAATCCAGTTACATCTCTCTGTGTAATCGCTGTTATCAACCCCAGAATCCAATCATCTGTTCTAGCTATTTTTCCTTCCTTAGAGCTAACTGGCACCCTCTAGTGGCTGCTGATATTTAATTGATTCACCGTCACCTGAGTGTGTAATAAATTAAATACTTTATCGTGAGCGCTGCTTTACACCAGCAGCTGCAAAGGCAGTATCGATTTTGTCTCATTGGACCTTGTTTTTCTAAATGTCAGCTGTAGTTAAAGTCAGCAGAAGCCATTTGATTTTCCTCTCTATTGATCTGGAATTTCTGACATTTTACAGTGTCAATATTTTGGCTGGTTTAAAATATTTTTTTTTGCTTTAAACATCCAGTTATTTATTACAGTAATGAGGTGTGTAGACCCTGCTCTTGTACCTTGATTCTGGACTGAGATCCTGGAACACGCAGGATCCCCTCCGAATCGATTCCTTTCTTCTCCAGAAATGACAACAACTGCAGAGAGAGAGAGAGAGAAAGACGTCAGCAGAGTTGAGCATTGGTAGATAAGAATCTCTCGATCACCTCTGCTGGTTATACTCAGTAACTGCTGCTACAAACAGGGTGTGGTCAAAGTGTTTCAGATGCAGAGGACACGGGGCCTGTTTTCTGATTTTGATTCGAAGACATTTGTGAAGTTTGTGTGATCAACAGATTTGAATCATAAACATCATATATAGAACACAATATGCACAAACAGTATGTATGTTGTTTAGGACACATGACACAGATTTTTTTCAGAGTTCTTACTTCCTGCAGCAAGAGAGGAATCGAAGTGCTGGGCTTCAGTTTCTGATCGTTCTCCAGCAGCGTGGCCAGTGGGACCCCAAAGAGCGGGCTCTCTGTGAAAGACCAAAGAGTCAGTCATGCCTGCCCTCATATAAACATCTGGCCTGAACAGAATAGGGGGCAAAGTCTCAATGTTTTGTGTGAGACAGGTCACTGCTTTTTCTATACTGTTGCTAACCCACATTTTTGAAGGTTATTTGTGACTGATTGTTTCTAAAGAATATGTAACCACAGTTTAGTCTAGTTTTTCGTGCTATTCTGTGTGGAGAATATGCATGTAAAAAAGATTTTGAATATACTCAACTCGTCAGTACACCGGACACGACCGGACACGACCACTAGTTAACTATCGGCTAAACAACAGGAATAGTTGGCAGAAGAAAAAGCTGTCAGGTTTATATAGATGGCAAAATCTAAACACACACCATACAGTTAAAATCATTAATTTCTCTCCAGTGTGTTTATTTTTAAAGCTACTACCCTCACAGTATGCCTCAGACATTTCTATGTGTGCTTTTCCTGTAATGACCTGATGGTGAATGAAATCACACCTGGGTTTTTCCTCTTGCCAGTTTTGTGCCTTTTGACCTCCAGCTCTAGGAGGTCGCACAGCGCCGTCATGTCGATGAGAGCCAACTGACGCACCTTCTTCATGTCAGCGTGGGAGAGATCTTGAATACGAGTCACTCCTAGACGGCACTTGGGGCAGATGACCCGCTGGGGAGGCGATAGTGGAAGGAGAGGAAAAGCAGAAGGGGGCAGAGTGCAGTTGAAAGTTAGAAAGTGGAGGTGAAGAGGGAGAGAATACAGAAAATGTACAAAGGGGGGAAAAAAGAATGAAAGAAAAGGAAAGTGGAAAAATAAAAAGAACAAGCATGACATGCAAATTAATTTCTGTAAATAATACAGTAATTATAATGTACTTTACATAAGTTTATCTCTATGTAGTGTGTTAGTACATGTAACCTCACTAATTAAAACCACTAATTCTGCCCTTTTTCAGAGCAAACTTATTCAGCCTGAAATAGAAAAATAAAGCTGCTGGACTCTGTGACACAACAACTCTCCTTTTGTTTCTGGCTAATTCCATCATTCCTTATCTCCTTAACCCTGTTATCTAAGCAACAGCAGAGCGCTGATTGTTGCAAATGGCTTATAATAACATTTGTGTGTGTTTGTGCGCATGTGGTTTTACATGAAAGTCTTAATCCAATCGTACACTGGTTTCTGTTAGTGTGGCCCTCACCCCTTGATTTTGTCCTATATAGTTGTAATTACTTTTTTTTTTTTTCTAATAACAGCCTGCCGGTTGGTGATGCTGTTGAATATTTGAGGTCTCAAGATGCTGTAAGACTTAAAAGCTTTCTGCAAAACATGCTGTAACATTAAGAAAAAAACTGTTCTTGTCATTTATCTTCATGAAGGTTTGAGTGAAACAAGCCGCTTATCAGCGCAGTGACAGTAAGTTCTTTTACAGCTAAGCTTAAACCGAATTAAACTGCCCACTTGATGCACAAATCACGCTGTTACTAGCACTCTCTTATTCTTTTGAAATCTTTTCTGTCAACAGATTTTCTTAGCAAAAGAAATAAATGTACAAGTAGATATATTTCATCACCATAACATTTATAAAGCAGAAAGCAACATATTTAAACCCCAGAAGTCTTCTGAAAGCTGCAGCATTTCTAGAAAATGAGTGTGAGAGGTGAAAACTGTTTGGGTGCTTACGGGCAGGGTGCCGTCCTCCTTCCTGCGCTGGCTGTTATTCTGTGGCAGTTTGGCTTGTTTGATGAGGATGACGGCCTGTTCACAATAAGCCACATCAGTGATGAAGTATTCATCTTTGGGAGTACCTCGCTGATGCTCTGGGGTCACAGCTGAGCAGAAAACATTTCCATAAACAAACACCGGCCTATTAGTTCAATCAGGCAAGACTACTGTAGAAATGTCACAAAACAAACCTCCAAAAGAAAATGTGAATGTATAATATGAAGAAAAGAAAGATAAGGACAAAAATGTACAGGAAGCCCTGATATGAGGAAATGTTCTGTGAACATACTTTGTGTCTTATCTGCTAAATCAGGGAAACAAATCATTGCATAAGCACATAAAAACAAGAATACTGACGTCACACCACCTTTAACTGTGCCAAAAGTTCATCTGTAAGATAAGTATGCTATTGTGCTAACCATGACTGTTCCTCGCTATCAGATGTCTGCATGTGTTCAATACTTTTGAAAAAATGAAAAATGAGAAACAGGATTGTCAAGTTGGCAAAAAAATACACACAGGCAGCATTAAGCAGAGGCCAGTGGATTAATATGAACCAATGAGAAAACAGATGACGCAGCCGTGGCCTGGGCTACCTTCATCAGGCCCCCAGAAATCCGAAGCTCACCTGATTTCATCATCTACTGCAGTTAAACATGTGAGTCATTATCAAAATGACACAATAGGGATGGAAAATCCAAACAAAGGGTTGGTTTGAGTCAGGTACTCAAAGAAAAGTTTGATTAAATTATTTTACTGAAATGACTTCAGCCAGTGTTTTAGAATAGACTAAAGAGTGCCTCCACCACTTTGTTATTCCCTTTAGTAATTTTTTTTAAGTAAGGTGAGCAGTTCTTACCTGATAAAGGTGACTTGGCTACCGATGCCATGCTGTTTTGGGCTGGGTCTTCACTATGCTGAGACTCGGACACGAGGGTCTGTTGAGGAAGATCATGGACATGTTAGTTTCCACAATAAGTCACACTAATAAATATCAGTTTTATGTGTGTTCTCTACCCCTGGGAATGAAGTGTGTGTTTAATTGTGTCCACTAAGTGAAGGGACATGGTCTGTTCAGGGTGTTTCCTTTGATACAGCACTGATAAGGATCAGAAGAACAGTGTCTCTGTTCCCCTCTAAGGCTGTCTCTGAGGACAAAGCATGGCCTTTACATGTGATTTGCCTTCATTGTGACAGATCAGTTCTTCCATCAAACAAGACAGCATAATACGCTGGAACAAAAGAAGACCCTGAATGTGTCACGACAGTTACCTGGGAACTGAGTCTCTTACATTTTACTTTATAATCTAACGCATGAGAAACAGATATTCTGTGCTGGCTGTAACCTTCACACAGTTTCTGCAGCAGTGTTGAAACCAGAAACCCGGGAAACCAGTTGATGTGCGTGTATCAAGAAAAGCTGCATGCAAATTACCTGCTTTCCTTTAATTAGTGGCTGATATTCTATGATGTAAAACAATCATTACGGCACAATTTCTTTCTTCAGATACAGTCAAGGGTTCAGTATTTGAGCATCCTGACCTGTGAGCTGAATATGTCGCGAACGTCACGCGGTGGCGGTTTGTTCCGTTTGCGGAGCGTGTAGGTCTCTACTCGACGCTTAACAGCTTCGGCCTGCGTCTTGGTCAGAGTGGACAGCAGGGCAGTTTTGTCTACTGTCTCAGTATCCTCACTGATGAGGGTTGACAAGCCAGCATCGGCCAACCACTGCTCCTCCTGCTCTCCTTCTGAAACACATAAATACAACCCTGGGATGTAAAAACACCAACAACGACATGATGTGGATAAAATGCATTTAAACATGCAGAATGACTCAACCCTATTAACTCTGAAGCAGTTTTGTGTATTTCAAATAATACTAAATTACTACAACTAACTATGTAGCTTTAGTAGAACATTATTTGGTAATATTTGCTTAAAAATGTAAAGTAACATGTAAATTGGGTACCAGGAAACCAATCCAATAGATTAAAAAAAAACCTTTAATGAAACTTTTCTTTATATCCATTATTCTAAATAGGGAACATATTACAAGGTCAACTTTAAACAGTTCACTCAGTTGGCTGCAGTCTGAGTGATCTATAATAACTAAACTTGAAGTATAAACAACTGTAGGTGGTCCAAAGGCTTTAAAATGACAACTTAGGCTGAGTGTGAAGTTTAAAACAATTGCTCTTCAACACTTAATACAGCAGTTAGTGAATGTTCAGCCATAAGAAACATAAAACTGAACACACACTCACTCACTATTCATTGGTAGCAAAATTAAAAGAGCACCCCTGTTACAATGTGACATGAAAAGGATCCACTGAATTAACACAATCAGATCATCTGAATGGGCATAACAAAAAAAGCACTCCTATTAGAAGTCAGTATTCATGAATGGCTATTTGGCTCCTGCATATAAAACAGTCTCTGCCACAGACTGTTTGATGGTGTTGTCATGGTGACGAGCGCTACTTTGCTGCATGAGAGAAACCTGATATTTTGCCATGGCTAATGCATCATTTCATGGAGACTCTTCACTAGCAGCTGCTTTAAGCACTAAATGTTTATAATGCTATCACATAAACTAAAGAGAGTGTCTTTTTCAGCTCTTTCTTTACATTACTCCTCAATCAGTGCAGGATCTGCAGTATTTACCTTCGGAGTGTTTCGAATCTCTCCTGCTGCAGTCGTCTGCGTAGCCACTCCCCTGTTGGATATTCTCAACCTCACTCCAGAACGAGTCCAGGCAGAGTTTATCAGGGCGCTGCTCCTGATCCTGAGAGGGCGGCGTGTCCGTGTGTTCGCTGTGAGAGAGTTCAGCGGCTGCCTGGTCCTGCGGGCTGGCCCAAGGCTCCACGCTCATCTCGGTGGGGCTGGGATCTCTGGTGCAGACATACACACACGTAAAGAAATCACACGCATGCATGCAAACAAATGGATAGAAACACAAAGGCACATACAAACGCAGGATGAATGGCAAAGACTGGGGTGGTGCAGGGAGGGTGAATCCTCCGGAAGAGCCCAGAGAGATGGAGAGACAAAAGGAGTGGGATGGAGGGAGGGCAGGAGTTTGGAGAGAGACAGCGCAAATGGACACAAAGGGGGGTCTCTATTGTTCTTGTGAAATGTGGCCCGGAGACAAAGTACCCCACAAATCCACTAGATGTCACTGTAACAATGTGAAATCTGTTTTCCTCAGGGTTACGCCCTTCTGTTCACTGAAACACATCTGTGAATGTCACATACTAACAATGGAAGACAAAATATGCAGCTCTATAATGAATAAATCTGATCGGAGTCTCCTTTCCGTACACGTGCGAGGAAAAGCAGCCTGTATTTCCTGCACAGAACTGAAAAACAAGGGTTTCTGCTCTGTGCCAACAACCACACACACTCCGCTGGCAGATGCACTTGCACCCTCCAGTATTAAATGTGACCCAGCGATCTCAGACACAGGAAGTAGCCTGACTGCACATCAATGATTCACTCCATTGGTGTGCAGCCTGGTCACATTCTCCAAGTCACCATAAGTTAAAACTCATACCAAAGCATGCTGGGGAATTTCTGTGGAATGTCTGGTGGCTTATCATTAAGTAATATTTATCAGAAAATACTGGTCATACTTTCAGCTGTAATTCTGGTGAGCTTATCGAAATGTTCCTCACAGATGCCCACATCAGCCACCAGTCAACAAAAGCAAGGTCTGGTTAGTTTTGTTCCATATTGTGCTGTAGTGTTCCTAACCAGTTTCAGAGGAGGCGGGGCACGGGTGGTGGTGGCAGAGGTGTGAGTTTCAACAAATTTTCAATGATCGGTTCTTTTCTTGCAAAGTAACAGCACGGAGAAACAGAGACACAAAAGTTTAGATATGTTTTTTCTTCACTGATATTGCACTTTGCACTCCAAGATCCATCACCATTAAACATGAATACATCAGTTACCAGATTATTAAAACAGATTATTATTAACAATAGAAGTGGTTATACTGAATTAAAATAAAAATTATTTTTCGTAATTGTCAAATTGTATTAAGTAACAACTCCACAGAGATTTGTGAACCAAATGACCTCTTGCCATTTGTTTTCTGATCTCAAAACTAGTGAGGCTACATTCCAACACAAATACAGTACACTAGGATACAGACTAGCTGACAGTACCTACCCTAATCCAATGAATTTCAATGGAAAATCTCAAATATTTCAGCAATTTTAGGAACATTTCCCAGCAATGTTTCTTCCCAAAATATATCACAACCGTGAAGAATCCAGATCATGAATTATTTACAACAGACATTAACCTCTTAAGCCCCAACGCCCCCTGATACGGGGGCAAAAGGCAGGAGATCAGGTAGGCTTGGGGCTTAAGAGGTTAAATTAATTGTGAAAAATGATGCATAGATCCACCTTCACAGATTGATAGTAAATGGTAAAATGGCCTGTATTTGTATAGCACTTTACTTAGTCCCTATGGACCCCAAAGCGCTTTACACTACATTCAGTCATCCACAAACTGGTGATAGCAAGCTACATTGTAGCCACAGCTGCCCTGGGGCGCACTGACAGAGGCGAGGCTGCCGGACACTGGCGCCACCGGGCCCTCTGACCACCACCAGTAGGCAACAGGTGAAGTGTCTTGCCCAAGGACACAACGACCAAGACTGTCGGAGCCGGGGCTCGAACAGGAAACCTTCCGATTACAAGACGAACTACTAACTCTTGAGCCACGATCGCCCCTAAACCAACTGTTTTATAGTTGCAGTGATACTGGCAACAAGCCTTCAATAATGTGTTTGTCTGCTGATAACGATCAGAAAACAATGGAAAATACCACAAGGCATGCCAGAGACCAACTGTTTTATGCCGTTTGCAACTGCTTGAGAAGCAGATGTCTGGCATATGTGCTAACTTTGACAGTTACATATTCCCGTCTTCTCTGATGACTAATTTTCAGTTGTTCGAGAGTTAGATAATACACACCATCTTGGTAACACCTACCTCTACCAGCTCCACTCAGATTTAAATGAATAAATTAATAATTAAAGATACTTTTTTAGCAGCTGATCAAAACTCTCCAGCCAATAGGAGTATGAATGTTAGTTTGACCATAAAGCAAATAATGATACATCGATAAAATAAATAATCAGTGATGTAATAAAAGCTATTGTTCACAAAAACCTGCTTCATTATATTACTCACATGCAGCTATGAAAACCATCACATACGAACCTGGCAGTTCATATGTGACCCAGGTCAAACTCATTTATATCTCACAAATGACTGTCTGTAAACTGTGACACAGTTAGCACATGTGATAAATGTTGGGATAAAAATGTAAAGAGAGTCACCTTTTTAAAACTCTTCTGTAAGTACAGACTTCTCAATGAAAAGCAAATCTACCGTAACCTCACAGAACTTTTTGTTCTTTTTACCGCAGAACCTGTCATTTGCACCACTTCTCTTCAAGAACAAAAAGCACTCCAAACCTTCACCAAAGCTCTTGTGAGCCAGCTCCGTCTCTAACTCTCACACACCTACCTGGCTTTTATCTTTTGAAAGGATGTCTTCACGCGCTTGCCCTTCCATTGAGTCTGTGGACGGAGCCTTAAGCGGCTCGGTGTGGAGCGTGAAAAATGTGTGTTGGGCATGCTGGACATGAGCCTGTTCACCACTACCTCCGCTCTACCTCCCATATCCACACTGCTAAAGAAATCCAGGAATTAGAGTCTTGCACAAAATCTAGCTTTATCCAGTCCCGGTTGATGAACACCGTGTGAGAGCGAAGCAAATCTGTCAGCAGCTCTAGTTTCTTGTAAGGTGACAGGAAGTGTCTTTAGTGTGGCTCAAGGCTGTGTGGCATGTTTCTAGGCTGGAGCAGGAATGCAAGAGGGAGTGACGACTTCCGTGAGCATCTAGACATCACTCACACCTGTTCCCTCCCATGTTACTCCGAGGTGACGCGCCCTGCCTTATACGCCTGACTGCCATCTTCTTCCCTGCTGGTTCAAACTGACATCTATGACCTGTCACATTTCAAAACCTGGCTTAAAATGCTTATCCTGAAACACAAAACAGTCATTGTTTTAGGACAGTAGTAGTCTAGTAGTCTAAGTGGACAGAAACAATGAACCCTTGAGCAAAAGCTTACTTGTTTTATGTTGTATCACATGTTTATAGCACTTCAGACACTTTACTGACCTTTGAGCATAAGCCTGACAACATTTGTTAAGCTCATTAATCAAAGATTCTTAGATGGCCAGATGAAGCACTTTAATCCCCTATTCATATTAATGTATGTGACCAGAAATAATTAAATCAAATGATTCTAACAATGAGTTTTTCCCTTTTTTTTAACCCCCCCCCCCCCCCCCCCCCCCCCCAGCTGTAAATTGTTGACAAATTGCACAAACTTGCAGTGAGACAGCTAATGATGCAGTAGGTTGCATCAAATCATACCTTATATGTAGAAGAAAGATGCTTATTACACAATTGGCATTCGTTCAACTGCATACTTGGGCACGAGTAAGCATCAGAAAAAGAATGACTGTAATGTGACCAGAGGATATGATGTGTGTGCTGTATGTGGGCACAACAGAGTAAGAGGAACATAAAGTGAAAGTTTCTCAAGTTTCTCAAGTGCAACAGGTCTGTCAACATTGCATGTGAGTATGTAACCCCCAAAGGCCTCACTCAATCAGTGACTCATCCTCGCTCTCTCAATACTCTATTGTCATGCTGATGTCCTACATATCAGCTGGGGACATAAATACACAAACACCTGGTAAATGAGGGGGAAGGGGCCTAAAACATTTTTATATTGTCTACTGATAGATTATATATTTGTTTGTTTTAATAAAAGCTTGAAGAAATATCCTCATACATTAAAGTTGCCATGCCTGCTGTGTTCTGAATTTGTGCAAAGACTCATACAAACTGAAAATACTACAGGACTCAAGCTAAAAATACCTCTAACTCCCCTCAGATGAGGGATTATAAAGAGGAACAAAGCTAGCTTTGAATTTTTCTCCCACGCTGACTCAAGAACCAGGAGGAAAAGAATCATTGTTTAATTTTAAATCAGGTAATAATACTCCTCAGTTTGCCAGCAAGCCACGTAGCTTGGCCACAAAACAAAGCACATGCTTCATACTAATGCTAAAAAAGGAATACTGAAAATGTCATGCAGCTGTGATTGTTCTTTGTTGAATAGACCTCCTATTAAGACAGAGTATCAACAGGAAGCCATCCACTCTGAGAGAAGAATGGACAAAATGTGACCCTGTTGTCTACCTTCATGCTCAGCACAGTGGGAAACACAAAGTAACCCCAACAACAACTCTGGTGAAGGAATACTGCAATCCACTGAAAAAGAGGTCTGTGTAGTAACACAGTGTTTCTTCCTTATAGCTGAATTCTACTGAAAGCCTCTTAGAGTACAGAGAATGCAACAATTAGCTCACACAGCCTTGAGCAAATGCTTTTTTTCCTAAGTCATCCCAGCATGTAAGATCTGTGACATGGAAAATCACAAACGCATGTAGCAGATCTATAAAGCACCCAAATCTTACAAAAAAGCGCACCAGAATAGAGATTCGCCTACCACCAAGGTGCACAGAGAAGAGCATAAAGAAACAAAATTTTATTTATTATTTGTCCAAATAATAAATATGAATCCATCAATAAAGTTATATGTTTTAACTTCTTCAAAAAGGGAAAAATAAAGAAAAGCAAAACAAAATTTTCAATGAAAGACACACAAACAAAAGTGACACCACATTTCAGCTGGCTTAGAGTTGAGCCGCAAGCCTCAGCAGACCCCGACAGCCTAATCCTACCTGGCCTTGTATCGTCCAATAACCCTGCCAGAGAACAGCAGCAGGGCCGCCGAGCCGCCTCTCCCCCATGGCATCCTGCTGTTGTCCCCCGAAACTGCCGCAAGCTGTAGGAAACAGCAGCTGCCTGCCCCTGGCAAGCTGTTTCCTTGTAATCTCCTCAATGCACAAACACATCAGAACAAGGACAGTCTGACTGTGCTGGCAGAAACATCACTACTTCGCATCCTGAGGCAGGAAAGGAGGTCGCCATGGGGGGCTCGGCAAGGCTAGAAGCTGACTGGTTGAATAGCTGATGGGGCTGGGACAGACAGAGGAGAGATACCATATGAATGGTTTTTAGGGACGGCGCTCGAGCTGGTGGGCTGAACAAATGGATGGAGCAGAGAAAGTAACACGTTTGTCTTAATGGCCCTATGGCTGGAATTAAGTTTTGGATTAACTTGTGCTGGAGCTACATCATTTACTGGAACAAAGAAAAATGTGAAACATCCTTTATAATATTCACTTACTGATTTACTTAAACCCAAGCATAGGAATCTGCAAAACTGTGTCTTTAACTTGACCTTTGGCCCTGAGCATGAAAAACAATTAGAGACACAGACGCTCGTCATTTAATGGTGTCTTCTGAGAAATGTAGAGATGGCTATGAAATAACGTGGGACTCCTTTACGCTTCAGTTATGTTAAACATAGAAGAATCTTCCAGAAAACTAACTTCCTGCATGTCTAACTAACATGCATGTCTTTGGACTTGCAATTGTTATGCTGTGAGTGGACAGTTCTAACCACTACATCACTGTCCCTCCATCAACATTTAACCTACATAAGAGTGAGGTTTCTCCTGATAGGTAGTGTTTATTTTCTTCAGTTAATCATTTTATATCTGCACTTCTTTTTTGTTAGGCTCAATTTAAATGTATTAAACTTGTTTGGTGCAGGAAATGTGCTACATGAAGAAATTTGTCTTGTCTTGTTTTTGGGTGAAATGTGCGATGAATGTGTGAAGAAAACACGTTTGAGCTGCCCTTTAAAAGGTCAGGGACACCTCTTCTTCTTTCTACTGATGAATGGTGACTTTAAGCCACTGGACATTTTTTGCCTTACATTGGATTATTTCAGATCAGGGCTGGTGTACAAAATATTACAAATGTTGGGTTCCAATAATGGGTTAATGGCACTCATTATAAAGGTCTTTTTCTTTACTATATGCAGACCGGTGTTGTCTGAAATATGTAGTCAACTCCTAAAGTCTGACTTGGGGAAAAAATGTGTTTTTCATATACCTGCAATGAACCTAAAAGAGTGCTGAAATCTCACAGCCTGTAGACACCTTAAAGACTGAACTTTGGACACCAACAAAAGGGGGAAGTGGGTTTAGCTCTAAGAAACTCATACAGTCCTTCTAGGAACATATATGAGCTTCTCAGTGGTGTAAAAATAATGAAATAGGTGCTCATTTAGATTTTTGTAAAAAGAAAGAGTGTATCATAACTAACACAATGAAAAAAACTCTATGTTTGTAAATCTTATTCAAGTTCCTGTACAAGAATGTTCACCCACTGAACAGCTTCCGTGTCTACTCCAATAAACATGTCAAGTCACGGCAGTCACTCAACACACGGCGTCCTCCTGTTGACAGTTTACCTGGCGGGTCTGATACACGTTCTGTGTTACTGGCATCTCAGCGCTTGGCAGTGGTCCCAGTGACTCTCGAAACTCAGTTTGTGTTTAACAAGACAAAAACAAATTGAAGGCCGCAGGGACACCTCTTCAGATTCTACCTTTCTCATCCGCTCTGTGCTGACACTAACACACTCCTTATTTTTCTTTGTTGTTTTTAATATGCCAACCTGAAGTCTCTGAGGTCCCTCTTTCTGTATTTGATTTCCTAAACTATTTAAATTCAATTCAATAGCAATATAACACTAAATCACAACAACAGTCATCTCAAGGCACTTTATATTGTAATGCAAAAATAAAATTATGTAGACACTAAATTGCAAGTTAGAATCAGGCTGTCTTCTTTGACTTTGACTGCTGACTGTCTTTCCTCTGAACTCAAGCCCCTTTCACACCTTATCTGCCAATCCTCCTTGGCTCAGAGATACGCCAGGAGGAAAAGGAGAGTAGAGAACGTGATGGCGTGTCTTCATGTGACCCCGCAGATGGCATGTGACAGCCAGCTCAGCCTCATGCCCTGCTCTCTTCTACTCTTGGCAAACAGACCACTGAGCCTTTGTGGAGCGGAGGGAAAGGGAGGAGTAAGACAGGGAAGTGAAGGAGAAAACAGGTGGGGAAGAAAAACATTCAAAGATAAAAGATGACAGATAAGGATAAAATGTGGTTATAGAGCCACAAAGCCTCACAGATGTTTGTGAAACAGTGATTGTTTCCACAGATTTGTGTTTCTGGACAAAAGTTTTCTTTTGTTTTCATATCCTGAACACAAATTTTCATCAGACTGGTCTCATCAATTAATATACAAGGGAAGAATTTGGACCATTTAAGAAGAATTTTTCCATTAAAATACATCAGTTTCAAAGTCCTGCTCAGTTTCTCTTAACGGAAACTGTCTCGCTAAGAGATTCTAAAAAATGTAAACTAAAATAGCCATGCAGCTCAGACTGAGGCAGACTCATCCACACCTCCAGATCCAAGCAAATGATGACACAGTGCGAGTGGCAACAGCTCATATTCACACACAGTCAAAAACCTGGCCGTGTATCAGATGCATGCTCGCTTATTTACTGACACAGAAGCTCACAGAAACAAAGCGATGTGGTGAACTGCATCATCAAATAACCATGCAGCCCATGCTAGCATGTTTTTGTTAGAGAAACCATAACCAGTACAATTCCACACAAACCAATGAGGCAAACATTTGGTGAACATGTACAAAACACTTTCTTGGATGGGGAAAAAATGAGTCATGCACATGCTTTTTTGCACTGTATACATACAGACGGGCAGAATTGAGCTGAAGCAATCGAATTCCACACTAGCTCGGCACACTAAGTCATCGGGGCCGTGTGGTTGACCTTCTGAAAGCACAGACGGGAAGTGAGTTGGGGAAAAGCTTTCATTATCTGCTCATATGAACATAGCGATGCATCACTCAGCGTCCCTGGGTGAAGCTCTGAGACTGAACCAAATGTAAAAACCTTAAAAGTCAGACTAAAACTGTACAGAGGCTCATGCACTACTTTGCTGTTCTATTTTGCTTCTTATGACATGATTGAACTCAAAGTAGGTTACCTGAAACAGTTCAGCTTCAGTTAATTAGTAAAGCATTTCCAATTTGGCTCATTGAGGTTTTAGAAAGATTTCTTTTAGGCGAGCTGGGCTTACATGGACTAACTATGGCGAGTTCTGCTGTGTTTACAACTTCAAGAGACTATGCTTGGCATGAAAGACGCACAAGCCCGGTTGGTTCATAAGAAATAATAATCACCTTAAGTCTTATGATAACAGCTTGCATTCTTAGAAAAGATTCCTTCTTTCCCCACCCTACACAGAAGATCAGGCTCAAGGTATTTCATTGTTGACTTTCAGTTCTACTTCATAAATTGGCAGTGAAAGGGCAACAAAGCATACAATGATATTGTTTTCCTGAAACCCTACACTTACACGATCATAACCACAATAAATGATCAGGAACATGATCTGCAGCATGTAACCAGATCTCTCCTGACCAGGTTAATAAAGAAAAAACAATTTCAGTGACTGCATTTCTTTCACTGAGCATTTTCACAAACACACACTGTCCTCTCTGGTGCTGGCAAAGGGCAACGACTGAAGCGATGAGATGTCACAGGTTAAGTCTTAATATTTAACAAGTCTTTGACATCATTATATTCTCTCTATTGAAAACAGACAGGCTGCCAGAACATAGATGTGTTCGCTGAGCAGAGCAGGGCTTAGGCTAATGGCAATGAAAGCTAGAATACGTTCTCCTCTGCCATATGGAGCTAAAGTGGATTACAAGACAGAGGTATTTTGCAGTGACTCTTACCCTTACCCTTACCCTTTGGACCTGGAAGCAAACACCGACTGGCCAAGCTTTTACAGGTATTATCCCTCACCAGTGCAGCAAAAATTGTTCCTGTTTACAGAGAACATTCACAGTGGCCACATCTTTTTATCCATGTGAATAGCAATGATAAAACCCAGGATATTAAAGGGTCTACCACTACAGTACACAAAACTGTAGACACACGGGCAATGCTAGTCTAAAGTGATGGATTGAAAGAGATTTTTTTTCCTTAACTTGAAAACCAACAGCAAAAAGCATTAATCCTGTTTTATTTTGGTTTGTTAAATTTAATATATTTTACTGTACTGATTTCAAATACTCATACTTGTTTTGACATATTGTGTTCCACTTTACTGAGCTGTATTCTACTTATTTAAGGTATTTTGTGATAGGGAATGCTTAACATAATTGCTAACTGCTACAACAAGGGAATGACGCCACAGGTAATTAACCAACTATGTCCTTTTTTTTTTGAAGGGGGATAGACTCTACGTACCCCGCCCCCCAAAAAAGAACTCGTTAGGCTTGTTATTAAATGGCCTCTCACTACAAACATTTACAATGCAGCTGCATTAAGTAGAGCCTAAGTAATACTGTGTAAAGCAATGAAAACACTGATCCACCCTTAATAACTAAATTAACGCTGAAATCAATATTTAAAATGTAAACAAGTAACTTATTAAAAATTGTTTTTGCTGGAACTGCTCATGTTGTTGTGGTTTGTTGTGTCCTAAAGTAATGTAGTGCTGTTTTAACTAAAATCCAGGAAGACTAGGACAGGTTTGTGGGACTACTAATCGGGCTCATAATAAATAAACAAATAATACTGAAGCACCAAGGATCTGTTTGAGGTGATTTGGAAAGTGTCTACATAGTTTATCTATAACTGAACACAGGACCTGCAGTTTTTAGATGAAGCCTAAAATATCCTCCTCAACACATATCATTACCACAAACTCAGGGACCCAATATATTCCAATATTAGATTTTATAAACTGTCTAAAAATAGTATAGGCAGAAAACGCTTAAAACATGAACAAAAACATACTGCTACCATAATATGCAGCGATTAAAATTAGGGGAATCCACGCTTTGTATAGGCTCAGGCTCTCAGCTGCACGTGAGGCGGAAAACGCCCATAGTAACAGGTTCAGAGACCCTAGCAACCAGAAACCCTTTATAAGCGAATGAAATATAAAAATTGCACAAAGCTCTAGAAATATTTTCAATAAAGACAGCCTTTTGTGTAGGATAAGACTTGTGTTTTAACCAGAAAAAAATATCACCGTGCTTGCCAAACTAGAAAAAAGGGGGGTAGGTGGCTAAGTGGAAACAAAGCATCGCGTCCAACAAATAAAACCGGTTTCCTTACCTGTGAAAATGCAGTCGACGCCCCCGGTGTCCGAAGGCTCGACCGAGCGTGGAAAGAATGTGTTTCCATGTAGTCCAGCAGCAGCAGTGAGTCTTTCTGTGAGTGATAATGACAACAGGCAGATGGGACGGGATGAGATGAGCGAGACTACACTCTCCTCCGCTTTCAGTCCACGTTATCCTTCTCACCTTGCGGCTGACGTCACTCCGCCGGGCTCATCAGCAGCGACCACATGACGTGCAGTTGTACCTCAATCTGCTCCTCTGGCGATTTTTAGCTTAAACCTCAAAAACTAGCGTTAACATCAAAAACACCAGGGAAAGGTGCAGTTTTTTGCAGTTTCTCGGTAAAAGGATGATAATTATTATTATTATTTTTTTAAGTGAAATGTTAGCATGAATATCAAGATAAACAAGTTAGGGGAAGAACATTTATACATATAACTATTTGCGTACTTGACATACATATAAAATATAAATTTATATTAAGAAAACAAATATTTTCTTTACTGATTGCTCACACGTGAGGAAACTTCAAGATTTTATATCGCTTAATAGACAAATAGGCTAATTTGATAAGAGCCAAAATGATCAGTAACACCGAGAACCGTGATAATAAAATGATGTTTATTTTTGCTATTTGTTTTAATTATTACAACAATGAATGTTAGATTTCAGAGCTTTTCCCATCTTTTCATTTAACTCTCTCCAAATAGTGAAGCTTATCAGATAAAAGATATATATGTTTTTATGTAAACTAACCTTTTGCTCTTTCATCCCCTTTATTCATGTGGATTCTTACAATAGTGTAGTGTTTCTTTGTAAAACTGTATCATATTATAAAATAAATATATTGTTTCTGTCACCTTGGTTCAACTTTTAATAAGCTCTGGAGGGGAGATTCTGCTGGTATCCGCCCAAATGACCTTAGCTATTAAAAAGAATATAGGGCTTTTATAGCTAAGGCACCATTTGTCTAAGCTTTTATGATGCAGAAGTACATTTGGAGAGCAGCCTAACCTCTAATAGCTTATTATTAGTCTCTAGGGTAAAAAGCAACCCATAAAGATGACTATACTGGCCCCACTGACTATGAAAAGTTGTGTGACTATATGCAAACTCTGCATAGATAAAGTATATCATATTTTCAGATTTACAAGAAATCCTTTTTACTTGTCAGTTTACTATACCCACATGGTTTTAGTACTCACAAAAAATAAGTTTCATAAGATTGTAAACAGCTGAACTTCTGCAGCTGTCACAATGAATAGCAGCATTGAATATGAAGAGTCTGACTCTGGATGACTAAGCAACAAAGCAATGTTGAAATAAATCTCACAAGCATCAGCTTACTGGACATTTCAGCCCTCTTTCCCTGTTGAAGGCCATAAGATGCAGCTAAAAATATAAGCATTTCCGGTAAGTGTTACTTATGCCACTAGTTTTTGTCAGACTGCCATTTGCGAGGTCAATAACCAACCTTCATGCTCACATTAAACAATGAATCAGCTGTGTAAAATAGCACATTCACATCCAAAGTACCATCTGTCTAAAATTTAGACCACTACTTCCTGAGATACATTCACAGCTGTGTGAAAATGCTACATTATGGGTTATTTTCAGCTTCAGCTGGTCAAGACTGTAATATCTGAACACCTGCTGCGTGAACTGAGATGAAAATTTGTACAGGCATCCATGCTGCCCACAGGATGACTGGTTTATGAGCAAGCACCCATTGAACTAATGGCATTTCCATCTTTCTCACCTGGGTTTTGGGTGCTAACTGATCCACTTTTGTTTAGCTCAAAGCACCACTGTGACTAAGCCTATCTTTCATTCTGCCCTCTCACTGCAATCTTATGTGAAATTCATCACGCTTCGTGCACACACTAAGGCACAAGGAATGACTTACTTCCAGATATCTCATTTCAAACATACTGTAAAGCCTGGTATGACTCATTCACTCCAACCCTGCAGCAGTCTGCTCACAGCATATAGGTGGAAAAGATCCATCCTCCTGGACAGATAAATTCCTTGTGACATCCTGTTATTGTTTTTACTGACCTCTCAGCTTTCCTACAGACAGTCTGGATCATTGCAAGTCTCCCTCTCTTTGTATTTCTGCTTGTGTGTGCGTGTATTTCAGATATACTGAGGAAAAAAAGCTGGCAGAGAGCGCCCCACAGCAATAGAGGGCACGGAGGGCCAGTAGAGCTGTCTGCTCTCTTCCTGCTATTGTTTCAAGGACCCAGATGAGACTATGCAAGGTTACGCCTCCTGGACATCAGCTTGCTAACCCTCCTGTTGGCACGCTCCTCCTACGGCTGCTGTGCGTTTCCATGGAGATTGAGAATTTGGCTGCAGATGACTGCATCACCTGCTGAAAGGCAAATTGCAGACAGTAATAAACAATAATCTAACCTGAAATTTAAAATCTGCCCATTAAAAAAACACAAGAAAATGTCAGTGGTAACTCATAAAAAGAAATGTAGTTCCAAGATGGTGTATTTCATTTATGTGATTTATTTGATAATACTGAGGGTTTTTGTTTGTTTCCGTGTTTGTTTTTAGCTGTGATAATCACATGGCTGTGGTAATTGTAGTTTCTTTCCATCTCCTCCTTCTTCTCCTCCTCTGTGTCCAAACTGAAATATCTCAGCATACAAATTGCATATAACTACATATGGATTTCCTAAAAATGCATATAGGCATCTATGGTGCCCAGAGGATGGATCCTAAATATGTTACATTTTCTCATATCCATAACATTAAATATATTTCAGGCCAATATGTCATGTATGAACTAAGATTAAATTAGCATTTGATCCATAGCAACACTTTGGGTTTTTTGAGTTTTCACTATCATTAATTAAAAATATGGCATTTGTCCAATATCTTTGCTCATAAATTACAACAATCTCACCAGGTTCAGTGGTGCAACACATCAGGGAGCAAGTGTTGTGAGCATGGACTCAAAAAACATTATGGCCTATTATATATTTCAATTTAATTTAATTTATATAGAACCAAATCCCCTCAAGGTGTTTTGGACTGTAAGGTAAAGCTCCTACAATAATATAGAGAAACCCCAAAAATAAGACAACCCCTATGAGCAAACACTTGGCAATAGGGGGAAGGAAAAACTCTCTTTTAACAGGAAGAAACCTCTGGCAGAACCAGGCTTAGGAATGGGCAGCCATGCGCATTTATGGGTTACACCAGGGAGTCAAGCACTTCTGATTTAGAAGTTTTTCTTTTCTATTTGAGATGCAAACAAATTGTCCTTCCATTTGGAAAGTGAGCTGTAAAAGTCACAGATAAAACTGTAAAACAAATCCTTTGACTTTACTGTTTCACTGACGATTGGTAAACATTTATGCATTATTAATACATTTAAAAATCATACAGAATTAGAAAAAATCTTGGGCTAATTCTTTAAGCATGCTATGCTTCCATTAGCTTGAGCTGACTAAGTAAAGCCCTGCAGATCTGCTAATACACTGCATCAGGGTTTTGTGTGCATTGATGTGTCTGTGTGTGAGGGAGTGAAAGCTCTTTCACATGTTAGAACTCCAGAAGTGTGCATTTTTATTACTTGCATGTTTAAATTCCCTTTCTTGTTGGGTGTATGCATCCATGACCTCATAACAAGCAAGGCCAACGACTGAAACTCGATCTGGAGTGAGGAACTCTACCTGTGCTGACGATCAGGTTTGCATTCTTTAGCTGCCAAATTTCCTTCACTGAGTCATGCGTCACATTCGATGTTGTTACTTGGTTCATGCTAACAAAAAAGGCTTATTAATAGGGAAATTGTTGATGCACGGGATTTTCATTAGCTTACACTGACATGTGTGCATTAAGCTGGATTGCTAAATCCCTCAGGCCTTCAGCTTTACAGTAGTAGCCCTGGGAAAAGGGCCAGACATCTGCTGCCTAGCTCACGTCAAGCACGTGAAGCCTGCCCTTCTTATGTGGCATACTGTACAATGGATTCTCGTGTGAATGACCTGCAAAATCTCCTGATTCTTGGTGTGAAGGGACAATTTGTGGATTTTTATCAAGTGTATGAACTTGGTTTTCATATTGCATATTAATATTGAAGTAATGAAATGATCTTTAATAACAAATTTCTCTTTGCCAAATCTAATGCAGTGTGCTTTTTTAGGAAAAATAATAATGTTATGCCAAAACAATTTAAAGTTATTCATCAGTTTCTCACTTTATTTATCACGGTCATGCTTTAATGTCATGAATGTGGTTTAATGTGCTCAGACATATCAGACTTTCATTTGCATAAAATTATGGACTTTTTCTGTTGTTACTTTACAAGTGAGAGATTTAGCAGGAGTGTGGAGATTACATAAATTTTCAGACAATAGAAACTATTCAAGCTGGGCTGCACTTGCTATATTTAACCAACTCGCCTTTCATTCAGATTAATATCCTGCTTTGGGATTAACCCTCACTTGAACACTTTGAACAAAGTAGCCTTGGTGAAATGTGAGCTCAGCAGCGAGTTGCAGTGTAATTTGACAGGGGAATTAAATATGTCAAAGGGGATGGGGAGAGGAAATAACAGGCAAATAAAAGTGTGCTTTTTTCTTCTGAAGTTACAGCTCAGAATGAACTCAGTGGAAAAACTCAGTGGAATGGGAAAAGTGATGACCAGTCTGTCTGTTGCTCTCCTTCTCGCACATTGGCCTCATGAACAGACACTTAGATGATTCAAAAATATTTAGTAAAAAGTATATATTCTCTCTTATCACTTTATTATTTGCACCTTATTAGTGTTCAGCTGGACCTTCTTTTACCTTTAGACCCATGTTATTCTTTGTGGCATGGGTTCAACAAAGTGCTGGAAACATTCCTCAGAGATTTTGCCGATACTGACATGATAGCATCATTCACTTACTGTAAATCTGTTGGCTGTAGATCTACGATGTGAATCTCCCATATTCCAAAGATGTTTTATTAGACTGAAATCTGGTGATTATGGAGTGAACCCATTTTCATGTTCAAGACACAACTTTGAAATGATTTGAGCTTCGTGACATTGGAAGGTGAGCAAGAATACTCAGGTAGGCTTTGGTGTTTAACAGTGCTCAACTTGGGCCACAAAGTGTGCTGAGAAAACATCCCCCACACCATTACACCACCACCATCAGCCTGAACTGATGCTACACGGCACTCTGGCTTCATTCTTCCATGTTGTTCATGCCAAAATCCGACTCTACAAATGATGCAGCAGAAATGGATTTCAGACCAATCTTCTATTGCGACACTTTGATAAGTTGCATCATCAGTTTTCCATTCATATTCAACAGCAGTGGCACCTATCAACAGACCTGAAGTACTCAGACCAGCCTGCCTGGCACCAGCAACCACGCCATTTTCAAAGTCACTTAACTTAACCTCCACAATTTTGCTGTACATGTACAATGACAATAAAGGGCTGTTCTATTCTAATCTATTCTGGCTCAGTTGGAACTTCAGCAGGTCAGTTTGACAATGTCTACGTGCCTAAATGCACTGTGACGTGTAGCATCACATGGCAGCATTTCAACTGCTGCCACGTGATTTACTGATTAAATAGCAGTTGCTAATAATAATGATGATGGTAATAATCATAATTAACTAATAAAATTATTTTGTAGGTTTTATGCTATTCAGTCACGAGACCACAAGATCAATATCAAGTCGTCTGCTTATAACTTTAGCATTTTTCCCCCACTTTGTTCACAAATGGAATGAGAAAGTGTTATGTATGTTCAGTTTTCAATCTTCAGTTAGTATACACGCAAATTTTAATGCATTACTGCAGCGCCATCTCATTCCTACACCAACTACTTGTTCAGCAGCTTGTAAAACTATTGCTCAGTTGCTGAGGTAAGTAGAAAGTGTAAGGAGGCATTGCTTCCATCAGCATCACTTTGCCGTTCGGGAAATGCAGTGCAACACCACACCAGCACCCCTCTGTGTCACAATGTGGGTACTACAGTTGAATCATAAATAAAATGTGATATCCTTCTCCACTTAAAAGGTTCTCCGAGGGCATACAGATACACAGCGTGTGAAAGTTATATTCCATTTCTCACATATTGGTAACATAAGCATTTTTGTGCTTCTTTTAGCAGCGTGACAATAATTATTGAATTGCTTCTACATGTAACTTCTTGAATAAGCCACTAGAAGGAGCCCTTGCCTTTCTGTATCTCTACATAAAGCCGCAGGCTGAAGTCAAAGAGCAATTGAGGGTGAAAGGAACGCTTTCATCATTCCTTTTTACTAATTGCTGGCAGTTCCCTGAAGATTTTTAACTTGTATAGGCATGAACTGTCACTATTGAGCTGTGAATAGCAGTAATATATGTAAAGCAAAGGAGCAGAGTATCTGTCTTGGTTGAAGAGTCAGTTGTCCAGGGAATAAGCAGAGATTCTTTCTTTTACTGCACACTCTTACTTTGTAACCTTTGTATATGATCCGGTTAACTGTGTTCACAAGTGTTACTTCTTCAAATTTCAGTCAGAATCTCCAAAGGAAGCTTTACTGCAGGGCAGACAGCAGCACGGCTCCAGCTGAGAGAAAATTACCCCTCTGCTGTTATTGCTGTTATGTGTTTTAAGATTTGGAAAGGTGCTATGTCATTTTTGTGCCTATTCAAACAGGAAGAGCAGCTTTCGTACAGTCATTGCCAGAAATGAAAGGACGTCTCGGCCAAATTCTAAACATAGGTTTACATTTAAAGCTTTAACAGTTACTGGCATAGCATACAAAGAACAGCAATACAAAGCCGAGAAGAAAAAGAAGCCAGAGGAGAAAATTTTTTTATTGTTGCCAATGCAGACGAGAGAGAATGACACAATGTTGAATCACAACATAATCTGGTTAAGTGTCAAATCTGCCAAAAGAATGCTTAGACCTTCAGATCTTTCTTCAGAGACGGAATATTGTTCCTCTCAGCATGTGCGTGATGATCACTGATTGCATTGGCAGGGTGGAGAGGAGCTCAATATTCAGTTCAAGTGCCAGAATCTGACACAGAGTGAAGATGGAGCCTGCAGCCAGTGGTGGGCAGCAAGTACTTCACTTATCTTAATTTTATGCCGCCACCTCTACTTCACTATATTAAAGGGTGAAATATCATACATTTTACCCCTACTACATTTATCTAACAATCATTGTTACTAGATATGGTTAACATCATGGTTTTATATTAAAAACCCCATCTTGAGCCAATAAAGTGTAAAATGTTGTTAAAGAACAATTCTGGGCCTCTCTGTCTCAATTCCTTATAAAACACTTTTTCATTGAGGTCTGTTGTCATATTTCACTTGTCTGTGTGTTCTTAGCAGTACTACCAAAGAGACCCTTCAAAGTAACTCTTTAGGCATTAACGATCTCATTTTTTCCCTCTTTTCATACATCATTAATCAGCTCACAACCCGTCTAATTTCTCACTTGCAATTCCCAGTAGATCAGCCGCTCTCAGCACTGGTCCTGCTAAGTGTCCTTTCCATACTATTCCATTCTATTGTTTTTTTTCCTTTTCTTAATTTTTACTGCTCTTATCTTGTACTTTCTGCCGTGACCAAAAAATTTCCCGCGTGTGGGACTAATAAAGGTTTGTCTTATCTCATCTTATCATACATCGCACATAGTGCACATTAGATACATATATCTGCGAGCCACTTTGGAACTCGACCTCAACCGCACCTCCACCTTTCATATTGTGTCTACTTAAATCAGTGTCAGGTCTGTTATCACTGATTGCACTGATACAGGGGTCTTGCTGCTCACCTCCTGAACTCATGCTTCCCACATTTGTGCATGGAGGGGTGGGGAGGTCAAGGAATGAACTATGTCTCCGAATGCAAAATCCTGCAGTTTGATATGACTGTCATTTTTTAACTATAGTGGAACTTAATGAACAAATTTTAAGCCATTCTAAATCTGTGGATGACAATAAGGTCTTACAGTAAATTACAACAACAGCAACAACAACAAAACCAGATAAAAAAAAAAACCAATCTGTCTAAAACCAATGCACCACTTTCCTTGTGCTTGGAAGTCTTTGTTTTGTTTGCTTAAGTCGATGTTACACATCAGCAATATGCAAATAGCCATAGTATAAGTGCACTCAGGAAATACAGTCTTGTGTGAATTCTCTTTCCTGGGGCCATAATAATGACACTGTGTTTTCTGTACTCAGAAGAATCGCTGGTACAGCATAATTTCTGCAGAAAAAAAGTCCTGGTATTTCTAACAAAAAAAAAGAAAAAAGTCATGGGTGTACTAGTTGTAATTTTTCTAGAACAAAATGTGTGTGGTGAAACGTCTGTCCAAAAAGTAAAAGTCTGCATAAAGTGGTCATTTGTTTTCACACAGAGATAATTTTTATATTTTGTTTAAGTCATTGTAACCAGATGAGTCTGTACTTGAGAGGTAATAAAAAAGTTTGTGAAAGTAACCATAAATATAAAGTCAATTGTGTGCAGTCATTTCTCTGTTCATTAATCTCCATCCATAACTTAATTTGGTGCATTCACAGTTCATTTCACCTTTAAAAGTCTCTGCCTGCAGGAGATGTTCCCCTCCTTTGGCGCTAAGGGACAACATGTGTCATTTGCAGCTGTCACTCACACACTCTTGCTTTTGCTTTGAGACTCTATGCAGGCTGTAGAAGTCCCCTCTTAGTTTTTTTTTTTTAAGCGCTTTGCATACTGTTACTTCATCTCGATGTTTTAGCTTCAATGTGCAGAATGATGCATGTGCAGAATTTGACACCAGACGCTGAATCTGAATTTCAAAATGTGTATATGAGCATAATTTTGTGACATAATGACTAGTTTGGAAATCTAACTTGTCAGTGAAGAAGAAGATGTCTTGCATAAAGTATTGTTGCATATTTAAACTGTAAAAAACTATAGTATGATTTTAAAGCCTGTGACTAATAGCGTTAACAAAACACTTTGTATGCTGAAGTTATTGATCAGGTAGCAGACAGAGATTAGATGGCATACTTCAGCGCACCTATCATGACAGAGATGAGGGGTGGCTGAATCTGGGTGAGGGGTGGTTTGGGGTGATTCAATCATACTCACACAGCTCAGACACACACTACGTTAAAGCTGGCAGCACTCAGACACCGATTCTGGATTTGTAATTTTACTCAAGATGATACAGAAAGAAGAGAATGACAACAATTACTTTTTGCACTCAGCTTCTGCAGTCATGCTTTATGATGGTATATTTAAACCTCAGCATGGGATAATTTTTACTGTCTGAAATGTTGTTTAAAAATTGTTTTAAAAACCACCTTGGCTTTACATGTCTTTCTTAATGTGTTTCCCCTCATTATTTATCAGTTTAAGATCACAAAATAAGCAAGAATCAAATGTTGATGAAAACTCTCTTTCAGCTACAAATATATTTACAAAGAGATTACATTAGTTTGAGTTGCAAAAATAATTAGCACGGTTGATACTTGGATATGGATCAAGCAATGTAGCTGGGTCAAAAAAAGAAGTCTTTATGGACCTTGCTAGGTTATGTTCTTCCAAAGGTTCTTTCAAAAGTTATCTTATTTTTATAAAGGATAATCAGGTCAATTATGACAATTAGAGCCAAAATTTACCTTCTTCCAAAGATGCAAGAAGCATAGAGATGTTCATGCCACGATATGTGCAATCAAAATCTTACTTAAACAGAAGAATACAAGCATAGGGTACCAGGGTGGGGAAGTGGTGCACACCGTTACCTCACAGCAAGAAGGTCCTGGGTTCAAATCCAAACTGGGGTTTTTCTGTGTGGAGTCAGTGCGCGTTCTCGCTGAGTATATCAGCTTCCTCTCGCAGTCGTACATTGGGGTAAGTTAATTGGAGATTCTGAGTTGGCTGTAGGAGTAAATGTGAGCTTGAAAGGTTGCCTGTCTCTGTGTGTTCTCCCAGAGACAGACTGACAACCTGTCCAGGGTGTAGCCTGCCTCTCACCAGCTGTGACAGGTTCCAGCACACTCTCCAACTCTGAATTGGACAAGTGGAAGAAAATGGATGGATGTACATGCAAATACAAAGTAAGAATTTGATATGTTGTGCCACTATGTGTAATAATATTTTGGGTGGCACAGTGGTTAGCACCTTCGCCAGACAGCAGAAAGGTCCTGAGTTCCTGGTCTAAGAACTTGTATGTTCTCTCCACTACTCCAGCTTCCTCCCACAGTCCAGAAACATGCATGTCGTTAGGTTTAGTCATTCTAAATTGGCTGTAGGTGTGAGTGTAAATGGTTGGCTATCAGCCTGTCCATGGTTTGCCCTGCCTCTCAGCCTATGATAGCTGGGACAGGCTCCAGTGGAGAAAAGCAGTACCTTGAGAACACTTTGAGAAATATTACATTCACTTCAATACTCAGTGTAAAGCCCATTATGACACTGACAGTCCTGTTTGTTCACTCTGTTGTAAACCACACGAAGCAGCTCGATAATATATGCTGCAGCGCCCTGCAAGAAAGGACAGTATGTGACTGTATACATTACATTATGATTAATAACGGTCTGATTCATATACAATTGATTGAAAAAAATTAAGTGGTTGATAATAAGAGCACACTCCATCCTCACTGATGTATTAATATCTTAATGGGGGAGTTAACAATATGGACTCATTGCTCGTGGCAGCTTCTTGGCGCCAATCCAGTCTTCACAACAGAGCGAGAAGACAAAGATATGGAGATGCATAAAAGAGAGGGTGGATCACTGCGGGGCAGAAAGACGTGCTGTGTACTGATTTATAATACAGTTTTAATAGCATCACACAAAGAAAAATGATCTTCCCCGAGTTGCTCTTCCAAGAAGAGTTCAGCCATAGCATTGGGTATTATCTGTCTGTCTTCTGGTTTCATTAGTCAAGCAGTTTGTCTTTTTTGTCCTCTGCCTGCTTTTTTAAGCTATGAAACCAATGAGTATGGAGAGCTTCTGACTGCAAACTTACTTTCAATTCCATTGCTTAATGATCAGATTAATCATTTTTAAACATGCCACCATAAGCAGCTCCATGCTCTCCTCAACAAGGTTAAAGAAATCAGCTCCACATGACTTTCATGTCTGTCTACTGAACTTAAAGCTGGAGCCAGAAGATGGTGAGCCTAGCTTAGCACGGACGCTTAAAACAGGGGGGAACGAAACCTCTTTCTCTGCCTATACTTGCGGGCTTTGTTTTTGGGCTATCAACAAAACAACTACCCCTTTCTGTTCCTTGGGAGAAGTGGGCCAAGTGCAAATCCATTAAATATGTAGAGTAAAGTCTTAAGCTTGCACAACATTTACAGCCACCATGGGACCTGGAAGATTGGGGTTAAGAGGCAAAAGGGGGGCACATAGGTATGAACAAATACTTAACTCCATCAGCCATTGCTGACCCAGATTCTCAGCTAGGGTGTGTGGTGTAAACACTTTTACAGTTTACATCTTTAGGCACAGACGTATCAATAAAGTCTTTTGATTATCATGTTTGCGAAGATGCAAATTAATTTCACATTAAATATGTAAGTGCCTGTTAGCAGTTCTTACCGTAATACTGAGATCATTTCATTTTTCATCAGGTGAAACATCTCGCTGAAATAATACAACCTGTTTGACAGTACTGTCCATAGAAGCCAGTTGGGTAGCAATAGTAAAAGAATAGTAAAATTTTTGGAATTTTCCCTTTCAGATTGCACAGAGAAGCATGGATGAAGAATGGCTTCACATATTTGTGGAAGGCCTCATTTTGTGCAATGACACTCATAAAAAAAGAAGCCATTTAGACTTTGCCTGGAAAAGAGTGATCGCTGCAGTTGCCCCCGTGCCACTGAGAATGAAAAAGGAGCCTCAGCGAAGCACAGGCCATGTTTCTCAGTAAATTTTAAGTACAGCCTATCCTAGCGATGCAGTTCGATGAAGCTGCAATCAATTTAATGTGGCTGCATAATGATAAAAAAATGATTTGCCATGAATTTAGTGATGGATGGTGAGCATTTCAAATGTGACACTTAAGTGTTTTCTAATTACAAGTGTGCTGGTAAGTAAATCATACAGTGTATCGTCCTGTTTGGTTATATTGTTGCTTTTATATACACATATTTCCATGAAAGACGTTAAAAGTTTGAAAACCCACTTCAGTCTGCGAGAGATTGTTTGAGGTGTATAACCAGAGATAGATATGAGACAGAGGAGAGAGAAAAGATATGTGCAAGAATCGAAGATACAGAAATAAAAAGAGTGACACAGGAATCACAGTGGCTCGTTTCCTTCTTCATATGCATCACATCTCTTCCAAGGTCGACTTTTTGAGTAGAGAGACGAGGTGTCAAAGACAAAGTCAATTTCCTATTCAGCTTCAGACTGTTACTGACAACTCCTGAGCCTTAAGATGAGTAAGAATACTGGCAATTAATAAATGTAATGTAAAGCTTACAATAAATATTCTCTCATTTGGATAAAAGGTTTAAATCTAAATTAAATGTAGCTGGAAAAGAAACATTAGTGTTATTAGAGCTACAAGGCTGATGTGTAGGGAGGGGCGAGAATTAGAAACAGCTTTATTGGTCAATTATTTTGACTGCAATAAAGATAAAGACCAGTAGTGGTTTACACATTCACCTAATAAATAAAACATTCTCAGTTTAATCCCACACTGTAAAATGTAATTCTAGCTGTTTGTTATTTCAACATATTATTCTATATCAGTTTGACGATAGATGACTGAAGTTGTTGTTATAACATAGAATTACAAGTTAAAAACGTCCCAATTACACCAAAAAAAGCTAACTTGAAAACTCATGTCCAGCTAAATCAGAAACTTATGTGAACTTGACAATGCGGGTAAGTTGAGCACAGCAGGATTCAAAACTGCCTCACGTGACTGCTACCGAGGTGCATCATGGGGAATTGGCGGTTAACGACATGCTCGCTTTACTTGGACGTTTTCTAATCGTCTTCTTTGGAATATGCTTTCAAGGTGAGTAACATTGGTTATAACTATAAGGAAAGAGAGCTACAAAAGTTGGAACATGTTTTGAATTTATGGCATGACGTGTGTTTTTCTCTTTTACCGAAATGTTTGCTTTAGCTAATGTAACTTTAGCCAACAAGGTCCAGCTTGTGTGTCATGACCAAACTTGACCTAATAAACTGACATATGGCCTTTTTTATGGGTTTAATGTGGCGCTGACCAAATCACAAGTATTGTGCCGCTAGCTTTAAGGTTGTGCACTCAACCACTGTTGCGATATTAGCAAGCTAACTCAGCTAATTAATAAAGCTTATTTCATATTGTCTCTGTACTTGTAAATTTCTTTCAAGTTCACAGGCTGTTGTATTTTGGTGGAAGTTCATTTTGGCAATATTTCCAATAACTGGCTGGGTTCAAAAAGACCTTTTTGGCAGGACTCGGATGCTTGTTGTCATCTGTTTATCCCTATGTAATCACTTAAGGTGTTATTAACTGCTGCATGCTAAGCTGCAAGAGTGCACTGAGGACTGAGACAAAATATGGTCTACAAACCAGCATTATATTAGTTTTTATCAGATAGTCCTCCAGTGTGCTTATTTTTTGCTTTAATTATATTGTGCAGTTATTTGTTACCCTGAAATGCTTTATGCTTAACAACAGTTCACTATTTTGACTTATTTTTGAACTCTTGTGATCAGTATGACTAGATTGTGTGAGTTTCCATACTAAACGAGCTGTAGTGATAAAATAATTGGCATCAGAGACACTGATTTTTGGCATGGTATACTGCAGAAGTTTTTTTTTTTTTTTGCATAATTTACCTTTTAATTAAACTGCATTCTCTGTATTGTAACAAAACTAACATTGTTTATATGTCAGAAAATTAGCAAACATGAATAAATGGCGAAAACAATATAATTATAACATATATTTTTATTTTACTTATTTTAGGTCTGTGAAGCCAAACTTGATGCTGGGGATTTATTTTTGTCAGTGGAGTCAAATGGTAAGTTACAATTTGTGCATTTTGTCATACTGGAAACACCTCAGATTATATTGTAATTTAATAGCTCTGTAGAACAAATGATATAAAGATTGTAGTGTCAGGGTACTTCTTAAGAAGTAATATGGCACTATTGATGATCACATGCAGGTGGCATAAACTAAATATTCAGACGTGTTACCAACAAATGATTCATTAACAAAAGCAATGGAGCAGACTGTTTAGGTTCTTGTGGTTGTAATAACATCCATAACTGCAAGTTTGTCATTAATTTATTTTCACAGGTCTAGATGATCACATTTGACTTTGTCATTTAAATGAGGTGGACTTGCAAACTTTGCGCTCTTTGGGGTAAATTGCTGTCCACTACATATACACAGAATCTGCACAGTATTTCAGATCTAAAAAGGGAGTATGTAATGGACTTGCTGGCTTTAATGTAAAAAGCCTGTTGTGTAACTTTAATGAGGCAGTTGGACTAAAACAGTATTGCTTATCAAGGTAAACATCTGAGGAATAAGGAAACTGTTACTTGTCCTTTTACTCAGTGTTCTTTTAATCGCACGTTTACTAAAGTTTTACATCACATAAGTCATTTTCACAATCATTCTACTTTAAAAGATTTCAAGACAGAGCTTATTGTTCTCTGAACTTCCTTGTTTGCTGAACGGCAGGTAAAGTGCATCTTTTTGTTTGTTTGCTTTTGTGTGTTTGTGTTTTCTCTAATGAGCCTCAGATGATGGTTTGCTTAAATTTGGGTCTCAAAGAATCTTTTTTTAATTCTGCCTGTACTCTCCACCCCTCTTCTTCTATTGCTCAGGTTGAAGCAGAATTTGCCCGTCTTACATCTGTTGACCTGAAAGGGTTCCTTTTTGCTGTGCTTGACCATTATGGAGAGGTTCGTGGAGCTGTACAAAATCAAGAGCGGCATAGAAAGGCTAACTAGGCTCATAAGATGCTTCGGAGATGATGTAAGTGTTCAACTGCGAAATCTAATCCTTTGTTTAAGTTTTAGGTTATCCAGTTCAACTGATGAACTCATTGAAAGAAAGCTGATAAGTAAAGTCTGTCATCATATTTCACAACTGGACATTTAGTGTGGTAACTTTTACAGAATCTATGTATATTGGTGGTAGGTTGGATATCATATTCTACTTGAATGTCCTGATAAGCCTGATTCAAAATCTCCAATGATAATCATATATTGATGGAATTATGTATCAAAAAGCTGTGAATTTGGAGCTGTCTACATGCTTCATAAACACTGTTTAAAAAGTGTTTTTGTTTTCTTTTTGACTTCTTTGACCAGAGCCCTACACAAAGGAAGAGGACAGAGGACCTCATTTTCTAAAGGAAGATCCCTCACACACTTTCAAGACTGTGAAGGTTAGCATTGTTTCTTTTAGTAAATTTAATAATGACAGCACCACAGTGGATTTTAAATTAAAAAGTACATGTGTACTTTTTCCTCACCAAATGTATTATTACAAGATCTTTGACACTGGATTTGGTCTGGGTTTCAGAGAAACTAACTGGCAAGCTAGCATTGATATTATTAGTGTCTTGTGTTTATTCATGTCTTCACCAGGGTCTTTGACATTTCGCTGCTGTACTGTTCACTTCAGCTTTACGTTTGATTTCTCACATTGTATATTGTAATGGCAGAGATATTAGGATATTTAAGGGGCTGCAGTGGCTGCTACAGCTGTGGGGGGCAATACTTTGGTGAAATGTCCTGGACCCTGGAAAAGAGACTGTGTAGACTGGGTAAGCAATTAAAGGTTACTGGCCGAGAGTCATTGGGCAGCTGGGTAAAGGTGGATGTTGATATTCAGTGCCAATTATGCAACCTGTTCAGCCATGTCTATATGCTCTTTTTTCATGCTGTTAATATAGGGGGAAAAAATAAACTTTAATCAATAAACTGATTAAAGAAGCATTGTCTATGGAGCCATAATCTGATCCTGTAGTGTAGCTGCAGTTTGCACATTTCATGTATTCTCAGCCAGATTTGGTTTAGAGCACAGCCAATATTTAGCATAAATAGATTTAAATTCACACACTGGTGATGGCAAGCTACATTGTAGCCACAGCCACCCTGGGGCGCACTGACAGAGGCGAGGCTGCCGGACACTGGCACCACCGGGCCCTCTGACCACCACCAGTAGGCAACAGGTGAAGTGTCTTGCCCAAGGACACAACGACTGAAACTGTCGGAGCCGGGGCTCGAACCGGCAACCTTCCAATTATAAGACGAACTGTCAACTCTTGAGTCACGATTCAGTCATCCACCCATGTGTGTGAATGACTGAATGTGTAAAGCACTTTGGAGTCCTTAGGGGACTAGTAAAGCACTATACAAATACAGGCCATTTACCATTTAAATTGAAAATTTTGTTTGAATTCTGCAATTGAAGACATGCTCAGTTATTTATGAACATGGTCTTTGTTTAAAGCAAGAAATGGATTTGTAACATGGGGGTGCATATCTCATTCTGAAAAAACTTTAACAACTAATAAGTGTTACCCAAAGCCAATCACCATCATCCAAAGCATCAGTATGGCTCTTCTTTGGAAAGACATGAATTGTTAAGCACACGGGATATTGTGTAATTGTAATTGTGTAATTTTTTTTTTTTTTTTGTCTTTGAACCCTTTTATAGCCGACAGGTATTGAAGACACGTTTTCTAAGAGGATGAAAGTTGGCATTGCGATGGTGAAAGAAGAAGACATCGATGTGTTGGTTGTCCTTGAGGCAGCAGTAATCCTGTCTAATCTGAGGGATGTCTCAAGTGCCATTTCCATGCTGATGGGCCTTCTTTTTGCCCTCAACATACACTATCCAAAGGAACTTAAGGACATCTTTGAAGTCATTCAGAACATCCTAATGAACATTGGTGGAAGGCAGTGCATCTCACTAGTGCATGGTCTAAGAAACAGACTCTTGCAGAAAGCCATGCAGAACTGTAATTGTATGATCCTTAGTGTTAAGGACAGTTTTTATTTTACTGTTTGTTTTTTTATTCTTGCAAGTTCTCATTCTCACTTTTGTATGTCACTAAATGACTACACTTTACATTCCAGATTAGACAATTACTCATTTGTTCATGGTTTAAGAAACTTATGTGAACAACAATATAATGCTGGACTTTGCAGATGCTTATCTCATGCAAGTCAGTAGTTTTTCCTTTGTTTTGCAATTGAGCAGACTCAAACTAATGTTTCTGAAATATCCATATTATCAAATGTTTCAGAAGCATGCAGTCATTTTCAGAGATATTGGTTCTGTGGAATTTGTTGCAATTGTAAACGAAGACAAATACAAGAGTTTGATGTCTTAGTTGTTATAAACTGATCTTTACTGTCACTTATCAAAGGTTTTGTACTATTTTAATATTTCAAGTTTTATGCTAACAGGTGTGACTGAGCACAATGAAGTTTAAAAATTTTGTAAATGTAAAGAATAACTTTTCTAAAATAGCAAGTGTCCCGTTGATACATTACATTAATGCAGACTTTATGTTGTTACTTCACAAGAATCACTACTGCTCCTAGAGTATTGGTCAGAATTTCATCTTCACCCAAACTGGGCTCAAGACCAAGTTCAAATTTATTGTTTCACAGGGAGCAGCCTTTGAGTTTTGATGGATTGTGAGCCTGATGAGCTACGTCACTGATTTTTCTGTTTCTCAGATGACTAAGATGGCACAATAAATGGTGAATGTTGGGTGCTCATGAGTAATTGTCTTGTCATGTTCTTAAAACAAACTTTCTGTATGAAATGATCAGATAGACTTTAATGGAATCTGTGGGGTTTTATTTTTTTTCTGTAAACAACAGAAAATTAATTTAAAGGAATGTAGATATTTAAACCTGAGATCTAAGATAAACCTAACAGGTAGTTTTGCTGAAATGGATGTTAGAAAGCCAAAAAAAAACAAAACAAAACTTAAGATGTTTAATACACATTTTTCTTTACATCCAGTCAATCAACTCTGATAATTAAAATGAAACTGATTTACAAGTTCACTCAGCTACCTTAAGGAGCTCAGTTAATTAATAAACTTAAATCAACTTAGCTAACAGATTATGTTAGTTAAGCTAAAATAGATTCCTAAGTTAAAAGAACTACTAAAGTATTTGAATTAACTAAAAAACCCAAGTCAACTGAACTAGGACAAGAGTTTAAACAATAGATTATTTTAATTTAGCTGAAAGGGTTTTCCCAAGTAAAGATGACAATTAAAGGAGTTGAACTGACTAATAAATCTCAGTCAACTAAACTAAGATGAAAGTTTAGACAACATGTGATTTTTCATTGAGATAACAATTGGTTGTGTTATAAGAACAAACTCTATTTCTTGACTTAACTTAAAATTTTAAGGCAGCCCTTTACCTCATATTTTTAAGTTGAAACAACAAGTTATATTTTACAGTGCAGGAGGAAATACAAATCCCTCTGGGGTTACATGAGGAAGGGTAACGCGGCGCTGAAAAGGCTTACCTCTCTGCTGCGTTACCCCTACACTCTTATTGTGTAAAGCGGCTTCAGGCGACTGCTGTTGTGATTCGGTTTTATATAAATAGAATTGCATTCAACTGAATTGAACTGTCTGAGCTCTCAGGACGTCTGACCAGTTGCTCCTACATATACAAAAACCACAGAGCATTCTCCATGGTTGTCCCTAAGTTGTGGAATAAATTTCCTTTACATGTTAGACAGCTGTCTACAATGTCCATTTTTAAAACTCATCTTAAAATGCATTTATACTCTTGGGCTTTTGATCCAGAATCAGGCACTGATCTTACTTGTTATTTTTATATTTTAGTTCTTTCTATCAGTGTTGTTTTTATTTATTTTTATCATTCAATGTATTTATTCCCTTTCTTTGTACAGAAAAAAAGGGTATTCCTGTGGCTGTTTTAAAGTGCTTTATAATTAAAGTTGTATGGCATGATACTCGCTGTGGTGACTCCTGTGAATAAGGGAGCAAAGCCACCAAAAGTAGCTTTAATGTAGTTATTTCAGGTTTACAGGCTGCAAAAGTAGTGCAAATGAGTGAACCCAAGAATATAGATAACATAATTTTATGCGTACCTCTAAATGTAGTGATTTAATGTCATGGAAAAGTAAATAGCCTATAACATAATCTGCACCCAAGACCATTCTGAAATCTTTGAGGTTTTTCTCTAATCATATCTGAAAAAGCAGATGTGCAGACATCACCTGGAGAAGAAATTGCAGCCATAGTGCTAAAAGATGGCGCACAGTTCTTAATGTGGGACAGCTCAGGCTGAAATCTGGGACACTCATTAGAAGCCTTTTCTAAAGGCCTAAATCAACGCATGAAATCTTGTGGTAAAAAACGTCTCTGGTCTCATTAAAAAAATTAAAACAAAAATCAAAAACCTGTTAGGCCTATGTGTGAGACATTTGAATCAACAGGCAACCAGAGGGCTGTGTCAAACTGCAGAGTGTTACACTGTTTTACGTCACATCGAATCATGAGATAATCTAAGCTACTGGCACTTTAGAATCACCGGATAAGCTAATGTGTCCAACTTTGAGCTCTGCGGGGACAATCGTGCCACCTACTATTGTGAACAGGAAGCAATATAGTTCAATTCAGTTCAGTTGGTCTGTCTGTCTGTCAGCCACCCACCAAATAAATATTCAGTATATGAAGATGAATACTACTGATTATCTGTATGTAGATATATGTTTTGTGTCCATTTATGTGATTAAAGACATCTCCAATCTAAGAATGGCCCTTAAAGAAAGAAGTAAAAAAAATAAAAGCATATTTTACATGAATTATCATAGCAGCTTGGCTTGTGAAAGATTTAGTTCCTCGGAATCCACCTTTGAACACACTTGTGATTAAATTGTTGCCTGTCAGCATTTACATAAACGGAACTCACAACAGTCTACAGTTTCCAGCTGTTACTAACACATCCATGACGTCACGCTTGCAACTTCCTGTATGAAGACTGTCCCATTTTTATAGAACCACATGTGTAAAGTCGAATAGTTTCATGACTAATCTTGACACCCAACAACACAGACTGTTAAAAGACTCTAATTCAGTGATCTCACTTGAAAACTGTAGTCAACTGTCTTAGTGTGCAGTGGGTTTATTGAGTATAATAATAATAATAATAATAATAATAATAATGCTTCACAGGACAAGATCAGAAACAAACAATAAATGAAACATTTAAGAGATCAAAGTGAAACAATAAATAAGGTATAGAAATTCTGCCATAACAAAAAGATAAAAGGGAGAAATGAAGATAATTAAAATGAAAAACAGGTAATTAAAGAAAATATAAATCATCACTAGGAGAGGGTGATCAAACAAATCTAAAACATGACATAATTCAACATGGTGTCAGGACCCGGGCTCCCCAGTGGATTCTCTGTTTCTGTGTGTGTGTGTGTGTCTCTCTCTCTCTATGCTTTGTGTTCAAGATTGTCCATAGGCAGGGCTCCTCTTGAGTCTCCACCCAACTCACCTGTGGCTGGTTCCCCACATGTGGAAGATGAGCAATTAGGGGCTCCTACTTAAGGCGTGGGTAGACGCCCAGTCATCACTGGAACATTGATCTGGATTGTGTGGAATGGCTGCTGGCTTGGTTTGCAAGTTGGACTCCCTCCTGTGTGGACCCCCCTGAGTCCTCTTGGACCCTTCCCCTTCCTGGATGTCCCCCTCGCCAGTCTGTGTATTTTCACTATACTGATCTACCTGTAAATAAAAACTTCAGTCTGCCTTTGTGAGCTCTGCCTTTGAGTCCATTCACCTAGTGCCTGACATGACATGTGGAGCTTTTTCAGTGGAGGCTGAAAAAGGCTGTCCATAAAACACATTTCTTTAAGAAATCCCAGTAGATGAGCAGTTTCTGAAATACTCAGACCAACCTATTTGCCATCAACAATCATGCCAAGCTCAAAGTCATTTAAATCACCTTCCCCATTCTGATGCTAAGTTTGAATTTCAGCAGGTCATCTTGACCATGTCTACATGCCTAGATGCACTGTGTTCCTGAAATTTGATTGGCTGGTTAGATATTTGCATTAACGTGCTATACACGTACTGTGCACTCTACAGTTGCCTGGAAAAGAGTGATATATATATATGTATATATATATATATATATATATATATACATATATATATATATATATATATATATATATATATATATATATATATATGTATATAGTCTCTTTTTTGATTAATATAGTTTCACAATGATCATTCTGCTTTTCTCACTTTCAGCAGTTTTAAAAAAAATCCTTCACATTTCATTTTTGCATCTGAACACTTTTTCTTCTACATTATTCCCACATTTTTGCAGTACTCTTTCCAAAGCCAGTAATGTTTTTCATAAAAGTATAAAACCATTTGGTGTCTAAATCTTGAAACAATGGTCTTAGTTTTTAAAACGTCTTGATGCATTCTCAATCATCCAGGAAAGCAAATCTCCAAAAGTTGATTCTGTTCATCTGGACGTAGCGTTTTGTGGGAGAAACGTTTCGTCACTCATCCAAGTGACTTCTTCAGTCTCAGCTGACTGCAGGTTTCCCCAATCTTATAAACAGTACATTTGCTTAATGACTGAAACCAGCCCAGTGAAGGAACAATGGGCTGGGAGGTCAGTTCCTTAATCATAATTATGCAAATTCTCATGACCATTGATCAACAACTACTGACCAAAACCCACTGATCAACAAAAAACATCTCTCTCTTACATCTCTCTTCACTTGCATCCCAGTCACGGAAGCGTTGGAGGTAGTCCGTAAGAGATTACAGGATGACACCAACCTCAGCAACAGGACCACTCTCAGCATCGACCAAGTGTGTTTGCTTTTGGAACTGTGTCTTCATTCCACCTACTTCACATACAAGGGTCAGTTCTACAGGCAGAAACATGGGTGTGCCATGGGCTCCCCAGTTTCACCCATCGTGGCCAATTTGTACATGGAAGAAGTGGAAAAGAGGGCTTTGCTATCCTACCCTGGAACACCACCAAGCCATTGGTTCAGATATGTGGATGACACCTGGGTGAAAATAAAATCTGAGGACGTACTACATTTCACGGATGACATTAACTCGGTGGACCGACACATCAAATTCACCAGGGAGGATATGAAAAGTGGCAGGTTAGCCTTCTTAGACTGGGAGATTTCCATCAGTAATGGGGGACATCTAAAAGCTGACGTGTACCGTAAACCTACACATACGGATCAGTATCTAAGGTTTGACTCTCATCATCCACTGGAGCACAAACTGGGTGTCATCAGGACGCTACAACACAGAGCGAACACCATCCCCACAGACACAGCGGCCAGGGAGGCAGAAGAACAGCACATCAAGAAGGCCCTGAGTAAATGTGGTTATCCTAGCTGGACTTTTGTCAAAGCTGGAAAGGCACTTAAAGAAAGCTCCAACCGATCCAGGAGAGAAGGACAACCGCTGCCCAAGCGAAAACCTGTAGTGATCCCATATGTGTCAGGAGTATCGAAGCAGTTGAGACGCATTTTTTCTAAACACCGGGTCTCTGTGGCTTTTAAACCCCAAAACATGCTGCGCCAAAAACTGGTCCACCCCAAGGATCGGGTCCCCCGACACAAACAGAGTAACATAGTGTACGCTGTTAAGTGCCAGGAGGATTGCCAGGATTTATACATCGGGGAAACCAAACAACCTCTGGCGAAGCAGATGGCACAACACAGAAGAGCTACCTCGTCAGGCCAGGACTCTGCAGTCTATTTACACCTACAGGCCAGTGGACACTCTTTCAATGATGAGGATGTACACATCCTGGACAGGGAGGAACGCTGGTTTGAGCGCGGAGTCAAGGAGGCCATTTACGTGAAAAGGGAAAGACCGTCTCTGAATCGAGGAGGGGGCCTAAGGGTACATCTTTCGCCATCTTACAATGCTGTGATTGCAGCCATTCCCCAACTCTCTGTGAATGGTACTCATGGCCATTGATCAGTGGTTGTTGATCAGTGGGTTTTGGTCAGTAGTTGTTGATCAATGGTCATGAGAATTTGCATAATTATGATTAAGGAACTGACCTCCCAGCCCATTGTTCCTTCAGTGGGCTGGTTTCAGTCATTATGCAAATGTACTGTTTATAAGGTTGGGGAAACCTGCAGTCAGCTGAGACTGAAGAAGTCACTTGGATGAGTGACGAAACGTTTCTCCCACAAAATGCTACGTCCAGATGAACAGAATCAACTTTTGGAGGGTCTTAGTTTTTATTTACTGATCACAGATTTGGATTGATTAACTGCAGGGGTGTGTCTAGGAAGGGATAAGGGGTGGTATCGCTTCCCCTTGTGACTCCCCACCAAAACCGTTGCACTAGAGTACCGTTAATCTTACAATGCCCAACACCATTGGATGAAAGCACTGATTGGATGAGTAGGAATGTAGCTGAGTACATTCAATCAAGTACTTGAAGTAGTACTACACTGCTATCTGATTTTTCTCCACTGAATTCTGAATACAATTACTTCACTTTGTACTCTATACTATTTATTTTAAAGCTTTAGTTGCTTATTATTTCTGGATTGCACTATTATGGATCAAGTTACTTAGAAACTTGATCCAAATATTTAAGGTCTACAAATACTACAAATATTTAAGGTCATGAACATTACAAACATATATATATCTCAGCAATTCAATAATTATAACTTACTAATTTTGTGTATAGCAGCAGTCCCCAACCCCCGAGTCGTTTGGTACCGGGCTGTGAGAGTTGAGGCTCGGGTGTGAAATTTGTGGTCTTCAGGGTTTTTATCTGTTTTTAGCGTTATTTTTTTTAAATTGTTTTTATCGTTAACTCGGTTTCCCTGGGTCTTTTCCCGTGTCTTATGAATAAATCTTCTTTTTTTGGTACCGGTACTGGTCTTATTTTGTTATATTTATCCACACACCTTAAAGGCCAGTCTGTGAAAATATTGTCAGACCGACAAAGGCGCAAAAAAGGTTGGGGACCGCTGACGTATAGGATCCTAAAGTTGACTTTCACATGTATACATTTACTTTATGCACTTTAAATATATTTGAATATACAATCTGTGAACTATTAAGCTATTTAAATAGGATTATAACCTTTAAAGAAGTAAACAAATCTATTATTTATAAAACTGTTCATCACAAGGTTATGTTTAAATTCTCTTACAGCTCCACTTTTCGCATAATAAATCTGCTATAGGACGCTGGGCTGTGGAAGATCTTGAGAATTTGTGGTTTTTACAGCAGTTATCTACACTTATCAAATATTACTGACCCAACATTTTGGTTTCATGCTCCCTTCCTCCCCTTTCCGCTGTCTTCATGGTCTCCTCCTGTGCCACCCCATTTAGAAAATCCTGGAAACGCCCCTGATTGACTGCCCTTGCATAGTTGCACACATGTGAAAAACCTTTTAACTGTTCCTGCAGTGACATTTGCGCCAAAGCGATGGAGAAAACCCGTAATGTATGTGAAAGGGTGCCTCCGCGGGCCACCACTCCGTGCACCACTGCCATCCACCGTGGCTCCATCCGTGCTTCAGTCTCCGCCTCGTTCTTAGCGCCGCCCTCAAGGAGTGACTTGGTGTTGAAGCACAGAGAGAGAGCGAGAGAGAGGGACTCTGCAGACTCACACACACACAAACAGAGACACACACACTCTGAGCTCCTCACACCAGCTGCTGTGTCTTTACTAACGGGACAACTTTAAACCTCCTGGATACCACAGTGGACCCTCTGCTTTCCCCTCTGCTCAGTGTGAACACCCCGGACTGAGGTGAGTGCAAACATCCACACATGTTGCCAGCTCTCTTTTTAATTTCGGGTGTGTTTGCCGTGGACCGCTTGAAACTAAACCAGAAGATGGAAGAAGGGAATTTTTTTTCCCCCCGTGGAGGAAAAGGGGGCAGTAGACAGGCAGGAGGAGAGGCATGTCCGGCTTCTGTTGGAGCACTCCGAGCTAGCGCACTTTACCGCCTTTAGCGGGTCACCAGACGCTTTACTGAGCTGTAATTAAACCGGTGAAAAGCGTCGTTTCCGCTGCTGGCGCCAGTAAACACAACAACACGGGTTGAGCGGCTTTAACATCTCCTCATGGATGTTGGTGTAACAGCGCTGCGGTGACACACATGGCTCTCCCCCCTCCTTTAGTCCGGGAGTGCTGGCTGGCTGCTGCTGGGACACCGGGACTGTTTGCAGCGGGCGAAGCTGCAGATGTTTATTTTGCATTTACTTTGTGAGTTTGTGACTCCCACAATCCAGGCTGAACGGACTGATGTTCAGGCTTTACGTGCCGGCGAGCAGAGTCTTCGTCTTAACTTTTATATAGGACATTTACGTATGTGCACTCATACGGTTTCCGCTTTATTGTGACTGTAGCATGCTCACTTATTCCTCCCCTTTATGTGATTTGAAATGATTAGTCTTATATGTAACCCATATATGTATGAGTATAATAAAGATGTACTTAAAAAATGACCCTAAATGTTATATTAAATGTGCAAACTGCCCCTTTTTGTCCATCAGCAGTGCAAAATCCTGCAGAATAACCAGCAAATGCCAAAATCAGCCAACATTCCTGGCTCAAAGTCTTCAAAATATGGTGACTTAAAATCACTAACAGTTCTTTTCATTGCTCATTTGTTTGATAATCACTTTATCCATTAAAGGATTTGGTCAAATATATTCAACCAGGGTATGAACATTAGCTTATACTCCCCTAAATACTGCCTTTATCATGTCATATACACCCACCCACACCCCCAAATCCCTAAATTCATCCAACAGTCTAAAGAGATTCACTTCACAATGACCTCAAACAGAAAAGAGCTTGAAATTCTCATGTAAGCAGCTTTAACTGGCAAATATGTTGGCTTTTTTTTCTAACATAAGTGACTAAAACGTTTCAAAATGGCTGCTATTTTTATTTCATGACTACAACCCGTTCTGTGCTGGCTACAATGCACATCAGGCCACATTAAACATCTGTTTGACCCTCCCAGTGCTGTGATGACATCAGTAGTGTCCTAATGTGCTGCTTCCAGAGATGTGCACCAAACATCATCACCAGCGTTCATCTCGTTTTGTGCCAGGTGTACCCATTGCTAAGACAGGTGGGCTTCTTGCCTGGTTGTGTTACCTTTAAATCTTTGATGTGTGGAGACATCCTGAACGCTTTCCGCCTGCTGTTCCTCTCAGCATCTGCACCGGCTGTTGGCTCATGTTGGGGAGTGACGGTTCACTCTGCTATACTGCGTGCATGTCTGCTGTACATGCATGCGACAACACAAGAGCGACGAAGCGTGTCTGTACACGTGAAACATCAACACCCAAATCTTGGACTCCTGCAGGTGTGCATCACAAACAGGAGTCCGGATTGTGCTGCTGCTAAGTGTACTGTGCAAGTTGGTGCTTAACTAGATAACCACTGACTACCAGAGGTCAACTGTACCAGCTGAGCTCACTCTGCGATGGGATGCAGATAGAAATATAATAAACTTGAGGGTGCGACCCTTGTGTGACAGGTAGCAGGAAGGCCCCAGGAGGGATCAGAAATAAAGAGCAGTTAGACGGCATTCCTCTGCACAGTTTCATTGCTGGATCCGAAAGGATATCTGGATCCAGATTAGCTTGCAATATTTTCTTGAAGAAAAAAGTTTGTATTTGTGAATATATGAGGCGACTCCAAAAGTTTATCACTTCTAAATTGGGGGCAAGCTGTGCCTTTAATGCAAATTTGGCCACACTGTTTTGAGTAATAATGACGATAATCAATCGAACAGATAAACTCAACCCCCAGCTGTTGTTATTTCAGGTAACAGCGACTGTCATCCCATCAGTTGCTGATTAAAAGGTCACACATTAACAAGGTCAAAGGTTAAACTGGTTGAACTTTAAGCGAAGCGCTAAGATGTAAAGTCTATATCTTTGAAACATGTAACATGTGGCTGTGAACTGATTTTAGTGTAAAAGTTAAATTTTAGCTGTGAAAAACAAGCAACTGACAAATATTAGGGATAAATTAAATTGAAAACTGTATAAATCCATTTACAGTGAAACCCCCAGAAAAAGTTGAAGCCTTGTAAATGTACTGTAACTGCAAACTGCCTTTACGTTGGATTAGATCGAAATCGAAACTGTGCTGATAATGAATTTCTCTCTCTGAAGTTATGCGCGGTAACTGATGCCACATTTGAGCGTAATATTGCGATGTCTGCTTGCCGTTATTGTTTAGCTCACACACAAACCCACACAGGCACATTAACGTGGCACTCGTCCACATTACCAACAGCAGTTATACAGAGTAATGGCAAAATTATATTCCTGTGAGTGTCTGAGTGAGTCGTCTCTGATCTCTAAGGAACCCCATTGCTATGCTTCACTACTCCCTCCTCACTGAAGAGCTGCCTCCATATATTCTCTGCAGCTTTGTGCCCTAACTGATGTTTAATTATTCCAACACGGTGATTTGACTGCTGCTCATAAAATATTGAAACAGAATCAGCCCTGGAGGCACGCTGAAACACTGGCCTCGCTTGATACTTAAATAGGACCTGCAGTGAAACGGGGCATCAAAGCGGGTCAGCAGAAGCGTGAAATAAAACCTGTGTTTCTTTGTATGAATTGGAAATCTGTTTCTCAGCCACTTGCTGCTAAACAGGTCTTATCTGAGCTGCGCCCCAAACCAGTGCGCTTTCTTACTATGGATAAGCGATTATAGTAGATCAGCGCTCTGATTACAGCTAGGAGCAGGCACTGACTGCTAATCTGTGGTCTTAATACTAAGACAGGCAAATCGCAGGGCAGCTATCAAGCCTGCTTAGAGGCCCTCAAAGTCCACAGCCGTCTCCTAAGGTGTAGATTTGTTGATTTTTGTTGCTGTCTTCAGGTTGACTTGAAAGTGGGCTTGAGTGTGAATGCTTTTATTTTGCGGTCGGGTATAAATCACCAGGGAAGGAATGCTGGTCAGGTAAATTTGGTTTAAGTGCACTTTCAGACCTCTAATTTGTTTGCTCTGCTCTAAATCTGTAGGTGATTTTGTAAACTTGGAACTTTTCACTTTGCTATGGTTTCTTGTAAGGTAGGGAAAATCCAACAAGCCAAAATATACCAATGCAAACACTATGCTCACTGGTCAGAAGAGCAGAGTAAGATGTGAAGCAGAAGGTTCTGCGTTCATAGTGAGACCTTGGTTTATTATCTGCTTTGAGCTTACACATGACCTTTTTTGATTGATCAAACAGGTTGGCTTTAAAAAAAACTGCATGATTGCTTATTAGGTTCAGTATGATTTAGTAATCCTTCATCTGTCTTTCATCATTGCACATTTTCACTTGTGTGGCGTTTCTGCATGTATTCATCTAATTTATACTCTCCTCTGGACCGTCTGTGAAGTGGTGGGCTTCAGCTGAGTAAATACTTAAGTGATCAGTGGGAGTAATGGCGGATCCCCTGCTGACTGATGCTAGGATATCTTAACCCCCCCACCCCCCCATGCGACCGCTCACTGAGAGGATAAAACCACAAACATCAGTGCTTTGCAGAGATGCGCGTTAGCTTCTTTAGCACCACGCAGCCCTAATCAGTCTGCTCGGTGGGTGGAGGTTTGGCTGCAGAGCATTTAATCTGCAAATGGTCACTGTCCACTTACAAAAACCAGCAACTCCAAATGTGATTGTTTTTTTTGTTTTTTTAAGATGCCACCTGAATTGAACCAACCTTTTCATTCAATTTTGGTAATGGTAAAGTCGACACAGTTCAGGTGCAGAGAGCTGCGATGTGCCTCTAAGCTGCTGATCAATAAGACAGTTGCACACCGCTTAATGTCCCATCGTGGGGACAGCGGTGTAAATGGATTTGTATTTATACATCACTTTTCCATCCTTACTGAGAACTCAAATGGCGGTTGTACCGCCACCTTCTCGCTGCATTTAGCAATTTTTTTTCTTCTTCTCTCGCTCTCTCTCTCAGAAAAGGCTTCAGAGAAACATGTACTCCTTTGTACTGACATTACCTTTTTTTTTTCTCAACGAGGTCTTGCTCTCCCGGCGCAGGTACAGCTCTCCCTCTGACTCTGCTCTTTCCAGCAAGTGAGCGAACAGCGAGCTTTTACCTCTGACAGAGTGCACAACTGAATGGAAGAGAAAGTATGACACATTCTTTGGTGTCTACGTTTCTCTCTCAGTTATCATTGTACATCTGCAGCCACGGTCGTTAACTTGTTTTGTTGTGTAAGGTGATTTTGAGTCCCCGGCACTTGCACGAAGCTTCAAATATCCACTACTGAAAGTCCAAAGGCCGCAAAATGGCTTTCGGGACAGTGCTGCTCCCGCATAGTGAGCTTTTGAAAGGGCCATAATTGTGTTTCTAGTGACTGTCAAAGCTCAACCAGAGTCCCCTCACAGCGAGTCTGACAGCTTCTCATGGCTGGTTAGCTCTGAGTAGCAGCTCTACGTCTCTGCCCAGGCTACATTGTATCCCCTGACCCTCCCTCTGTCACACACTAACCACAGGGCCTCATCTCCTACACTTGTTGGTCTCGCTCCTCTGCTGTATTTTCTGAATATCATGGAGGGGGACCTGCATGACTTTGAAGAGGTAGATGCCCTTAACACTCGTCATTGATGTTCTTATAGCAGAGCTAAAGGTTCTATTTTGACTTTTCTGCTGTTGCTGTTAAAGCAAAAACAACACATCTTTATAGGTTTTCATGCTTATAGAGTGTCTGTAAGGATTTAGGGTTTTGACTTTTTTTTTTTTTTATAACCCCCCTGCTATAAATATACACCTTTCAGCCTATTTCTCTATGCGCTTTTTTTCTGCAGAGACAGACCCGCCAGAGTAGTCAGTCAAGCAAGCTAGTGAACAGGAAGTGAGCTCATAGAGTTTGAGGCTTGCACTGTGCTCAGGAAGGCATTTGACTGAGGGGGGATTGTAAAGGTTTTTTCCTCACATTGTTGTGTGAAGCACACTGAGCCTCTCTGGTCTTCTTTGAGTTCAACATATGCCTCTTTGTATACACATGAAATTCTTGGATTGTTTTGTACTCTATTGACGGTATTCTATCCATAACCTATAGATACCAGGCAGTAGTAAATAGACTCTCAGGTGAAGGCTGTGAAATAGTCGCTGTTCACAGAGTGTCGTGCTTTTATTCTGCTCTCCTGATGAGCAAAATGGCTCTTAGATTAGACGACCACAGCTGTTGCACTTCAAAGGGAAAATTCAGCCAACATTGAAAGTGTTGTTGAAACCGTCCTTGGGTCTGTGTGTGTGTGTGTGTGCATCCCTGCTTTTTGATGGCTTGTTTTTATGAATTCTCCCTGCACTGTTGGAGATGGTCCCTTTAATGTCTGCTTTGCTCTGTCTTGCTTCTCTGTCTGTGCCCTGCACCCATTGGTCTAAAATTGACCGCATGCTCTGGTGCTTGGTCGTGCCTGGTCGTGCCAAGGCTGCAGTTGCACAGTAATTGTGTGTGTGTGTGTGTGTGTGTGTGTGTGTGTGTGTGTGTGTGTGTGTGAGTGAGTTGTGGTTTGAACTCTTGCATGGTTTCTTCTGCATTGAGCTTGCATGACCGTAGATGCATCTCCAAGTTTCTCCTTTTTCTTTTTCCTTTTTTTTTTTTTTTTTTAAATTTTTTTTTATGAGCAACTGTGCTCAAATCACACATATATATTTTGCCTGTTGGTGTTCTGTGAGCTTAAAAATAGGGATAACTGATTCTCTGTAGCTTTGATTCCTTAACTGTAGGATATCTTCAAAATGTTTGCATCTGTATCTCTTTAAAAATTGATGAGTGAGCACAAGTTTATCTGAAAGCTTCCTTTTAGTAAACCTCACAAGAGACCAAATGTTTTAAAAGTGCATCAGTGTCTAGACATGATGTTGATGGTGATCTACATGTCCTTGCTGATACACAACACTTGCAGCATTAATCTACAGAAAGGACAGGGAGTAGAGCGGTACCACAGTTACAGTGATGTGGTCATTTCTCTTCTGCTGTGGTTCACAGTCGCTGCAGGGCTGTAGTCCTCCAGCTATCTAATTACCTCCTCTAAGGATGTTTTTATGTTTTCCTGCCTTATCTCGAAGTTGTCTCAAAGTGTCTTTGATTTGTGGTTCTTTTAAAATGATTTTTTTGATGTTGCAAACGTTGATTTTATTACCATTCTTCGTTCATTCTCATCTACTTTAATGTAAAGAGTGGCATGCTTATTCCATAATTATGTGGGGCTGTGTATTCTTTATTTTTACAGGTAAAAAGTTTCATTGAGATTAAAACAAATACAACACAAGTAAAAAAAACAGTTGCAATATTCCATACAGACAAGTGAGCGTGATTAAGAAAACACAACATTTTATAACATTAACGTGACAAATTTAGACTGCTAGTGTTATAATTGCTTTTTCTAAAAAAAAACAAAAAACCCAAAAACTCAGGGTCTGGTTGTTCAGCTGAATTGCTTCTGATGATCTGCCTTCCTACTTATTTGCTTTTGTTCCAGTCTGTGGTATCATTTACTCTTTCATAAAGGTTTTTACCTTTCTTATTTATCATAATGTAATAACGATTTCTATCTTTTCTTTTGTCTTGTGCTATGAATATAAGCAACTGAAATATATACCAACCCTCAGTATTGGTTGGTTGGTTGGTATTTGGGGCAGTGATCTAAGCAGAGATGCCCAGGCCTTCCTCTCCTCCAGCCACATCCTCTGGGTCTTTTGGGGAATACCAAGGTGTTTCCAAGTCAGCCGACAGAGAGATTTAATCTCTCTAGTGTGTCCTGGCTCTACCTTGGGGTCTCCTCTTGGTAGTAATTGTGGGAAACACTTCACCTAGGAGGTATCCAGGGGACATGTTCTTGAAATGCCTGAACCCACTCAGTGGCTCCTTTCAGCATTTAGGACTAGCTCTACTCTGAGTCTCTCCTGAATGACCAAACTCCTCACCCTGTCTCTAAGGGTGAGCCCAGACACCGGTCGAGGGAAGTGTACTTCTTCCGCTTGTATTTGCGTATTCATCTGGCCATGATGAACAGCTCATCGAGATGATCACTGTGGGAGTGAACTGCCCAGTACATTGGAAGCCTCCCTTGTGTGCTCAAGTTTCTCTTTACCACAATTACTACAGAGCAGACACTGCAGAGGTTCTGCTTCTGAAATATTTCTTATATAAGTCTTTTTTACTTTAAGGACCATTTTCATTTGTTCCTGTGAGATATTTTCTGTTTTTTTGACTCAGCTGCTGTGATTTCCTGTTGCTGCTCTAGCAACTAAATTTAATTTTACTTTACTTGACTTTAACTTCACTTTATAGTCTTTTTTCCATTATTATTTTTCTTTTTTAAAGTAATCAAAGTATCAGAGTGTAACTGTAACACAAAGAGTGGCCATAACAGGTCAAGAAGCAAGAACCCCTTCCACTATATCTCTATTCTCTCACCAAATACAACCTTAGCCCCTATCTCTAAGAAACACATTTAATATTCATATGTTGGTATTTTTCTATTTATCAAAAGCCATATTGTTATTGCCATAAAGAATAATATTGTTATCAATGTTACATTTTGTTGGTCAGATGTGTTATTTGCCTTCACGTTTCTGCAAATCTCCAGAGTAGGGGGGCAAAGTTGGCGTGAACCATTAGGCTAAAACATCCACATGAACAGGAAGTACACCGGGTGGAAATAAAGTGGAATTATCCTTTAGCAAACCCCCAAATGACGCATATGCTCATTCATCTTTCCCTCACGGAGGAGCATCAAATTGCCCAGCAGGAAGAACAGATTGTGGTGCTCCTCTCTTTTTCTGCTTTTCTGAATCTAACAAATACAGACGGATATTTGCTTTGTAGAAAAGTAAAATGAGAAATCAGCACGTAATCTCTGACTCTCGCTCTGCCCGCAGTTACTGGGACGGTGCAGGCTCACTGCGTACCCATCTTGGTTTAGTAGCGGATTAGAAGTGACACTTACTGCAGGCTGGCTGACTCTAACCCTTGTTTACTCTGGCTGGGTTTTAGCCGGGGACTCAAACCGTTATTAAGCAGTGAAATGACTCGAATGTAAGGCAGAGAGGAAAGAAAGAATAGGAGGGAAAATCTAGCAGCGACAAAAACCCAAAGAACAGAAGATATTTCCTGAATCTGCCTGGCGATAGAGCACACTGTATGACTGCAGCAGGGTGGGTTATAGACCCTCGAGGCCAGGGCGTGTCGTGGTCAAACCCTTATATAAATAAACAAAAAGATGGTTCTAAAACAAACACAAATTGCTCGTGTTAGTGTGCAGCGGATTGACGAGTAACTCCACCCAGGATCCGGAGCAGACAGCAGGCGCTAAACATGAGCTGCTGTTGTGTGGAGACGCTGCAGGTCAAGCTTTCCTTTGCTTTGGCGTGAGGCCTTTTGTGAGACGCCCCCACACTAGAAAAATGTGGTCCTACAGAAAGCACCCGTTTCAGATACGCGCCCAACTCAGAACTTGAGGGAAAGAGGAGCAGTGTGATGTTTTCTAAAGGAAAGTTAAAAACCCCAGGTGTAAGCTGTGGGTCTCTCTCTCTTTCTTTTTTAAAGCTCTAAACCTGCATGCTTTTATACTGATGTAACAGAAAGCAATGGGCTCGTGTGGGCAGGTGAAATAAAAGCTGTACATTTATACTAAAGGAGCGTCTCAAAGAATGAAAAGAGCCGTCACGCATTAACGAAGATGACAAGCAAATGCAGCCTACAGATGCACATAACAACAAAGCAGAGTAAGGAGAATAATTAAAGTGTTTTTTTTGGACGTGGCAGGGACATGAATCTTTACTGCAAAGTGCCCGCTGGTGAGAGGAGGTGAATTATACTCCTTCAAAGTTTGCTTAATGGACTATAAGACAGGAATACAGATGACTCACACTAGATCAGAGGACTTAAGCCTCTTATACGCAGGGAACTTGTAAAAAAATCTGTTAAATTACCTGCGAAAACCAGTAGTTCACACCTGCTGTAGGTCCCCCAGTGTATATAGAAATGACAGCTGTGTTAAATATATTAAGATATTTTTGTAGGACATGCCATATGTCTCGTCTGACAATAATGACAAAGTGAAATCGCATCCTGTGAAGTTTTTGACCACTCGTAGCCCTCCTGCCATTTATGTTCACTGTTTGTCTCTTGTGAATGAGGCAATGGAAATTCATGCTATTACGCTAATTGACTGCTGGTGCAAATGGACCTTCAATGGCCGACCCAGTAAAAGACCCCAAGCTTGTGCACTTTGGATGTAATGAGTACAGGACAACTTTCAAAACTGGCTTTACAAATATTTTATGAGGAAGGAAATGCATTTAGACATGAAAGGCTCGCTCCATTTATTGATTAGTGTCTTTAATTTGTGTTGATTAGCAGAAGACTCAGGATGATTTTTGATAATTGATTAATGGTATTTTCAAGCCAAAAATATATCAAACTGTCTTTGTGCGCAGCCTCTTGAATGTGGAGTTTTTTTTCTGTTTTAAATAGTTCTGTGCTTTATGGTAAGTCAAACAAATTAGCTTTTTTTAGTACTAATTTCATAGACCAAATGCTTCAAAATGATATCAGTCCAAGGTGAACAGAAGTTTGTGTTTGTGTACATAAAATCTGCCCTTCTCTATGCTATGACTGGAACCGTCACTGCTTTTGTCCTCATTAAAGCCATGGAGGAAGATTGCTGCTAATCTTAATACACCCCCAACCTTCAACCTTGTGTTCTAATGAACCCCTGCCTCTAAGTAAAGCAGATAACAAACTAAAGCACATACTACCAGATTAAAGTGGGCCAAGATGGCTTCTGGAAATTCGGGATTTCTCCTGCATGGAGGGATTTTGTGGCGTCCCTCCTTCAAAAAGTTTTAAAAATGGTCTTCTTGCTAAATATGTGCTATGCTGACACACTGGACACCTAGAATAGTCAGATCCACTTTAGTCAGATTGTATACGTTTCCCAGTGAAGTGACCAGAAGTCAGGAAGACTGACAGATCCTGGAAGCATTTCTCTGAGTGGCAGTCCAACCTCAAATGTAAACCAGTATAGCTGCTTGTGCACGGCAGAAGATTGTGCATAAACCAAAACTAAACAAATTTTTTTTGTATGTATAAATACTTCAAATGAACAAAAGGTTTGACTCCATCTTTCCCCAACATGTATCAAGCTTGCTTTATATTGTGAAGTAAACAAGGAGGGCTGGATTTATGACTAAAAAACAAACAACACATCGCATATTGTGCAATTTGGCTCATTGGTTAAACATGTCAGCATTTTTGCACAACTCTTATACTTCAACATAACTTTCCGTTGGTTATTCTTTTCATGTGTTCGTAGTACACCTGCTTTCAGTTTACCTGTTTATTTACATCATTTATTTACATCTTCTATTTTGGGTAAATACACAATTTAGAGAGGAAGACAAATGAGTTAGAAGTGAGAAAACTCATTCTCGATACCAACCACAAGAAACCCGTGAAGAGCAAACAAAATGTTTTTCTAGCTCTTCTTTCCTTCCACTTTTTATTCACATCACAAAAAGGAAAGAAAATGAATGGTACAACTCAGCCTGGCTGAAGTTTTGAGAGACTTCATGCCCATGCAGATTTTGTTGTACATTTAAGTTGTTGCTTTTTGAAGTTTAGGTGCAGTATTTGGATGCCTGTCTGAGTAATGACTGGTGACATCTGCGTGCTTCCTTAGAGAAGGCTGTCAAACCTTCACAGGCAGTATGGAGTGTAACGCGTCTTGTCCTGTTTAAACTTCTTTAAATTTTGGGATGAAGTAAAGAGCGTCTTCTCCCTTCACTCAAACCAAGAAAAAAACAGGAAGAAAAAAAAAAACAGACTACAAAGCCTTGTGGGAGCAACCAATGTAAAAGAAGTTTAAGGTAACATTTATTTAGTTTTTAAATATGTATAATGTTCTAAAAATCTATAAAATCTACATGTTACAAGGGGTTGGAACTCCTTTTTCCTTCAGAACTGTTGAACTGTTGCACTGAGACTGTACACTGTCCGTACATTACATTTTAAAATGCAAAAGCAAAATTATTTATTGTTCTCCTTGAAAATGATGCGAAGTGATGTGAGGCACGTCCCAGCTGCCGAAATGCAGAATTGAAGATGCTATAACCGTGGGACTGTTGATGCAGTGTTGAGCTAGCTTTTTCAGGCAGGACCATGAATTAAATTAACAGGACTTATACTCTGCACGACTGTAGGGCCAGCAGTGTTTTGATGCAGCCATAAATATGTTGGTCAGTAGGTCCCTGCAGGATCAGCTCTGCCAGAGAAACACAGATTTACTGCAAGATTGCTGGCTCGGTACTTACAAACATAAAGTAAACAGCTTATGTTGACATAAGCTATGTAACTGGTGTGCTTATGAGTTGACTTGAGCTTATTGCGTCACTTTCTTTTTTTTGAAGTGGGAAATCGAATTGCTTTTGAACACTAAAACCACAGGCACTAGAGAAGTTTTAATCTACTTCTGGGTGCAGACGGTCAGTTGAGGCATCCTGTGGCACATCAACTCCTTGCTTTTGTCGATATGCAGCGGGCTTTCTACCTCTGCCCTGGTTCATTACGGCAAGGGAGACAATGACCCAGAATCAAGTTGACCTGAGTGCTTTAAATCAAGGCTTCACCAGAGGAAATAAATTCTCTCCCCAGCAGCACGCCCAGCGCCAACTAGGACAAGTAATCCAGACAGAATAAAATCGTCCTTTTAGAGGGCGCTGAGGGAGAGAGGAATGAAGGAAGACACAATAGGCCAAGAATGGAAGAAAGGAAGAGAAAAAGAAAGAGGATGGAGAGGTATCACATGGGAAACCAGTCAGAGCACTCCCACAGAAACTAAAATAAATAAAACAACCATTTGATCTTTGTCTTCTTCACCTCTCTACAATTTGTTTTCCATATTTAGATTTTGTATTGAATGTTAGTTTTTAAGCTTCCACAGTGTGTCTTTAGTCCTCTCTCTCTCTCAGCTGGTCATGGCAGATGGCCGTCTCTCCCAGAGCCTGGTTCTTCCTGTTAAAAGGGAGTTTTTTCTTCCCACTCTCATCAAATGCTTGCTCATAGGGGTTTGTCTCATTGTAATATTACTGTAGGGTTGAAGCGACGGCTGTTGTGATTTGTCACTACATGAATACAATTGACTTTAGTTAAATTATCTAAAAGACCGACCATTAGAACGTTTGCAAGCATGTCTGATGGGATTAGCAGACTTGTTTACTTACTTTGATAGTTCTTAATTTACATCACCAGTTTTAGATGATATGTAAATGAAGAAATGTTCTTGTAGCCAAGCATGGCGTGTGAATTAATGGGCTTTAGAGGTGCTTATAGGAGCGATGGAGCGAAAATACCCTCAAAATTCTATGATGGGATATTTCAAGGAAATATTCTGTAATGATTTTTAGGATGAATTAGAAAAAATATTCAATGTTTTATCTGCGACTGCAGCTTCCAGACAGCAGCATTTATTGTGCAAACAAAGTGAAGGGCATTTTCTATCTGTCTATCCCAATGAGCTACTGTCACTGATGACAGAATGCTTAATTCAAAGTGTTAATCTACTGACACGAGGCGCCACCAGCAGCAGCATTAAAGTGCAATAGTAGTTACACAGTATAAGTCAAATGTAAGTGCAAAAATAGCCTTGGAAGTTTTAAGTAAAAATATAATAGAACTGCTTAACATTTCAGTTTAACAGTCACTAAAATAACTTAACTTATCAGGAGGATGCACAATATTGTCACATAGATGAATATATATCTGGTAGGTCTCTAAAGTCGCCACTAGGATCCAGTCACCTAGTGGTGCAGATCTGAAACTACACAGGCATTTAGGTGGTAAGGCATTTTGCTGATTTGCTGTCTATTGCTTTTGATGTCAAATCCTCTCCAGCCTTAGGTTTTTGTTTTTTTTTTCCAAAAAAAAGCTAAAAACAGTATTATTCGCTACTTCTTTTAACACAATCAGGTAGTCGTACCATTTAGCCACATCGGCACCGTTTGCTCTTTCTATCATATGGAGTGCAGGACGTGAGAGCTCCAGCGATGCTCTGTTGACTCATTTGTTTACAGTTGGGCCCCTCATCACCGGCTGCTGGTTATCTCCTCCTCGCGTGCCATCATATCCCGGTTGCTGATTGTGTGTTTGTGCCTCATCCAGTGAAACAAGTTTCTACTTTCCTCCTTCAACAGGAACAGTTTTTCTTGAATATTTTGCAAAGTACTCTGTTGAAGTTGTTCCCTTTTTTGTTACCAAATTATCATTGAAGGCTGACATTTCTGGGCTTGTGCTATTGTTTTGTTTTTTTTTCTGTTTTGTTGTTGTTGTGTGTGCTAGAAAAGATATGGCACATTCTAGCTTGTGGGCAGATTTTGTTCCTTTTAGACCAGGGTTGGGGAACTCCAGGCCTTGATGGCCGATGTCCTGCAGGTTTTGGATCTCACCCTGTGTCAACACACCTGAATCAAAAGATGAATTCATTATCAGGCCTCTGGAGAACTTCAAGACATTTTGAGGATGTAATTTAGCCTTATAAATCAGCTGTGTTTGATCAAGGACACATCTAAAACCTGCAGGACGCTGGCCCTTGAGGCCTGGAGTTCCCCCACCCCTGTTTTAGACAAACCTAGACTACCTGTTTTGGAGTCTGTGATAGGCTAAGCAACCAGCTGCTAGTTTAATGTAATATAAATGGCATCTCTTCAAACTGCTGACGGCAGTTTTAAAAAGGTAAACAACACTATTAAAATTAAAGGTTTTTGATGTTTTGTACTGAAAGACTTTAATATTCATCCAATTAGGGCATCAAACGAGAGACATTTTAGTAAATTATCCACTTATATGTTGAAAAAATATGAAATTACCCAGGTCTACTTATACAAAATGTCTTTTTTTGTGTGTTTTTCTATTCATGCATTTCTCTGATAAAACTTTATCAAAGGTGTCTCAGCTTTTAGTTGTCTCTTTGTGGTGTTTCAGCTCACCACTATAACCGAGAGAGACTACCTGTTTTCAGTATTTGACTCCAAACATCCATTAACATCAGCGTCTTAAACCACACGTGTGCGTGCGTGAGTGTGTTTGAGCGTGTGTGTGTGTGTGTATCTCACCAGTGCCTGTTCGGTTTTCTGTTTATCTGTTTACATACAGCAGCAGCTGCTACTCCTCTGCTCTCTCTTCTGCTGCTGAGTAACAAGGTTTCCTCTTTACTCTGTTTTCAGCGAAAAAAGGAAACTGCTGCTGTTGCTACTGAGCGAGTGGAGACTGGCGCCCAGAACATAACACAACATAAAACACGGACAGATCGGTTCATTGCATCAGAGCCCATAAAAACAAAATTTCCAAAAAGTGTTGGTCTTTGCGCCGCGTTTATTTCTACATCTGTGGGGAAGTGGAACGTCAGCACATTATAGACAGATCATATTCGTACTTGCACGGTTAATTGAAAACTGCAGTACGATACAGTGCCTGTCACTGCACTGAAGGTGTGATTGTGTGCGTGTGTTCCTGGCTCTGTCGAAATGCAGACCTGCCTTTTGTCAGTTTGACCACATAGACTTTAGTTTGACACATCCAGGGGTCGTGTTTCGGTTAATGAATGTGTTTTGTCAGAAAGGTCAGGTGTCGAATCTCGGTGTTGCAGTCAAAACTAACGGCTTCCTGTTTTAATTGCCGTGTGCTGTGTCATTAGACGTTTGCGCCGTGTTTCTTCAACACTAGATAAGGGCTCAGAATAATTGGTAGTGTGTGATAATGAGGCCTCTGGGGTAAAGCTTAAGTCTCTTTAAAATGCTGTCAGATGAGTTAAAAAGCTGGTGTCACTGTCTTGTAATTATCAGATGATGCCACCTCTTTTATTTAATAGTTTTTGGCTATCCCTTTCCATCATTAATGATAACACTGCAGTACTTAACTTGCAGAGAACAATCAAAGAAACAACACTGCTGAAGATGTCGGAAACGCGAGGTATCGTGCACCTCTATGAACCTCCCTGGCTGCACGCAGGTGTCTCAGCTGCACAGCGCTAACAAACCAGCGCTGTCCAAATCAGCAATTAATGGCTGCAAGACATCACAGCTCGACTTTCTCCAGACTTTATCAGACATGGAAGTACCCAGCCAGCTATGAATTACTTGTTGAAGTATTGCTGTTACAGTCTAGCAGTTTTACCTGCTTACGAAAAAGTGACAGTATACTGTTAGAAATAGAAAGTAATTATATTAAAAAGAGACTGTACAGTCCAGGGACTGCTCTGTGACAGGCTTATGGAATCTTCTAGCCTCCCAGCCTTTCAAACACAACATAATGATGGAGAGCATTTGAATTCCAAAGTCTGCGAGGACCAACTTCCTGGTTTAATTTTAACTGAGTGTACTTGCTGTAATTGTTTGGCCTCACAATTTAAATAAAAGATGTTAGATGTGTTTATTTTTGGATTTACCAAAAACTGATGATGTAACAGCCAGTATAATCTTCTGTTTTCTGCCTATATACACTAAGCTACCAGTCTCAGAAATTACTTTGTATGATTTTTAAGAAATGGTTCTTCAGACCAAGAAGTTAATAGGCCAACAGTTTGAAATTCATCACACAACAAGTCAGCTAATGCAGTTTTAGAGTGGGCCTACACTTCTGTTGTGATCTAGGTCTGTTTATACTGCCTTTCTGTCATTTCCCCATACCGTAGATACCTCTGACATGACCTCATAGTGTCACAAATTTCCCTCTCCATGATAGGGCTGACATGCTCCATCTTGTCATGGAGAGCAGATTGATAGCCCTTGTTCTGCTGTGTACCCTTAGTAGACTCCATGTTGTTTTCTTCATAACTTTATCAGCCTCTCACATCACTGTGGAGGAATTTTGCCCTAGTTTTCATTAGCGTTGCTTCAGTTCATTGAGATTTGTGGGCATTTGTTTGTGCACAGCTTTCTCAAGGTCCCGCCACAGCATTACAGTCAGATTGAGGTGTTTTTTGTTTTTTTTACTGGGCCATTGCAAAGCTTTGATTCTTTTTCTTTTTCATTCTGTTGCAGATTTGCTGCTGTGTGTTGGATCATTGTCTTGTTGCATGACATAATTTGGGGCAAGTTTTAGCTGTCGGAGACGCAGCGGCACATTTGAGTCTAGAATACTTTGGTATACAGAGGCTTTCATGGTCAGCTCAATTTCTGCAGAGTTCCCAGGTCCAAATCATCACTGTGATTGACAGTTTGTATAAATCAGCTTTTAATCTCAATAACAAACATGATTGAGCGATTTTGAACATTCCCAAACCAAAAGCCAATCAAGCGCCGTCTAAATCATTCAGCTTTTTTTTTTTTTTAATTACAGCTTTAAAAAAAAAAAAATCTCATAGGTTTTAGTTTATGTGAGGCACGTTCTGGTTTTGTACAGGTGACCACATTCCTGCATAGGCCAATCCCTGCTGTTCCTGCAGTGTGCAGCTTGAAGTGTCCTAGACTAGTCTGGATGAGTAACACTACGCTGAAACACAGAACAACAAAATTCAAATGTCGGGCACATCTGAGGGTGAAGAGCATGGCCTTCAAAGTTGATCATCCATCCACTTTTTGGTAATATTTCCCCTGGCAATCATTCCCAACAGGCCAAATTTGTTCAGTCTTTTTCTAATTGTACTCTTATGAATTTTAATATCTAATGTGCTAACTGAGTAGTGTAGAGTTTTTCTGAGCAGTGCGTGGTCTGACCTTGGGAGGAATTTGCTGGGATTTCCACTCCTGGGAAAATTAGCGACTGCTTTGATTGTTTTCCATTTGTGAATAATCGGCCTCACTGAAGAATGCCGAATTTCTAATTGTTATAAGCCTTACCGGACTGATGGACAGTAACAATAAGATCATTGCTCAACACTTGCTCATGATCAGGAAATCAAATGCATGTGATTAGCAGCACTCGGCTTTAACTTACCCTCTGAATTCTTATCAAAGCAGTAATGGTGTTTTTGGTTTTTCACTCACTGATTCTAAATTTTGGGTTAATGGTTGTTAAATAAATAAATAGTTGGTGTATGTCATGTTTGTGCGTAACTGATTTTAAGGCCCACTAGGGACCAGGCTACTTTCATTCTGATATGTAAAGCCTTATAACTGAAGGAGAGTGCTTTCTCCTTACCAGGACTATATATATCCTTATCAGTCTTCATTAGCACTTCCTTCCAGATTAATCCATTAATATATACCGCATACTTAATACCAAGTGTTCTGTTATGCAAAATGTCCGCTTTGCTCTCCTTGAGTGCAATATGTTATTTGAGGCCGTCACCTTCAGCAGTGCCAGTGAAAGGCACAGTATGCTGACAATTACTGTGCAGTCCTAATGGTATGGATTTGTTTTTTCTCTCTCTGATGCCATCAACACTTTTGTATGGCTCAGTAATGAACCCAGAGCTGGCATTCGCTTTGTAAAAGTCTTTGCCGTTCAGCTAAACTATGAAATAAGCAGGGAGTCATTTCTTTTTTTTCTTCTTCTTTTTTTTAACCAAGAAGCTATATTGCTCATTGTGGACATGAAATTGGATTGAGCTCTTACTGCGCAAATGTCCTCACAAAATAATCCCATTGTACTTTTCCAGAAGTGGCATAAAAAGTTGACATAGACTGAAAGAGGCGCTGTGCAGCGCTCAATCCTCCATTTCACACCAGAACCTCAGAGAAATCCTGTAATAAATTTCCCATTTTTACTGTAATTAATAGTGAAATTGTCTCCTCTGCCTCTCAGTCCTGACAGGCTTTCTGCGGGGAGTTAAATCCTCGTATCTCTGCAGTGAATGATGGTGTGTGTCACTTGTGCGACAGCTGTAACTCCCTCTACCGTCTTGCTGAACGGTTTCGGTGGTCTTTTTAATCTGCTTGGCCTGTCGATGGCATTAGCAGGTGATTAAATGAATTAGCCTGACCCGGAGACATTAGCACTGGGCTGGAACTCGGGGTGTGAGGGATTGAGGGAGCTGTGGTGGTGATCGGGGAGGGCGCAGGCTCTTTCTGCACACACAGTTTGTCATGACATAGAGGGATTTGTACAACTTGCATGAATGCGTGCACACGTATAGAAAACACACAGACACGCGCTCTGTCAGACACAATGGAGCATTGTATGTGTGACACTACCACTACTGTGTCTCCACGCAGTACGTCCTGACACAGCACACGCCCCCTCGCTGCTAAATGTCATGTGAAGTTACTGACATGATTAGTGTATCAAAGTGTGCCAAGTGTGTATACTCACGGTGACAGTTACGTGTTGCGAATGCTCCAGGGTTGGAATAATTAAACAAGATAACGTGTTTGATAATCATTTGAGTCACTTTTTGATAAAAAGATAACTTTGTAACTTGGGTTATCTTTGGCCTGCCCTAATTTTGAATCATTGCAAACGGAGCACCTTTGTGGTTCATTGTGCGTTATTTTTGGAAACAGTCCAAAATTCTGATGGAAACTGCTGTGCGTTAATGTTTCCGTCCTTTGATGAAATGCTTTGTTGTTGATGTTTTGCCGTCTGGTTGCACGATTTGTGTCTTTTGACCTTTCTGGCTTTACATCTGCTCGTGACAGGCAGAGACGGATCAGGGCATTGCAGCACATCATGTACAGAAGCGTCCACATTGAGAGAAAGCGGACACATGCATTGAGTGAGTTGCTGATTGACAGGGTCATGGCCGTTGTGGGTGGAGCCTTCTTATTTTGGCAACGGTGCTTTCAGGCTGAGAGGGCAGCTGTGAAACTTTATACCTTTTAATTGCCATCTGTTGAAGTAAGTGCTTGTTAAGGTGATCTATTCACTACTTGAAGAAAACTCTCATTGGAGTTACAAGAAGTGTATTTGTAATGCATTATGAGGCCATTTTATGATGATATTAGGCATTCACGATGGAATAAGTGACTGAATGTGAAGTCATTAAAAAGATAGTGGCTTCATTTGAGATATTATTAAAGTCTTTTATAAGCTGTTAAATAGAGAGGTGTGCATACTTGGCATATTAAAAAAACTTGTTTTCAGTGGGAAAAAAATGACCTCTATGCTGTTTTTAGTCAGCACTGATTCTACTTGAATGCTGACACTGCTTTTGTAGTCAGCCAGCATCCATTTAAGCTGAACACTAATCTCTATTAATTGTGTTAAAAACTTTCTTCGTCAAAAACATTTTAATGAGCTGCTGAGTGGGACAAAAGGGTGATATGAGGGGGAAACGGCCTTTAGGTGTGGGACCACTGGGCTTCGTTTTCAACTTCAAACCTGTTAATTTCTAATTATTTATTTATTTATTTTTTGTGAGCAAATGTGCATAAGGACACTGATGATGGTGCTCAGAGAAAAACATTCAAAATGAGTGACTGACTTGGAAATTCTAATAGATGAAATGCCATTTTGAAGCAACGAATAGAAAATCGTGCCTACCTTGCATTGCCTCAGTGCATGGGGGATTAACTCTGTGTTCATTTGTGCTGCTCCTCATAAGCCCTTTCTTACAGACTACACTGGGTGTATCTACGTGGGTGGAAGAGAAGGTCTTGCATTTTCATACAATTAGAGGAAGTCTTCTAATTACAGATAAAATGCTCAGTCGGTTCCAGCTTGGGCTGTGTTTGTATTATCGTAAAAATGTCTGTCCTGGTCGATCATGGTGTCCAGTGAAAACAGCAAGTAGAGTTCAAGTCTACAGTAACTGATTCCTGCGCAGATACCTCAGCAGCTGATGCATCAGTTCACAGCAGCGCAACAAAGCTGCCAGTTTGTTTTATTATAAACATCTAAAAGCAGGGGTGGGTTACTTTGTGGACAAATTAGAGGATAAAGCATAAAAAGTCTTTAATCTTTCATAAAAGGTGTTTAACCAGTCGAACACTTTTTAATATGAAGCATTTAGCGTGCATTAGCAGCAGCATAATGCAGGCTGTGTTGCAGACAAATGCTAGTCATTAGCTGTATCAAACTGACACGATTGATTTAAAGAGCCTTTCTGTCATTACCACCGAGGAAGTCCTGTGAGTCTGTCTGTCGGTTGGGATGCGTGAAAGAGATGCACACAGATATTCATCAGAGTTATATCAAAGGCTTTGGAGTAGATGATAAGGATCTAGTTTGGGGAATTTTTGGAATTGAATTGTTTTTTATCTTTGCACTGACATTTCACGCCATATCTTCTCAAAAACAGCTTGATGTTCTCAAGGAAAAAAACCATCACAAACCAATCTGGATTTCTTGGATATAAGAGGTTTTTGCACAGTGTGGGCTTAGCAGAGTTATGCACTCATGCTCGCCTCTTGTTATAAAATGAGAAATACACTGCATGTATTTGAACTACATCTTACTACCCCCCACAGTGCCCTGTCCTTTTCTTTTGTTGGTTGAACTCACAGTTTTCAAACTTTAGATTTTACTTCTGTGTTTTCATATTCCTGCTTCCATAGAAGCTGGGTTTGAACTAACCCAGCAGCACCTGCCTGTGTAGCAGACGTGAAGACGGCACAATACAGAGTTTTAGGAGTGACATGGATAAATGCACACAACTACTTTCCACCGCTGCCTCAGTGACCTGCACCCACAGATGGTGGCTGAATGTGTTTCCACCACATTGACAGTTTGGGTTTATGGCATACTTTCCTTTCCAGACCAGTTAAATGGTAATCTTAATTTCACAGATGGTCACAGAAATTCATTCATTTGTCTAAAATGTTCTCCATCGCTTACACATGGTGTAATTTGATCTCAAAGTACACAAACTCTCATTCTTGTGTGACAAAAGTATAATTTATTAGTTTATTTAATATTTAAATAACTTTCAGTCTCGATCTTGGATTGAATCATTTTTAGTCTATTTTGTTGCAGTTTTTGTCACAAAGTGGAAGAGTGTGAATTTGCCGTCGACCTTGAAATCAGTCGACCTTGAGTTGGATTCTCTTGCCAAATAAAGTATATTCCTCTCTGCTGCTGACGAACACGATTCAAACATTATCCGGCATTATTATCCGGCATTATATGGAGACAAAAATCCTGCCAGGCATTTAAGAGGTTTAGATGAAATCCTGCCAATGGAGTATTATGTCCTGTACTGTGGTGTGACACACTCACGCTGCCATTATCTATATGTCTATAACCCTTAGTGCCCATTCACCTTCATAATGATGATGGAAAGTCCCAAATGACCTCAGTTCAGCTGGTTTCTGGAGATGCTGGTGGCTTAAAGCTGATGTCAGTGCTGCTGCATACACACACACACACCAATGGATGAGGCCTTTGTTGGAAGCATTTATTCCTTGCTTAAGCATTTTAACACAATCCCAATAAATGAGCAAACTTACGAACACCCACTTTAACTGACCTGGATCATAGAGATGCGAGTGGTCAGTGAAAGAAAATACGTCTCTGTTTCTTTTTGAAGCTCGTCCTGCGCGAACAGTAGTAAACAGCTTAAAGCTAGAAAAAACCCAAACTTAATTTGTTAGGACATATTGCTTTTTGAGGCCCTGCCTTTGCCTTTCATGTTATACCTTTTCTTCTTAGACTTGAAACAGGAAAGTCAATTATGGGTTGAGACTAAAAGGTTAAATGGAAAGTCTACTTCGGAAGGATTTCCTGTCTATTACTTTATGAGGAAAGAGTGTGTTCCTAAAATCCAGGCTGCCTATGTTTTGTAGTGGCCTCGCCTGCAGTTCTGTGACATTGCAATCACAGCAAAACAGGGCTTTTGTTGTAGCAGCTGCCAATTTATGAAGACAACAACCTAGCCTGAATAAATTCAGACTGTTTATTACAAAACTGTTTGAAAAACTGTGTATAATTGCTCTGTTTTGGGAATTTGAAAAAGCAGGTCAGACACCGAACGTGAAGCAGCTGCTGCTGCTAGTAAAGTGTTTGTGCTTCACGTTCAGTGTCTGTCCTGCTTTTTCCCTTAATTGTTATCAAATGTATGCTGTGTCTTTTTCACAGAATGCGTGAGCATAGTGTAACATTCGTATCTGCAGCCAGGGAGCCGATTGAGGTCAATCTGTGATTTGCAGCCTTGGCCCCGGGCGCCAGCTGTGATATCACCAGAGGCTTTACAGTCACCAGAACACCCTGTGTTTTACATATCTTCACATGGTTTGTCTTTGCCTCCTGTGAGGCCATCGTATCAGGTACAACTGTTTGCCTTGTCTGATATTTAAGTCCTGCTGAAGCACCTAGTGGGCCAGACGGTCTCCCCTTGAGGCTGCGAATGATTTATTCTCTACTATCAGAAACTGTTTAATAAACACCAATCATCTTACAAAAACAAGTCGACATATCAGCGTGTGGGCATCTTTAAGTTTTAGAGGCTGAGTGAAATCATCCAGTGGAAATGCCTTTATATGCTCTGTGTCACTGCTCCCAGAATATAGCATGATAAAGAGCATGCTGTCAGCAGTTTTTCAGAAGATGTCGGCTTCAGAGATAAACTGTGCTTTTTATGGATTTTGATGTGCAAATTTCAAATGTAAAAAAATCTGATTGGCTACCATTTTTATTTCATGTCTTTTTACATGTTACACCATTTTCATCTGGTTATGGTCACTTTATATAATAATATTTCACCTTTATTCATTATGGAACAATTTAAAAATCAGAAAAAGGTCTAGAGAAGAGAGAAGACTTTATTTGAAACATTATATTAGAATACACCCCGGGGTTTTTCCACAGTTCACAGAAAAACTTAGTGACCAGTGTGTTAGCATGCTAGGATGTTGTGACACGGAGGAACGTCGGTTTCGTCAGTTACTCAGAATATTATGACATCCACAAATGTTCATTTCACCACTTGCATATCAGCCTTTGTATGTTTCCTAACCAAACTAATTTAGTTATTTAGTAATGTACGGTGCCAATAGAGGAAATGCAAAGGTTATAGATGTCTCACTGGTGCAACTTTGATGAGTCGCAGTACTATCAAACGCATATTGTGAAAGAAAAGTAAAAAGTTGAAGTGATTTACTACTAGAAGGAATTACAGAGCAGAAATCAAAAGTTTAAATCTGACAATTGCGTTTTACACGTCATGTAGAGCCCGATCTGAAAATTACCACCCACTTATACTACTGCCATTTGCTTTTTCAAGGGTCAAAACGTATTTTAGTCATTTCTGGTTCCTGCCAAGAACTTTTTGATTTACTAACATATCATGAAAACCAGAGCCAAATGACAGTTTTAAGCATCATTTTCATTTTCAGGGACCCAAAATGAGCAAAATCCAATGACATTTATTTTGGCTGTAGACCAGTGCAACATCTTCATGAACAATGAGAGTGCTGCATGGTTTAAGCACTGACTTTTACCATCTAACGAGAGAAAAATTCACTCCTTCACTCCTCACATCTCCTGCTTGTGCATGTTATTAAATAGCATAGTGTGTGTTTTGTGCCGTCTCCCTATATTCGCCTTCTTTTTCCTCTTACCTCCAAACTGGTTGCAGTAGACGGCTATCCCTCTCAGTCATCCTCTTAGGGAGTTCTTCATTCCCTCTGTTGTCAAGTGCTGCTCATTGGTTCTTTACATTATAGTATAAAGTGTCTCGCATTGACTTTATACTGTACATGACAGCAGGGTCACAAACTCAAGCAAGCGAAGCTTCTATTGCAAGTTGTTCCACTTTGACATCAAAATAGCAGCAAGTCTGTACATTCTGTAGCCCAGAAACCAGTGCACAACCAGCACACTGCCATACTTGAGAAACGTACAGAGGAGCTGGCAGACATTTTTCACTCCTGAGTACTTTAATAAAAGTTCCCCCAAAAGCTCCACCATATGGCTGCCTGAGAGGCAAATTAAAAAGTTCACATTTTGCTGCTTGTAAAGTTAATCACTGCTGATGCACAGTAACGTAAAAGGACAGCCTGGTTAAGCATGTGAACATTTTGATCAACTCAAAACTTCTGTCAGGGATTTTTCCTGGGATTTTGACAGCTGCACAGTTGGATTTTAGTCAGAAACTTTGTGAGCCATATGCGTGTTTATTCTGTGGCACAATCTGGACAACTGATTTAATTAAAATTAGTTCTGTTAAACAAGAGGAAGAACTAAAACTTTACAACAGATGGTATATACATATATGTGTTAAACTACATGTGAAGTAACACAAAGTTTAACATATCTCTCATCAACAGTTGGGTAGGTTTCTATCTTCCTGTCTTTTCTGTCACTTGGTGTGTGTATGTGTCTGTGCGTGCGTGTAACATCATTACCTCTGCTCTGATTCCCCTAACTTGATCAACAGTAGCTCCTGGGTTTCATATTTCCTGCACTAATGCCATTGAGCATCAAAGATAGCTAAGGAAAACAGTGGACGCTCTGTGTTTGTCACACATCCCTTCTGAAGTTAATTCGCTTTGCCTGCTGCCCTGACAAATCGCAGCGAAAGGGAGAGAGCATGGGGTCAGTTGGAGCTGAGACTAAATATCCACTCTCAGACCCACTCCACAGAAACACTGCTGTCTGAACACCAATCAAAGAAAGTCAATTATTAGACACTGGAAACCTGTTTGGAACTGTTGAAAGAAGAAATTAAAAGTTAAAGTAGATTAGATTTTTTCCCCCAGGTCCTAAAAAGAAAATAAATTGTCTACTGTAAGACATAAAAAGCAGAGACAGCTCTTAGCCAAGGACTTGCTCAGTGACCACAAACTGAAAAAGGAAGACTGTTGCCAAAAGTTGTGGAGAAGACCGACTATATGTCCAGTGATGAGGATGAGACACGGAATCACTTGCCCTCATTGATGACCTTCTTCCGCCTGTCGTGGGCTACGTGTTGAACTAGGCCTTAGTCATGTCTCTCAGCCTTGCCATTAGTGTTCGCTGCCATGTTGTTTTGGGGTGGTTTTGTTAGCATTTTTCCAGGTGGTGTCCATCTTAGAGCAGTTTACCTTTTACTGGGTGTCGGTATTCTGAGCCATAAAGGATATCCGGTTTGACAAAGCTGTTATAAAGCCTGACCTGTGTTCAGCAGCTGTATGGGCTGGAGTGTTGCAAATCCTCTGCATGCCTTGCCAGGCCTTGCACTGCTGTCATTTTGTGCTGAATTGTTCTCGCTGTCAAGGCTGTGAAGGTAGGCAAGGCCTTGACATAACACAGAGGACCACTTTTAACTGATGGGTGCACAACACCTTGGTTTTGGAGGTGTTGATGTTTAGAGCTGTTTGCCTGTTTCCTGGCAAAGGTTTCATTTTCCTCCTGCAGACTGCAGACAAACTGTTCTCTTTAACAGAAAAGTGTATTTCAAATGCATATTTCAAATTTAATGAATTCTTAAAGTTAAATTTACGCCTGTGAGAAGCTGACGAGATGATGCTGCTTAGCATGCACAAATATGCATTAACCTGAGTGACACATGCATTTATCTACGCTAACAGAGCATGCGAGCCAGCTTTTTCCTGTTCCGATCCGATACAGATACCTTAGCTCTAAATATTTGCAGATACGGAGCACTGATCCATTACCAGTTTTAAACAAGAAGCACTCTTGAGAGCACAAGTCTCCACCAAAAGAAATATATACTTATTCAGGAACATTGAACATGTATTCAAATTGCTGAATGAAATGCAAACAGGCAAATGCTACCAAAAAACCAACTTCCTTGGTGGAGGTGTTTAAGATGCTGTATTCCTCACTCTGAAGACGGGGTTGAGCTGTTCCTTCGTGTATAAGGAACTCAGGCTCGATTTAAATATTATTTACTTTCTAGATACAAAATGCAATATAGCAAATAAATGCATCCAGGAATATGTATGATACTGCAATACTGTACTCTCAGGCTAAAAAAGCCCATTTTGATCTGGACGGGCTCATTCACAGTACCTCAGAGGAAACTTTAACATTGTAAAATCCAATATGTTGTAAAATAAAACGACTTCATACATTTTTTTATTTTTTTTAAAAGAGGTTTTAGACCGAGTTTATTAATCGACATTTCCCTCATCTGCTTCATTTGAAAACTCGTGATGTTAGAGTTAAATCCCGAATCTCACACTCATTTCCCATGATTTGTGCATTAAATGGCCACTTTATTAGGTACATCTGTTCAAGTGCTTTCTAATGCAGATATCGAATCACGGTCCAGCACAGGCCAACACCTCAGTACGTTTAGAAATAGTAGAGACGAGCTGTTGAAGTTCAAGCCGAGCATCAGAACGGGGAAGAGAGGCGATTTAAGTGACTTTGGACGTGGCACGGTTCCACTTTCACGGATGATCAGAAATCTTTTTCCCCCTTTTGTAACCGAGCAGCAGTGTTGCAAGGGCGTGTGCATGTGTGAGTTTATTATCTCATCAGTTCGTTCGCTAAAATCAGCCCCTATAAACCAGAAACGGGCGGCCGTCTCTCTGGCTGCAGTTCAGCTGAGCAAACTTTCATTTCGCCTATAAAATAGGACAGTAAAAACTTTAATGCTCTTTGCTAAATATATAAAGTATAATATGAGCAAAACAGTGAAGTCTGCAGGTCGTTTACGCTTTCTACATATAAAAATAAAACTCATCGCAGATGAAGTTGTGTAGGCGCGCTGCTGTGTGTGACATTGTTTATAACCCTTGTCTGTAACCTTCCACATCATCCAAGCGGTGTCCTTATTACCCAGCATGGTGCATTTCCTGTGTTAGCAGTGATAGGCCTCGGGATGAGCTTCACGGTGTGTTTCATGTCCTTACTTGAATGCATGGGCCTCCTTGAGGAGGAGCAGGAACAGATGCTTCTGACAGAACAAACAGTATCACACAGTATTTATGCACCGAGTTGATACTATCACAGTACTGTGGGAGTAAGTAGTAGTCTGTCAGAGCATGCTCACAGGCAAAACATTAATAATTCTTTTAATGAAGTGTGTAGTTTTTTTCATGTATGTATGCACGGCATATCTGTGTAGCACTAATATATACTTAACAGTATACAGACCATCTTAAAAACCAACAAGTGAAACTGAGACAGGAATTCTGCGTTCACTGTCTGTTTCCTAAACGACCTCCGGTGCAAGAACTGCCAACAGCTTCGATTTTAAATTCCTGCAGAATAATCTGAGACCCTGCAGCTAATCCTCCTGCATCGACCTTTGAGTGATGACCCATTCTTTGCTAAGCATTTACTATCACGGCCCGTTGTCTCCATCTCCTCGGTTTTAAGAGAGAAGCTGTGAGAACCTGCTCACATCTTTGTGCTGGAAACTCTTATGCATCTAAGAATCAACGGTGCGTCAAGGTTTACTTTCATTTTTGTGCTGTGATGACATTTTTGCACCGCTCACTTGGCTGCCACTTGAGAATGTTAACGGAAAACTTCTGTTGAGCCAAGCGGAGACAGACGCGCTGTGCTGGTAAGCTGGCGACTGAAAGTGATGCTGTAGGAAGTGATTGTGCTCCTTGCTTCCTGTCCGTGTTTTTAGCACTTTGGTGCTGCAGAGGAAATGTAGAACGAGGTTGGTGGAGGCTGAATACATAAAGCAGCGATTTGCATTGTGGAGCCTTTCATCAGGGGATGCAGCCAGACTGCACAGGTTTCACTGGTGAACAGCTGCGGGCACAGGGAAATGCTTATCAGTGGTTATGTGATAGTAAGTAACAGAAAAGAAGCCAGCATGTGTCATGCACGCAGCATGCAGATGTTGACATTTCAAGCTATTTACTTAGTGTTGTTTGTTTTTGGTGTGCGTGTGTTTGTGTGATAAATGATCAACGATCGCGTGATAATCCTGCCAGACTTGATGAGAAGTTTTTCTGGCCGTGGCGTTAAAATGTCCGTACATTGTTGTGAGTGCTGTTCAAAGGAAGTAGCCTGACAAAACTCAATCACTGCACTTTCCACTTACTGTTCCTGCATGTTTATTCTTTATTTACTCAGCTTAACTTTTTGCAGCTGCTGATCTTTATACAATGACAAAAGTAAATTGTCTCCTTTTTCGGTTTCACCACACAGTTAGCTGTTTTTTCTGCATGTCCACAAAAATTACAAGAAACTGAAAAATGGGCTTTTGCTGGTTCACTCATGGTGCTGCTGTCAATTGTCAGAGAGAAAAGGAGAGATGCATTTTATTCATGTTTACATGAATGCAGCGCTGACATGAAAAGTCCCCGCGTCAACTCGCTGCTCCGGTGCTTTTTTTCTCTCTCTCATTGTGCTGGCGCTTGCTTGTAGTGTTCAGGAAGCGGTTTGCCTTGATGGAGGATGGTAGAAAAACCCGTTAACAGCTCACAAAGCAAGTGGATCACCAAGACTATGACCCATGCAGTTCAGTTAAACATTGAAACCGTGACCTCTCATTCTTGCTCTTGATTCTCTCTTAAGTGAAAATATGCAAGTTAGTGAAAGAAATGAAGCGGTCATGAAAAAAAATATTGATTTCATATTTGTTCATTTGTTCACAACAGACAAAAGAAAGTAGACTCAAACGGTGGTTCGGTGCCTTGTTAAATGGTAGCTTGTTCTGGGGTCTGTTTAACTAGGACACCAGAATGCAGCTCTTTGCACTTTGCTGTGGTGTGTCAGACCAGCACTTCTTTTAAATGTCACTGTGTCCCAATAGACTCTGCAATGTAGAGCTTTTACAACTTTAAAGTCCAGAGTCGGCTTGAATAACAAGCATCAAACAACTTTCACGTTTTATTTACTGGTGTATTAAAGTTCCAGATGATAAAAAGTTTATAGCTGGCATTTTGTGGCTCAGCTTTTCCCTCCGTCTCTTCTTCCAGGTCGTTCACTGCCGCTGAAAGGATGATAACGATCGTGGGAGGAGGCCACGGCCGGAGGTGCAGCCCTCGCTAGAATCCTACTTCTCTTCCAGTTTACCCCTTTACCATCGCCCAGTGTTGCTGTCCACCCCACCCCAACCCGGCACCATGGCCAACCACCTGGAGCTGATCCAAGAGCTGCAGCAGCTGGACAAGGTGCCCAGTCTGGAGAGACTGCGGGCGGCCCAGAAGCGACGCACCCAGCAGCTGAAGAGATGGGCTGTGTATGAGAAGGAGATGCAAAACAAGAAGCGAAAGGCTGACAAGAAGGGACGCATTGCCAACAGCCTCCAGCAATCAGAGCTCAAGAAACACGTGTCGTTTGCCGCCAGCGTGGCGCTCCTGGAGGCTTCGGCCAGGAATGATCCAGATGAAGGTAAGACCAGTACAGAATATTAATGATACATGCAGATCAGAAAATAAAAGGGTGGCTTATTTATTTCTGCTTGCCTAATTACAACTAGTTTGGATTCATTACATCAAGTATACTAAATATTTTGATTTAGCGATGAAATAAAGGTATTATTTACGGATGTGGCGCAGAGTGAGTACAGCTGGGGTTATTTCTTTCTTGCTTGCAAGATGACAGGAGGATGAACAGGCTGCACCGAGGCCGGGCGTTGCCCTTTTAATCTATTTATTTAACTTTAGTATTCCTTGCGCTCTGTGCTGTTTCAAAAATAAATAGTTCAAATAAAGTTTTGCTCATCTGAGCTCAGACTTACCCTCGACACCACGTTTGAATAATGACACTAATTTCGGCCTCACCACACTACTTCCCCTGGATATCAAAATGCCAAGGTCAGGAAAACGATTAGCTTGGCCTGCCCACTTAAACTGCCAGTGGAAGTCACTCCATTCCAATTGAATTTGTTCTGCTAGGAGACTGTTTTATCATTGAGAAATAATGGAGTTGTCACACTGAGATGAAACTCTGCCAGTCTTTTAATTAAAATTTCTACGGATGGGGCCCCCCTATTTGGAGATAATAATTGTTTTCCTCCAGTACCGGCAGCCCCGTGTTGCTGTGGCTGTGCTAACAGTGTGTCGGCGATGCAGGGATGATAACGGGCTGCTATCGCTTAGATTTTGCGTCTAATTTAACGTCACTGTAACTTGAAATTGGATTGAAGTCTGTTTTATTTATTTATTTAATCGTCACAAATGCAGCCCACAGCGGTGCTACTGTATATTCTTTGCTCATGCAAGCTGTCTTCACAGATAGGACATCCCTCTCAAGGCTGATGTATGTTCACAATAATTTTTACAAGGCTGAAGCTACTCTGCAGTGTCTGTACACACACATGCACATGGACTGTTCACTGGCACGTATAAGCTCCAGCTGGAGTGTGAGACACTAGAAGTCTTGTGATGTCTACAGGGGTCTGCTGGATTTTATCACGGCGTGTAGCCGAAATTAAGCTTTGGTGTAAGCAAAAGGAAGTTACTTAATTGGGTAAAACTGAAAAAGAAAATCTTTGATGTTGTTGTTGTTTCTGGTTTCATTGTTGTGTGTGATGTGAGAAATGGTTTGAGCATCATTTCGGGGCTTTTATTGCAAACTGCTGCGCTGTGTGTATTTCCCAGAAGGTCTGCTGAGGCACTTAGACTGCACCAGGATGTTGGGGCTGATCGTGTGATTCTTTAGATTGGTTTTGAGAAACCACACGAGGAAGCAAGGAACACACAATGTCTACTCATCAATACTGAAGGTTCCCTTTCGGAGATGGTTTAACAACAACAGACATTTGTCCACAGTCACACACTTACTCATGTCAGATCGAATGAGTATTTATACACCACTGATAGATTTCTTTGTTTTGACCTTTTCAGGTGTGTAGAAGCTTTTCTCAGTGTCCTCCATGTTAAGGATGCACACATACAAAATCCTTTATGACTGATTCTTGATCAATTTTTCAAGTGTAGAAAAAGGAGGTTTTTAATTTCAATACAGCTAGACGGGGGATACATTATTGCTTTGACTGTACACTGTGTCCCTTCTCCTTTTGATGCAGTTATCGATAAACTGGCTAATTAATTGAGCATTAATGCTTTGACTTGCCGGAGCTGCTATAATGTGACTCCTTGTGGTTGCAAATGGATTAGGATGAAGTTAGCAAAAGTGAAAAGACTTCATGTTCTTCGGTGACACAGTTGTGTCGTGACAGCGCTATACAACGAGCTGCGATTACCACCTCTAAGCACAAATTTATTATCTGAGTCTGAAGACTGTTTAGAAATAATAAAAGAGGGCTTGCATGTGTCTCAGGTGTACAAAAGCTCCACCATCGTGAGTCTGATGTCACTGTTTTGCACAACTATCAGAATAACATGCCAGCAGAGAGAAAAGGAATTTTCCAAATTTAGTGTGCATGATTTTGATGGTTCTCAGCTTTTGATTCCCTTTCCTTCTCCTTATGTCCTGCAGTACTTCCCTATAGAGATGTCTGCTATCACTGCTGTCTAATGAGAGTGACCATGAAAGAGGCAGGGAGGGAAAAAAAAAAAGGGAGACAGGATGTAGTGTTGCCCACACAGCTCCAGTGGCAGCTGGCTAGCTTAGGAGCTTGATAATCTCCTCTCTCATTCCCTCTGGTCCCCAAATGCTCGATCAGGCGTCATGAGTCCACACACTGTGCTGCTCCAGCACACAGCACCCTTTTTAAAGAAATGTTACATGACAGTATCATTTCAAAAAGGCTTACATATATATATAAAAAAGGAAATCGAAAGTAGATGAAATGATGGGAAAAGGTTGAGGCATTTTTAGAAATCGGGGCTGTTTATTGGACAGAAGTTAAACCCCCGGTCGGCCTTAACAATGACTACAAAGGCGGCGTTAGCAGGAGCGAGTTGACGATGAGGCTGGGAAGAAAAGTAGCCATCATCACCTCTTTTTCATGAAGAGGGCGGAAGGGAGAGAAGTAAATACAGAGAGACTAACTTTGACCCAGGAGTCGCTCTAACAGCCTCAAGGCCACAATAAGATGAGAGGCTGGGCTGACTCATGTTTAATCCCTGATTGGTTGGAGTAGGCGAGCTGCTTCCTGTGATTCTTTGCCTGCTCTTTTTTTCTCTCTCTGTGGTTTGGGTCAGAGCTTCAAAGTGCGTTGGCTGGAGGCGGCCTGTGATTGTGTGAGGACATGATGACCAATATTATGTGTGATAACTCCTATGCATGCTTTATAAATGATGTTTTTTTGTGTATTTTCAAGATTTATTATATTGACTGTTATTAAAATCTATGTAGATGCAGGTGTGCAGGTGTTATGCTTGCATTTAAGTGTGTGTGTGTGTGTGTGTGTGTGTGTGTATGTGTGCATCCGTGCGTATTCTTGTCATTATAACTTCCTGTCTGCTGAGAGAGGAAGCAGACTCACCAGACTGTGAGAGACACGGGACGGGTATGGTGAAACTGCAGAGGGTATGTTGTACATTTATGTTTAAGAATGTTTGTGTGTGTGCGCGCGTGTGTGTGTATGCAAAAAGTTTTTGTGTGGTTGTGACAGAGAGAGAAGAAAGAAAATTTGAGCTTACGTGAATGCAAATTTTGAGTGTCTGTCTCAAGATGTGTGAAAGCAGCAGTGAGTAGGAAAGTGCTGGATGCAAAGGGATGCATCCCGAGTGTGAGTCCATTTCTTCGCCCTGTGGTTCGCACCATCCTGAACCCACTGCCCTCTCACAGTGATGAAGGCTGATGACTGTGAAATTACTGTGAAGCACTTTGGTGTCTTTTATGCGCGCCTCTTCGGCAATTGAGATGGATGGGATTTCTCTTCTCCAGAGAACTGCCGTCCTGCAGAGGAGCAGCCAGTGGGGTCAGAAGGAACTGTCAACAAAACTCAAAGACAGTCAGCGTGGTATGACCTGACATTTCCTCCTAAAACCGCTGGGTAATCTGATGCGATGGCCCAGGAGTCAACAGTATTAATGGAAAGAGGGGAAAAAAGTAAAAGTAGAACTGTAGAGGGGGGAAAAATGTCTGACTTAAAGCCTTTAAACGCCGTCAGAAAGCAAAAATTGACAAAACAATGGAGGCATTTGGAGAAAACCAACTATAATAAGCGAGAGTGTAAGTGGGTGAAAGTAGTGTGAATGAACAGGACATTCAGTAACTGCTTTTCAGTATCTTGTGCTGTCTTTCTGTTTTCAATGTCTGTTTGTAAAAGCTGCTTTTTTGGAAAGAAAAGCTTAGCACTTCAAACCCCTGCTTATCTTTTATCTGTGCTGCTGCTCAATCGCAGTACAAACTTTTAGATATTTTGGTGCAACATCTCCCTCACCAAGCTATCATACATGCCAAGAAGGAAGCTGTAAAACGGATCTGAAAAGGGGAGGAAAGTCTTGTGAATGTGTAAAATGCACAAACATCTGTGGGGAGAAATAATCAACTTGTTCTACTTCTAAATTTGTGCCTCTTCTTCGTTCTGTGAGAGGGCTTCGGCTTTTCTGATCATGTGAACGGCAGCAGTGACAGAAGCAGTGGTGTTCTCTTGAACCCAGGTTGTGTTTTGCAGCTTCTTTGCCTTTCCCACCCCTGAGCTCTATTTATTTTTATACCCACTCACGTGGCAACACCCAGCACGCTAATTACCACTTATTCCCTACTGAAAATCATAACTTGTAACTCAGCGTTTGAAAAGCCACACTTAAAATCCACATTCCATTTTTAGCAATGCGGCTTTTGCTCTTGGTTCACAACCTTTTTTTCTTCTTCTGCCATATCATCATAAAAACAAAGAGGAGGAATAAATGTGGATTTCGGGATAGAAAAATACTCCTGTAGCGAGTAACGCCTCTTGGAAGGAGAATTCACATGTGGCTTTTCCCTCGTTTCTTTTTTCTTCATATTTATTTGTTTGCAAATTAGGTCTCAGAGGAGCTTTTGTCTTCTTCTGCTGTCTTATTAGACTCATAAGGCCTTCCCCTCAGAGGCCTCGGCCAGGCTTAGCTGCTCCCAGGCATATGGCAGCAATAGAGTGCCATTAAAAAAAGAAGGCAGCACACACATAAATACTTCACATCAGATGTCACCGCTTGTCAAGAGAAGAGTGACCTTTAACAGTAATATCTGTTCAGTCTCTTTCTTTCACACTCCTCAGTTCACTGTTTCCAGCTTTCTCTCATTCTTTATTTTTTATCTATAGGAGGAACAAACTACATACTGGTTCATCTCTACATCTGGTTTCACACACCAACCAACTCTTTCTATCGAAACACATAAGAAATTGAAGAGCCCAGATGGTTAAAAGAAGCTTTGTGTTGGATTTTCACATCCAATGACCTTCTGCTTATAGAAAATAAATCTGTTCTAAATGATTTAAGGTGGTTGAATGACTTTTGGCAGCACAGTGCTTGGATTCAAAATATTAGATGAACACATCGCAATGTAAAGGCATTTCAGACAGCAAGAGCAAATGGCCAGCATGGCTCTTTAGTTTTTTATTATAGGCTTTGATTTTATTAGCAATTTTCCTCTTCTAATCACTGCATTGTCTTGGAGTGAACCGTGGCTAAACAGATTTTATGTAGTCGGATTTACCGCTGCAGAAGCCTCGAGTGTTTCTGCACAACTTATATGATACAGTTTGGGTTTTTGTAAACTCTTTTGCCATGAAAATGATTGAAAACCATAATTAGTCACATTTAATTAAGAATATCTGCCATATGACTCAGTGACACTAGAGTAGAAATAGATCTAAAAAATATCTAATGTTAATAGGAAAAATGGCTTGGTGCCTAGTGATTGCTTAGAGGTTAAGAGTGTAAGTTCCTCAACTACTGGTTGACCACTTTAGCAACCTGTCTCCAAACAGTTGCAGTCCAACTTCAACCGATGCAGTTGCGGTCAGACAGCTGGACGAAGGTTCATAAATGATTGTCATATATTTTTATAAACACACACAGATTGCAATAAATCTGTATTAGTCTATGCTGTGAAATTATTCAATAGACTTGACTGGTTGCCAGTCAATACTGGTTGTATTCTGGTTATATTCCTATATAAACACACACACAGGTTACCAAACAGCTATACTGGACCGCATTCGATAGAAGACCGATAACAGACTGACTCGTCTTATTGCATTTCTGTCACCATCTTGATGCGACAAAGTTGCTTGAAGATGGTAATGGACTGCAAATGGTCACAAACCTGGTCCCTGTCTATGACACAACTGTTTTAAAGAGAACCTGATTGCACATGGTCGCATTAATTTCAGTCTCCTGCCACTATTTACCATAAATAACTCTACTCTTGAAAGCAGCTTGGTGTCTTGTGGGTTAAATGGACTGACTGTTTTGTCTTTTGTTGCCTCACTGCATGGATGCTCATGATCACACACAGTGGATGACTCTACTTCGTGTCACTCTCTTTAGAAAGAAAAAAAAAAACAATAAAAAAAGTTATTATAGTGCGAGGGAAGAAAAATAACCTCCAAACTAGCCAGACTAACTCTGATCTCACTCTGTTCATCAGATGGTGTCATTAACGTGTATTTTCGTCAAGATGAAAGAGTAATGAGCTGAGCAGATGAAGGGGAACCGCTCACAGGTCGTGCCATGAAAAAATAAATGTGCAGTGATGATGTAGGTCACTCTGTGAGATTAATGTCACTGCTCTGTGTTAGATTGCCGTGATAATGTCGGGCCAAGACAAAAGAGAATTGGTAAACTTCTGATGATTTGCTCTCACAGACATAAAAGGATGAACTTTTTTACCAGCCACTAAAAGCTGCCCGAGGCTTATTACCTATCCCTCCTTTCAAATGCTTTATAAACCACTAGGTGTGATATAAGACCAGTGATATGACAAGCGATTTAGCCGTCCATTAGAGGTATGTAGACTTTAATGTGTCCTGGATTTGCTTGTTCTTTTTTTCCCCTGGATTTCTTTTTATTTAATAGTAAGGCTGTTATTTGATGTTAAACACAAACTCTACTAAAAAAAAAAGAGAGAAAATTTTTGGATCTTTTGTTTTTCTACTCAGGACTAACTACTAACCCAGAACATGAGGTTGTTTACTCACATGTTCATTTAAGCCGGGGATGACCTGTGACATCTGTGGAGTAAGCCGGTGAGCCGGTGTCGTGCATCATGTGCTGAAACACAGGTCACTAAAAGGGTGAGCGGTCTGTTAGGACATGAGTGTTGCATGTATCCCTCAACAGTTACTGCTCTGTCCTGACGTCTGTTTGATATACTTGAGTTGCTTCATTGTAACCAATAATTTGAAAATCTGTGAATAAGTGTCTCTGTTGTGCAATATTTGTGTCTAATATTTGCTGATTTAGTGGACAGAAAAATAATTACTGCTAACTTCTTCTGTTTATTTTCTGTTTTATGATTTTATATTAGGTGGACTCTTTGATCAATTTGGTAGATTGGAAGCCTTATTATGAAACAGTCACTTTGTATTTGCTTTAAAGTTACAGTCCTAAAGGATAATAATTCATCTTGATGCAATAGAACAGTGTTGGCTGCGCTGTGAGACTTTTAATTAGTCATCACACGGTTAAATCTGTCAAGCAAAACTTCTGCATTCACTTCATCTAATCTGCATCATAAAGGTCCATATGGCACTTTTATGCTTTGTTCATTTATTCATTGACTGAGACGAGTTTTTTTTTTTTTTTTTTTTTTTAAACTATCCCTGCATCTTTGAAAATATGCTACTTTACTCGAGGCTAAATCAAGGCTCTTTCACCATCGGCTCTTTGCATTCCCCCCCCCCCCCCCCCCCCTTTTTGCCTCTTCATCCTCATAATCGTTGATTTTATGTGACATTGGAGTGGTTGATTACTCAAGTGGGATCTGGCATTTCATTTCCACGAGCAGAGCTGCGACAATGAGGCGTAGCCTTGCGAGGGTGGCATCTATCAAATGCTCCTGTGATTAGGAGGACTAGTTTCATTCGCCTGACTTCAGTGGATTCTAAGAAGCTGAATTTCTTTTTTCTTTTTTTAACATCTGAACTGCAGGACTGTTGAAATTTTGGATGTATTTTCCTCCTCCTTTTCTTTCCTGGTTGGCCTTTTGTGGTTAGGGTGGTTTCTCAGGCTACCTGCAGGTTAACAAAACTCTGATCTTTCTCTTATCGTTGTCATTATCTTTTGCTGCCCTTGTCTTTCTCTTTCCCTTGGATTTGTCTTCTTCGACTCGTCAGACGGAGCTCCTCGGGCATTGTGTGCCAGAGAGAGCAGCAACAGTGGCACTGCTGTCTCCTCTCTGTTCATGTGCCTCAGCCTGGCCGAAGCTTTTGGGCAGGGGGGGCTGAATCATCTTGGTCATGTGACATAATTTGGAATTCACAATGCTTGATACAAAAGTAGGAGCAACATTATGGTGCTGGACACATCAATGAGGCTGTGCTGAGGATGAATGTCTGTGATATGGTGTCAGGAATTGGTCCAGTCAGAAGGGAAGGATGCACTGAAGCGGGGAATTATCAGAATTTTGGCTTGTTTGGTCTCGTGTTCGGACACAGTTTTGTCTGTGTAACTGCTGCACAACAACAAAGGGTTATTGATTGGAACTGACCACTGAGTACCTCTGCTACATTGTGCCTGTTACTTTCACTACAGCACGCTTCTCTTCTGTTCACTTGGATTTCTTTCTCATGTGTGCACCTTTTTCCAAACTTGCATGCAAAATGTAATTATTATACGTGGTATTACATATTACATCATTGTTCTTTCCTATTTTAGGCACATCTTAACTGAACCGTGGTTATTAAGCGGTAGGCTGCCAATGGGCTCGCTAAGATCTCCCTCCTCTTCCCTCTTTCACATCAGTCAATTCTCTCGGGAGAGCCCCAACTCTCAAGTTAACTCTTATTTCCATGGTAACTGAGGCAGACAGAGAGGGCCACGCAGCCTTGGCCCCAAGCTACTCAGCTGCAAAGGCACAAATTTTGCATCATCACTGCTGCAGCTCCATGGCATAGCATGCAAGAGGCTGTCGGATGTGGTTGTGGCAACTAGGTTAACTTGACCTCAAGTATATCTGGCGTGGGTGGACTAAACCGTAGACAACACATGTTTGAGATTTATTGAAAGGAAAAGCTCACAGGCCACTTTTTTAGGTACACCTTGCTAATACCTAGTTTTGGCTTCAGAACTGCCGTAATTCTTTGCGGCATAGATCCATCAATGTGCTGGAAAACATTCCTCATAGATTTTGGTCCACATTGACATGATGGCATCACACAGTTGCTGTAGATTTGTCAGCTGTACATCTATCTCCTGTGCCACTTTGGCCATTTGAGTGTAGTACTTGTCATGTTCAAGAAATTACTTTGATGCGATGAGAGCTTTTTTTTGACATAGTATGTTATGCTGCCGGATGCAGCCATCAAAAGATGTGCACACTGTGTTCATAGAGCGATGGACATGGTCAGCAACAATACTCAGCTCGGCTGTGGCATTTAAACGATACTAAGGAGCACAAGGTGTGCCAAGAAAATATCCCCCACCTCATCACACCACCAGCACCAGGCTGAACTGCTGATAGAAGACGGGCTGGATGGTTTCATGTTGTTTACACAAAATTCTGATGGTACCATCTGAATGTCGCAGCAGAAATTGAGACTCATCACACCAGGAGATGTTTTCTATTCTTCTGTTGTCCAATCGTTGTGAGCCTGTGCAAATTGTGCCCCCAGTTTCCTGTTGTTAAGCTGGTGTGGTCTTTTGCTGCTGTCGCCCACCTGCTTCAAGTTTTTGCTCTTCTACCTTGGCTGTAACAACCGGTGATTAGAATTACTGTTGCTTTCCTCTTAGCTCAAAGCGCTCTTCTCTGAACAATTCTCCTCTCGTCTGACATCAACAAAGCATTTCCACGACTGCCGCTCACTGGATATTTTCTCTTTTTTCAGACCTTTTCTCTGTAAACACACAGATGGGTGTGTGCAAAATCCCAGTAGATCAGCAGTTTCTGCAATATTCAGACCAGCCTGTTTGGCACCAGCAATCACGCCACATTCAAAGTCACTTAAATTACCTTTCTTTCACAATCGGATGCTCGGTTTGGTCTTCAGCAGGTCGTCTTGACCACCTCTGCAGCCTGCAGGCATTGACGTGGCTGATTAGATATTTGTGTTAATGATCAGATGAACTGCTGTTTCATCATAGCCACGGTGTTACAGGTTTGGAAAGTGCACATGTGCTGTTGAGTGATAGTGTTGTCAGATCAGAATATTTAATCTGATATTAAAGAGTTGGAATAGCACTGCTGGTATTGTATTTGCTGAAGCCATCTTAATGGAAATATACCAGGAGATAACAGGAAGCACAGCTGGAAGAAAAATAGGGAAAATAAACATTGTAGGATCCTAAATGGTGAAATTGGAACCGAGCTACAAATAAATCCAGCAGCAGGATTGCATCTTATCAGTGGCTGTGATTGAAGCCCACCTGCCTGCACGGTGGCTCGCTGAAGGCGTTTAAGCATCAATGTGGATCGAGGTTGAGCCACCGTTGCCAATCCCCCGAGTGCTTGTTCAGCATCCCGCTGCTCCCCCGCTTCTTCTGAGCCACCTCATAATATCTTAGGTTGTCTCTCCACATGCCCACCTTCACAGTGAGTGAACAGCCCCCCACCATAAATCCTTCAATAGGATTCTGGATTATCCAACAAGGATTAGACCGCAACAAACCAAAAAGGGGCAGCCACATTAACAACACTTAGACTGATAATGTTAAATCCCAGAAACATTTTGAATAGCTTCTTAATTGCACGTGCTGAAAGTCAGAGGATGTTATCCATGCAGAAGGTAAAGTCTGATGTGTTTTTGAATCTAGACAGTATTTCACGTTTTTAAAAATTAAGCTAAACACATTTTGAAAGGTTTCAAGGAACACAGCCCACCTTCATGCCGTCTATATGAGGTATTACCGAAGCCATAAATCCAAACAGGAGAAATGGAGCTGAACTGCGATGAGTAAATGGCAACCGCTGCAGCTGTTTACAGCCTGAGGATGTGCCAATCAATACAGAGAAGAAGCCTCAGTGGAACAATAATCGTCAAGTGCCAAGTGTAACATTGGAAGTAAAATCAACTCTTGAGAATTGACTAATTCTATTCTTGTAGTAAAAAGTTTGAACCATTCAGTTCATTTCCAGGCTAGTTGGATGTTTGTGGGCACCACCCTTATGACTAGAGGTGGAGGAATGAGAAATTAAAAGGCTGATGATGCAAACCAATAATTAAGTCTCATCATCCATAAGGCTGGGAAGCCGTTAAGTTATTGTAAACTCATCTGCATGACTGAAGTCTGTGTTAAAATGAAACCAGTAATGAGACCGTATCTCATTTTGGACAATCTTGTGTAGGCTAAGAAAATGTTTAGACGAGTGCACGAGGGAGTGAACGTCTTTGTAGGTCATCCATCCTCTCCTGCTCGAGAGAAAGTGGAGCTGGTAAGTGTCCGTTTAAGCAATGGCACATGTGAAGTGTTATGAATAAACTTTAAACAATGTCTAGGTAAAGCACAGCAGCTATGGATAAAAAACAGAGCGCGTGGGGAAGCAGTCACAATTACAATTAGTGTGTGTAGATTTCTTTTTTCTTGTGTGTGTCATAAAGTCATCAGACCGTGGCATGTTTATCATATGAATTTGTGACCTCCACGTGTAAAATTTTTCTCAATTATGTCAGTGTGTTTGTATAAGCAGGAATGGTTGAGTAGAACTGAGTAGCAGTTGCTACTCAGTTATAGGAACTAATGTGGTGGTTTAGGGCAGCTTGGCTTGAGGTTGGGGATCTATCTGGAGATGGGAAGAGGATCAGTTGAAATGTTTTGGAAGCTTTTTAAATGATTGTGCCTCTCTCCCGTCTGTCTCTGCACTGGATGTGATGTGACTCACGATGAAGCCTCGTTTGGTTGGTTTTCTCGGTACATCATATGAGCTCTCACGGAGAAAGTGATCATTATGATTATCGTAGTTTAATCCGTTCTACCTCTACTTTGGCCCACATACCTGTAGATCTGTTATAGAATAACACAGCTTCCCCTCCTCCAGCTTTTTAAAAAATAATTTCTGACAAGGATGGTGGAGAAAAAGACAGGAAGTGTGTGATAGAGAGCAAAACTTGTCGTATACATTGACGTATACCACTGGTTTTGGCGAAACCATTAACTTGTCATTTAGTGCTTTCATTTCCAAAATGTAACTTAAAGAGCATGCTAATTCTTCAAAATAAGAAGGTGAAGATTGCAACTGTTACACTGTCATCAGTGCTGTTATTGCCTGCTGATGTTAGCAATTTGCTAAAGTACAGCGTTAAAGGGCAACAGTGATGCCTGTAAACCTTCATTTATGTGGACAAACACACGAACGGGGCAAAAGCTTATTGGGTTGTGTGTAATAAAAGCATCTCTTTCCCTTTTATCTTTGACTGTCTTCAGACTTAAAAGCCAGCCAGACTCTTGGCATTATCATATTAAAATGAACTGAAAAGCCTCAGCTATTTGAAACAGTGCTTATCACCTGTTTGCCTAGATGTGGACTTGATTTCATTATGTTTTTAGATATTTTTATAGCTCCAGCTAACATTTGCTAACCACAGGATGGGAGTGGGATTAAATTCTGGGTTCATCATGTTAGTGGACCACCTGAAGGATGTGTCTGTTAATCACATTATCGCATGCCTGTATTTGTCCAGCTTTTGAGTGCATTCAGTGCAGTGTTTCCAAAACCAAAACTTGAGGTCACTGGAGAATGATCTGTTTATTCTGCTCCAGCTTTAATTTGCTCACCGAGACCCTGCGAGCACCTTCTGCATCCCAATCCACAGTTTGTTTGGTCTTTCTGTTGCTTTCCCCGCGGTGCTATCTAACTACATCTGTTAAGGCAGCGTAACATACAATTAAAGTCGCTTTATAGCTCATCATGTGGAGGATAATTATAACACACAGCGGAATGCTAATTATATTAATGATCTTCTTTCCTAACGTCCTACTAAAACCAATGTCATTTAGCTGCTACTTATGGACACACAGAGTGGCCTACTTTTCTGCACAGCTGACAGGAAGACAGAAACGGCTACCTGGCTGCCTGAATGCCTGTGTTTGGAAAGTAACTGTTCATTTGCTGCACCGACATTGTTTGGGGCTATTTGGTTGCATTAAGATAAAAATATCTAATTTGTAAGAAATGATTCACTCTGGTGAGCATGTGCAATGCATCAGCCCCTTTTTCCATTCTCATTTTTAATGCAGCAAAGAAATGATTGAAATGGGGTGGTTGCAAAAACCTAACAAAGCTTATCAGCCGATCTCTAAAATGCTCCAAAAGACACCACGTGATTGCAGCTTTTTAGCAGTTAGCTAATGTTTATCATGACTTGAAATGTTTTCATGTTTTCTGTTAATTCAACTGAAAATGTATCATCAAGATGCACGTTAGCTGAGAAGCCGTAGTCACATTAGCTGATGAATGCTCCACTACGTTCATCTGATATTTCCTGACTTTTTGTATCCATAATTTGCAGCTTGGCTTATAAAATGGGTTCTTTGAGCCTTTTTCACTGAAATGCTGCAGCGCAGCTGAGGTGAGGGAATCAAAACAGTAAACTGAAGATCTGAAAGAAACTACACAACTTACTAAGTAAAGCCCCTTTCAGGCATGATGCATGATACATACTATAACTAACTTTATTGATCTTTTTAAATAACGCCATTCAGACCCGGGCGACAGTGACATGCACAACCATGATATTGGTGTTTGTTTCATAATGTATTATTCAATCTCAGTTGTCTTAAAACATAGTGAAAGGTTTTCCAATGTTTTAAAATAATCGCTTAATGTTGTCAGATAAATGGAATGTAAAGCACGCCTGAATGTTTATTTATATTTCACCTTTTACATTTAAGTTAAAACACATTTGCAAACGAATAAAGGGCCGAAATGCAGAAGTATAGAAAAAATTGTATCAAACAAAATCCAGTCTAATCATGCGGCCGCTTTTTAGAGGCGCCCACATATCTTAGTCCAGTGAGAGAAAGTTCCAAAGTTTAGAAGCTACATCCTTCAAAAGGATAATCTCCTTTTGACTTGAGCCTGGAGTGAAGAACAAAAAAACAGGCCCGACATCAGATTTTGGCCCGTGATGAAGGGCTGCAGTATTTTTTTCTTCTTCTGATTCTTTTTTTTGTCATGGCTGCTGCCTAAAAAATGAAAAGCTCTCAATGTGATGATGAATTTTGAACTGCATCCTGAAACTGGTGGCAGGCCCACGTAAAGAAATGTACGTTTGTGTTACATATGAAAGTTTGGAGATTGTAAGTGATTTCAACAACGACGGGATGAAATAAACCGCTGAGATGAAAACTTAAAGCCTAGCTCGAAGATGTTTACAGAGAGTAGAGTGAAACTCAAGGCAGATGTAACATTTCACAATTCTCTGGGTTCATCACTAGAAGTGATGTTTCACATACAAGTAGTGAAATCATAAATTGTTTATAGTGAGTGTATTGATTCTAAGTTGTTTGTATACATATGTTAAGATAACTGAAGATGGTTGTTTTGGTGGTTGGTTATTCAGATGGATGGTTGTAATTTATTTATTTCATTTGATTTATTTTGTTATTTTTTGTTTAAAAGAAAATCAAGCTGGGCATAAGTGCCTACATATTTGGTTTGGCTATGTGTTTGATTAGGATTAGTCGTCTAAATCAGTGCAGGAAGAGGCAAAAAATGTAAAAGTTAAACATTTTGGGAGGGGGCAGGGGATATGCTTATTTTGCACGGGGAATGTGAAGTGGAAATGGGGAAGTTGCTCACATTACTGGATGCTATTTCCTTAAAAAATCTGAGAGGTTTCCCATCCATTATTTTTCATTATTTTTTTTTTTAAGTTTTTGCAAAAAAACTTAAATACATTTTATTCATTTTAAATTTTAGTGGAAAAATGTCCTTTTTTGTTAATAGAGCCTCAAGAACCCCCTCATGGTATTTAATCTGAATCATTTTATAATGTTTTACAGTGCATTAAAATACCAGCCTAGCATTTTATATATTAGAACCGGCTTCCCCTCATATCACAGTTTTAGAGGGTTTATAAAGGGCTGTGAGATGGTGGGTATATTGGATAAAGCACTCTAATCGGTATCAGTGTGGTTTAAGAGATATTGTGGCAGCTATTATTGCAGCACAACAAATATTTGTCTCTTCAATATAAAAAGGGACACACTGGAAAGAAAATCAATTGTCCATTAGGAATCATCTCAGACCTGAACCTCAAGCAGGCTCTCTCATATCACAGTCTTTACTCGATCCTCACTTTACTGGTGATTCCCTCTTATCAGTGATCAATGGGTGTGAGATATGACCAGATTGACTGGATTGGTGGCAGTTAGGATCATCAGATAAACCCTTAAAGTAAGAATATCCATTCTAATAACTGTTCTTCTTTTGTTCTTTGAATGACATACAATAGAATTTAAAATAAAAGATAAGAGCATCTGTGCATCCGTTAACTTATCAGTGATCTACAGAGTTTTGTGAACTGAAATAAGTAGGGTCTTAAAATGAACCCAGAATGATCTACATCTGTATATCTGCATAAAGGGAAGGCTGTTCAGTAGATTCAGCATGCAATGAAATGATCAATGAGAACTCTGTATATTCAGATGAAAGTGCACAAACCTGGTGTGTAGAGACATGTATTTAAAATTTAATCTCAAAACTCCACACAGTGTTTAGAAATGACTGCTTGTTTTTGCATGAATGTTTAAAGGTAGCCATTTATTGCTTTAACAAACACATAAAATTTCAATACAGCTGCAAATGTAAAACTGAAATATGCTGCTGTATTGGAAAACTGAACAGTTGGTGCTGTAAACTGTGCAGTTTTAAATAGGTCTGTGTTGAAAAAGAGGTTTTCTACTGGATAATTGACAAAGAAGAAGATTGAACTGGACATTTTTGCAGTATTTTATGAATTACTGGTCTATCAGTTGTGAAACATGACTTAAAAGTGGCAAACAAAGTTTCAGAGCTCAAGTTGTCATCGAAGATCTCTTCTTTTATCTGATCAACGGTTCAAAATGTTTCAGTTTACAAATTATATATGACTAAGGGAAACCCGAGCACCAGTCTTTTTCTGATATTTGTTAAATGTTAACAGTTGTTTTTCTGTCAGTCGACTTTCTGCATTACTTAGACTATTATTCAAACAGCACCAACTGTCCGCTGTGTTGCCAGCTCTGTGAAAGCACCCCTTGGTAGACCTGTTGCTAAATGCTTTTATCACCTTAGTGAAATGCTCACAATAACAGTGCAAACACATTTTAGCACGTTGATTCGCTAACCAGCCATAAAAAAAATTTGCACACTCACTAGTTTTGCTTTATTTGTTCATAACGTCTTGAACCAAATTTACCATACAGTCCATCCTGTGGCACACCTGCCAGGTCTGAACGTCATGGAAATCCATCTAAGACTTCTTAAGAAAACCACAAATGTGGATCTTATGATGATGTTAAAGTGAAAGGTCCTTGAGACGTATTCTTTAGTGATAACCCCAATTTCACAGATATCCGCCCAAGATTCTGATCTGTGAAATATGTTCTTTGTTTGAAAAGAATAATGGAAGAAACGCCTCAAAAAGTAACTGTTTATTGATAATAACGTTGATTTTAAACAATTAAATATCAGTATCATGTAATGTCACATACAGTATATGGACAAACGTATTGCACACTATACTCTACACCTACAGGAACTGCTCAGACATTGAAACCCATGCTACGAAGCTCCTGGTGCACAGATTTTGTGCTGATTTAGAGAACAAGCTTTAGCTTTCACAAATGTTTGTAAAGCCAAAGTGCATGGTCAGGTGCTTGACTTTATACACCTGTGACAATGGGAGTGAAAAAACACTTAAAGAGGTGTGGCCCAATATTTTTGTCTATAAAGTAGATTTTTAACTATAAACTAAGGGTGACTACCATGTATTTATAATAACCATGATACATAAAAAATAAATATAGATGTTATGTTGTTAATTCACATATCATTGCAAATAGTAGCAGTGGTAAGTGAACTGGTTACTTACCACTCCAGTGCTACACTACTGGATCACTTTATACTGTAGTAATAGTTTGGTAATAATAGTACAACAGTTTGTTTACACCACTGTGGTACTAAAAATCAATGGAATTTGACCACATTGCTGCTATTTTCATATCATGAAAGCCCTGCTCTAAAGGAAGGAGTCTGGTTCTATGTGTGTGGCCACATTACACTTAGTGGGTGTATTGCTGTGGAAGGAAGTCGAGCATTGAGTGAGAATTTGTTTGCATGAGCATATGATGGTTTGCGCTCACCCTTTGCAATGGTGTGCTCTTAATGTTGAAGTCCTGCGTGAGCCTTTATCATCAGAAGGTGTTGGCCGGCGTATTTGAACAGGCACTGCAGTAATATGTATGTGTATTATGCACAGTGGAGTACTTAGGGCTTTAGTTTAGGCGTAGCCGGCTCATTTATTCCATCTCCTGTAGACCAGCGAGCCTTGTGATCTTTGCTGACTTGCTGTGTATTATTATCAGTGCATTATTATCATCTCGAAATCACCTACTGGAACTACTCCTTCAAAATGTCATTTTGCTAGCTTTAGGCAGTAAAGAGGAGTTATAGCTCTAATAAGAGAAGACTTGGAAAACTATAGAGTCCTTTTGGTCCTGTAGATATCTCATAGTTTACTTCAGAGCACGCGTCTTTGTTTGGAAATATCTTCTTATCAATAATCTGTGTTCAGGAAAGTTAGGACCTAAATAACTGGTGTAGGATTTTCCTCCATCTCCAACTCACATTTGAACACACACACACACACACACACACACACACACACACACACACACACACACACACACACACACTGTACTTGATGATAACAGGAAGGAAGGGTGGGTTTCTGTTCCTGCACCGTTATTTGTTGATGTATCTTTTATCTTTGGGGAAGCATCTCGTCCAACTCCGTCTACTCCCTCAGTGGGAATTTATGGGACCCACCCAGGAAGACGTGCATGGGATTTGTGTTAGTGGATTGTGCGGTTTGCAGATAATTGCCATGGTGATTCCTGCATGTAATGGATTGCTTTTTAAAGATTTTTCTGTTTGTGTGTTTGCTCCGTCCCACAGGGTACTGGTACAGACTGATAGGAATCACATTCATGGGTTGTCGCCAACTCAATCTTACTTTCTGCGCTTTTCTTTCCCTCCTGTGAATCTTTTGGTACTCCAGAATCTGTCTGTATAACTTATGACTGCATTTTACCCCTTATGGCCTCACTCTACGGTTTATATGTTATATATCCTCTGAAATTCCCCTCTCCCTTTGTCATAAAACGGCTGTGCCATCGGTGAGATAAGTCCATGTGCTGCTGATCAAAAGTAGAGCAGCCTTCTCAGTGTTCCAGTGTGATAATATGGTATATTCTTACATTTTTATCACTCGTGCTCTTGTATGTTCAGCATTTTAAGGCCAGCTGATTGGTATATGGATATGATGATGTGGTTCTTTCAAGAAATAAGAGAAAGATCTGCCTGTATAGTTAGATTATTGCAACTTCTTTCAGACAGAAAACGTCGATTCGAGTGTGAGATTTTTGAATAAAAGCCAGCTTTCCTTCATTTATCCAGGTAAAAGTCTTATTGTGATTGAGATCTTTTTTTCAGGAGAGACGTGACCAAACTGCTGAACTTTCTTTTTTCAAGCACAGTCGACTCACGTGTTTGAGTATTTGCACGAGGGTTAATCTGTCTCTGTGTTAAACCTGTGATCGACTGGTGATCTGTTCAGGGGTCACGACACTGGCTGGATAAGTGGTTAAGAAAATAGATACATTCAGTAACATTCAGTTCCTTTAAACTGCTACAATGTTTTCTGACAATTAGACACAGGAGACACAAGTTAACTAAAAAGTGAACTTGGAAAGTAAGTCAAGCGGTTCAGTTAAAAATAGATCAGTTGGTTATCGCCTGTTGTTTTTTGTTTTTGTTTTTTTTTGTTGAAGCTTACTAAAGCTGCTAATTGACTTTTTAACAGAGCTTGTAATTTTAATTATAGAGATAAAGTTTTGAGGTTTTGGTGTTATTTGTTTTTCGTCCCCTGTGAAAGCTAAAATGCTCACAAAGTTATCTGTTAATTACAGTATGGTAATTAGTTTATGGTGCTAAAAGGGTGTTATTTGTTGTGGGTTTTTTGATGATGTTTGCTTTCTGTGGTTTTTTATTTAAAAAGTGTTTCAGCGATCGATCTTTCAGCGGGGAGGGGGTTTCTTTTGAACTCTCGTTATTGCAAACCACATCACGGAGATTTGACCTCAGTGGAATTTTATTTGAAATGAGACGAGTCAGTCACCTCAGCATCACTAAGTCACATATACACAAAACAATATTGATGCAAATAAAATGTAGAAAATTTGATTCATTTCTTTTAAACAACAGCTGCATGTCTGTGCTACCTAAAGTGTGGAGACGCTTAACGAGAAAATAAAATGTGCTCCTGTTTGGTGAGACATTTCTATTTGTTGTTGTGTCTGTCTCTGAATTTTAGAAGGTCTATGGTCCTATACTTTATACACTCTCTGCCCTTTATATGCTTTATTGAAACTACAGTTTGCATAAATTGTAAAGAATCTGAATTTCATGAGCAATTTAATGAATTCTAACACAAATCGAGTCAGACAGGCCAAACACAACAACATAAAATACACATTAAATGATAGCTGAAATAAAATACCAATAGCATGGTTCATAAATATTAAGTGACAACACTCCTCCAGTGGATTACATCCATTGTTGCCTGACGTTTTATTTTTCACACCTCTCCTATCGTCGCACATCATAACTCCAAAACATATTCACCCTGTCACAGAGAGAGCAATTTTGCATCGATGCAGTTCAGGCTAAAAACCAATGGCACATTACGCTGTCTGATGTGTCTGAGTGTGTTTGCGCTGTCTGCATGCGCATTTGTGCATTTTCACGTATTTATAAAATGTATAATTTCCACAGCTATCAGACTTCTGCTGCCGACAAACACTATTAGAAAACTGGCACCTTCTGATTGCTTTTCCAGACTTAGACAATGAGAAAGACAATGTGTGTGTCGACAGTATGTTAATGCAGAGGATAACCTGCAAATAAAAAAGTGAAGGAGAAATTACATGCTCACAATCATTTCTCATAGGCATCGGTAAGGCGTAATTGTTTTTACACACCTATAGATGCAGGTATATGTCGATATATGTGGACAAATGTTTAATTAACTTATTAAAGAAATTAAAGATTAAAAAGATGTGGGGCTGCCAGGACAACTTCAGTGCGCCACGGCATGAATTCAACAAGTATCTGGTGAAGTAGTATTTACAGCAGAATGAGATCAAGTAAGATTAATAGCGGGGCCGGTGAAGAGTGATAGCTATTCTACCGATATGTTGAGCAACAACATATTTGAGACTTGCCTGAGGAGGTAAATGTATTCTGGTTTCCATTAATAGGAAATGAACGGCCAGTTAATGTAGTTTGTAAAGACGGGGCTGATATATTGGCTTACACACATGCCATTAATGTGTGTGCAAACAGTGGTACCGTGGGACCTTAAGCCTGTGATCTGGTTAGTGTGTTCGTCTGTGATGCAAAGCTGCATGAGAGGCATGTGGCTCTAGCAAATATTCTGTGGAATAAAACCTTTTATATGAAATGTACTATATGAACAAAAGTATTGGGTCACACCTCTTGCCTAATCATTTAATGGCCATATTCAACCAGAAAGCTGGTTATACCAAATCTGTGAGTATTTCCTTGTAGAAAATGCTGAGTACCTCCCAGCTGTAGTTTGGGACTAGATTGCAGCTGAACTCTAGCATCCCTGCATGTAAGAGAAGGTGAATAGCTACTTTGAAGAAAAAAAAAAATCAATATTCTTTCATGACCTCCTGAAGTCCTCTCATTACAGCTTTGCACTCATCACACTCAGTCGGTAACTCGTGGGTGTAGTGAAAAAGGGAAATGGACTTGTATTGTGCCTTTTTTCCCTTTTAGTCGTTCACAAAGTGCTTTACACATTTTGCCTCACACATACTCTCACATAGCACTGGCAACTGAGCTTTCATGCAAGGTGCTCGTCTACCATCCCGAACAACTTTGGGTTCACTTTCTTGCTCAAGGGCACTTTGGCATGGAGACAGGAGGAGGTGGGTGTTGTGTAGGCAACCCTCTCTTCCCCATACAGACAATTTAATTTGTAAAATAAGAATCAGGAAAGTGTAAATAAAGTCAGAACAGTGGATGAGGGTTCTATCCTGAATGCGTTTGCATCTTCGTCTGTCTTTATATTTTGCTTTCTTTCAGATGTCCTATGACCAAAATAGAGATATTAAAGTGAGTTTGTCGTAAGATTCTCAAATAATCTAATTATTTTAAATAGACAGTGTTTGTCTTTGATTGCCTTAGTGGCAATTTAAACGCAGTCTGAAAATTAGAAGAGACAGTGGGCATGTGTCGGCATTCAGTCGGTGCTTGATTTGTTACTTAGCAGAAATATTTAGCTATGAGGATGCTGTTATTCTGTGCTGTGGTCAATCACACTGAATCCTCAGGGACTCTAATATGACTAGACACATATTGAGGTACTCCATTTGTATAGTCTGACTCACACATTTCATCTCCTTAATATAAAGAAATTACCTGGAACCGGGGCCACTTTTTAACTTTGTGTGCTTGATGGATCCAATTTATATTCAGCTATAGTCTGCACACCTAGCCAAATGAAGGACCTTATTCAGAAGGACCTTTATATTTTGAAATCCAGGAAAACAAAATCCCTCTCTCATTATAAGAAAATAACAGAGGATGTAGCTGCAAAGTGATGCTAGTCCCATAGTTCCTCTGAGGCTTCGTGTTTACAATCCGGTTGTACACTGTAACAACACAGGGCTGCAAATTACAGAGCCCCCATGGCAACATAGGTGGGAAAAGATCAATAACTCATGGCCACAAGCTGGTAAGGTGTGGGCACATGATAACTCAATTGTGGCTACATGACACTGAATCTGTTGTTTACTGCACACTGGACGAGCTCCATGCATGAAGCATAGATACATTTGATTTGGATTTATCTTATTTTTGGGACGCATCATAATATCCCGCAATGTTTGTCACGCTTGTTGCCAGACGATTGCACCATTCACCTTATCGCTAATGTGCTAATCTCCATAAAGCTTTAGTCTGACACATATTTTAGTCTTTAGTGCCCAGGCACAGACTTTCAGAGTAAACAAAACTGTATTTATGAACAAAGCATTAATATTTACATTATTCTTTAAGTGGAGAGAGCTCTTAAGGCAATTGCTTTTTAAAAGCACTGATAGGAAGGGCTTCTGTTTGAGGGCAAGAAAGTAACCTGTTCAGTTTTTTATGATGTATTTATATTTATCTGTGACGTTTGATCAATGTCTGCTTTGGTGAAAAGCTGTCGATTCCACCTCACAACATTTTTCAAATTTATTGCTGCCCGATGTGTAAAAAATAGGCTTGTAATGTTTAGCGCGGTCAGTAAATAACATATTCTACATCTTGTGGTCACCATTTACTTGTCAGTTTCCTGAGCCTTATTAAAAGGCAATAAGCAGGTTTTTGCTTTAACTCATTGTGAAGTAAATGTTATGCGTATATAATAACACATGTTGTTAGACTGTCTAAAACCTCCTAAAAAGCCTGGATTGGAGAACCAAAACTGGGAAACTGGATGATGATTTCATTTCCCTGTGAGCTGTTGTTAGCATGGATTCGTAGATCTGCCAAGTTTTTCCAAGCACTCACTGTCACCCCCAGAAATTGTCAATTTCTGATATATGCAAATTATTATTATTGTTATTTAGTTATTTATTTTTTACAAGTGCTAAATTAAGGACGTGGAGATTAAAGCAGAAGTACGTCACTCAGCATCAACCACACAGTCTTAGCTGTATTACATTTGATAGTCATACATGTGCATCTCTTTGTCAGTTGCTACTGTAATGTCTAGTCACAACTCACTTATCTTCTCCTAATGCATTACTAACTTGTGGCCATCCAATAAAATATTAATGCAGTGCAATTATATTTTCCCACCCATGTCACTGGGGAGGAAAATGGAAGGAAACGAGGAAAGTGTTTATGACGTTTATGGGATGCAGTCAGACTGAGCGTGCACTGTATAACCTTGGTTCAGTTCTCTGAGCACTCATCATTATTTCCTCTCTTAGATTTTGCACAAGTGCGTGATGCTGCTGTAGCCCATTTTCTTTGGTTTGGTTAAGCGTCTTTGGGTTTTAAGAGCAACTGACGTTGTAGACGTACTGTGACGATGCCAAAAGTGTTCAAAGTAACATATGACAGTTATACTGCTGTGGTGTGGGTGAATATCAAAAGCTTAATTGAGGTCTAATAAATGCAGGTTTTAGGAAGCTGTATAATAGAAATAGGTTGATAATGGCTGCACTTTAATCATTCTATTTTATTATGGAAAAAGGACTCCCTGAGCCACATTTTACTCAGAGCACAGTGTTCTTCCATTATGACAGTCTGCCATTATTTTTAAGCAGTGCTTCAATTAAACCCCCACATAGAGGAAACAACTCAGCCAGTGTGCTTAAATACCGAACCTTCCACTTCCATTTGTATTCAGCTTCTTATCGTGACCTCCCTCTGTAGCGCACCCTGCCTCCCTGCTCTTTATTAGCTGTCACAAAAAAATGCAGGTCATATCATGGGCGTTCGCCTGGGAGCTCGAGCTGTTCTTAACTTTCAGAAGATTTCTGCCAAAAGATGCCAGGCGCAGCTCCTCCCGAAGACCCTGCTTTTCATCTGCTGCTCATTTTTCTCATGCAAAAGGTGCTTGAAAGGAGCTGAAATATACTCGTACTCAAAACAAAGAAAAGATGGCACAATCTAAACCGTATATTGATGTTATAACAAGCAGAGAAGTGAAAGATCTTTCATCTAGGCGGGTTTCAATTACTACTCTGTACCCCAACAATAGACTTTACAGTTTGAGATGACAGGTTTATTGATTGGTTGGTTGCTTGATTAAGTTTTTTTTTCTCCTCTCACAGAACACACAGACTGTTCTTTCTTAATTACTTTACTAGAGTTGAATGTAAATCAGAGGTTATATGGTAAAGACAATGGACCTGCTCAGTATTGATTGACATTTTCTGTGGTAAGATACTGGGTATCTCTCCCCATTAGATGACCAGACGTGGAGCAAACAATGTTACAGTTGTCAGCATAGCAGATAAATGTTACCGTGTGAGATGGATAATTGTGCCAATCGGGGAATTACTTAGATGTTTAAAAGGATAATTGCATTCCTGAATATGAGTGATTGGCATCTTGTTGTGTAAAGTGCTTGAATTCATGACACATTATTTAACGCTGTTGTTTAAGAGACCACTGTTTTCTTTTTTTTCTTTTTTTTACACATCTGTGGAAATTGTTTGTCTGAAATTTACACGTTGTTACATTTTTAGTGGCCAAGATCAGTTGTTACAGAACAAAAATGCACATCTGAGCATTCACATCAAAATTTGTCAAATGAGAAAAAGGAAAATGTTATTTTAAAATAGTCTTTATAGAGAAAGTGAAGCCTGATTTAGGTAGATAGCTGTACAAAGATTATTGTGAAACGTGCACATGCTGTGTGATGTCAGTGTGTACAGAGCCATGATGTGATAATTACCATCTCATGTCTCTCATTTCTCTCTCTCAGCGTTCAGCATCATAATCTGATTGAACCACTCTCGAGGTGTCTTTTGTCTGGGAAGATGGCAGCCATAACCCCCCCCCCAAAAAAAACAAAAAAAAAAACAGGAGTAATTATGACACTCAGAGGAGCCCTACGTACCACTTCCTGTTCAGGCTGGCAGGTTTAGCAATCAGACAGCTGGCACTTGATATGTTGTGAATTGTGGCAGTTTTATCTGTCTAGGAAGACAAACTGTGTAATCCCAGGCATTGTTACATCATCATCATCTTCCGTCACAACAATCCCCACCTCACCCTTCACCCATTCCTCTGTATTTCCAAGGTCAGTTGAGTAACATCCTGGCTGGGCTGATAATTTGAGAGATTGTCCCTGCAGAGATCCATCATGATTATACTGCAGGATTAATGGATTGTAGATTGATTGGTGATGTCGCCTTAACTAAAAGGTTAAGTTGAAGTGCACCTGCAGCCTCTTCAGCAATTAACAGGAATTAAGGTATATGGGGTGTTGTCGTGCTTTTAACCTGGATCTGTTAATTTGTTTATTCTCCGAACAGCTGAATAACCACGCAACACACGTGCCTCACATGCGGCGATAGAAACAAAAAGATCTTTCAATTCTCAGCCACAAAATGGATTTTAATTATGCGAGTGAGACATGCAGGAAAGCAAGGGGTTAAATTTATAAAAGGAAGTGCAGTTTTTCAGAGCACTTGAAGACATCCTGGAAGTGTATGTGCAACGTTCACCTGTATTTATGTTCCTTTTCTTCACTTTGCCAACAGTTCGTTACCTGCTGAGGAACAATGTGAGTCCAGACCTCTGCAATGAAGATGGCCTTACAGCTCTGCATCAGGTAAGATTATCTGTCTCCACCTGTCCTTCTTTATGTCCATCTTTGACTTTTCTGATGCGTTTTAACTCTGCCTGTTTTTTTTAAAGAAGATTAAGAACTTGATGTATAATTTGGGTCTCATTTTTTTAAATCCAGTTTTTATAGTGATTGTTGAATTTCCTGATTAAGACATGCAGAATATGTCAGTATTTTATGAGCATTATTTAGTCATATACACCCCCAGCTCTAAACAAGTTGGGATGCTGTGAAAAATAAAGCTATATTTTATTCACGATTGAACATAATAAAATATATCAAACATTTAACCTGAGAAAATTGTCCATTTTAAGACAAATATTACCTCATATTGAATTTGATGGTGGCAATAAATCTAAAAAAAAGTTGTAAGGGTGCAACAAAAGGCTGGAAAAGTTAAAAGAAACAGCTGGACAAACATTTTTCAACTGATAAGGTTATTTGGCAACAGATCCAACAGGTTCTATTGTGAATACAATATGGATTTATGAGATTTGCAAGTCATTAAAGTCTGGTTATATTTATATTTTATGTGAAATCCAAACATGTTTGGAATTCGGTTTATATGCAGCACTTTTAAAATATGCACCTCAGTAGAGTTTTCCTGTATTTTGTGACAGTCTCTTACCTCTTTATGGTCTGCTCTCTGTGTTGTATAAGAACCAATAATCCATGAGATTGCATGCTGAGGTGGAGAAAAGAGGAACATGTCTGAGGAGGAGGAAAAACACCTCCCTTTAGAAATAGAAAGACTTGGATGTCACCAGGTTGTTGGTATGAACAAATATTGCAAATGCAACCTTTTCAAAAAGGTTGTTAAACACGCAAACAAATCAACCACCTAGAAGAAAGACTCACCATAGACTGAATATAAAATATAAAAACATAGTCTAACCACTGTGGCATCACGCACTGGCCTGTTAGTATTATTGTAGGGTCTTTACCTTACAATATAAAGTGCTTTGAGGCCACTGTTGTTGTGATTTGGCACCATATAAATACATTTGAATTGAACTGAATTATAAAATCTTATCTTAGTGCTCAGTCACATATAGTTAGAAAGCTACAATTTCACTCGACAAAACTGGAGGGCAGACTTCCCAACAAAGTCACAAGGTTGAGTTCAGTGACCCGAAGTTTTGGTAGTAAAATCTGGCAAAGTGATTGTGGCTTTAATACTAAAGCAACCTTTAAAGAGTTCATCTGTTTTTATAAAGGAATTTTTTGGACTCAATGACTATTTAGAGGCAGCTTTAAATGTTCATTTGAGGAACTGCAATTTTATTTCAGCCCTGAATGTTACCACTGAGCTTCAAGAAGCAAAAAAAGGCACCAACTGGGGAGGTGAAAATAATAATTAGGTAGAGTAAATGTTCAGAAAAATGCATAATTGGGGCAGCGCTGACATTTACTATTATTAGACACATAATATGTGTAAAACGTTTTTTAATTTCTTTGTTTTGATCATGTGTTTTTCATTGAACACTGTAACATCAAGGCTTTTTCTACCTCCACCATCACCATCTCTTTGTTGAAATGTAATGAAATAATTTCCAGAGAAATTTGCCTGGTTGGGAATTAATGTTTGAGGTTTTCTGACATTGAAAAAATGATTTTTAATAGTCCGGAAATGAGTTCAGTTTTGGGGAAATGAATCAATTTTTGCCGTCGGATATTCATAGAGGATGTGAGGCCTGTTTTCACTTGCTAATGAAAGCCATTACTGACATGATAATCAAAGCTTCCTCCTCAACCAAATCAATGCTGCGTGTCACTTTTCATTTTAAACTTCTCAGTAAACAAAGGATCCATGTCTCATTCGATAACAAGTCAACCTTTGAATTTAAAAAATAAACTTTTTTGTACCCCAGTTGTAGGTTTTCTGACATTGCCATTATCCAGTCCCAGTGTCCATCGCTGAACTGAAAGATTCCTGGAAACATGGGAGCAGGAGAGAACATTTTATTTTGCAGAAAGCTGGATTATTGAAGGAGCAGGATGGCCATAAACTTGCTCACTGCACCAGTTTGTTTGTCCCTCCTGAGCTGAAATGTCAATTGCTGGAGCAGCTCGTAGAGTAAACTCTAGATTTTATTTAGGTCTGGATGGCAACTTTATGGGTGAAAAAGCAGTTGTTTACAATGTGGAAGTCATCAAACTTTCTCAACCTTCCCCAAGTGGGGTCACATTTTAATGTAAAATAAAAACAAACCTGACTTCCTGAGTCATGACATTTAAACATTTCAGAAGGCCCGATGCTTATTTATGACTTTGGCTTCCCCTCTGCTCTTTAGCTCCTCGTCCCCCGCTCTTCTCGTTTGTCTCCCTGTGCAATTTCAGTGTACCCCTGACAGTTTATGTCCTCTCTCCTTCTTTAGCTTCTCAGTCTGCTTCAGCTAGAACAGCCGTCCTTTTCTCTCTCTCCTGGTTGTTCACAGCCTAATATCCAGGCTCCTGCTGAGAGGCGGTGAAATGAACAGGGGAAGAGAAAATTGAAGTCCATCAGTCACCAACAGTGTGACTGCTGTTTTTAAAAGTGGTGGGCTGCCAAGAGATCAGATTGACCTTTCAGCTTTGAATGTGTGTGTACCTGGTAATCTGCTATTTGGATGGGTCAGCCAGTGTCTTCAAGATGAGACCTTTTCGTGACTATGAATAGCAACACACATACAGACACACACACGCATGCGCTCACGCTGTAAAAGAATTACAGTAACACAAAGGAAATTCACACAAATGCTCTTTTGTGTTCATTTTGTCATCTTGCTTTTCAGAAGCTAGATTAAGCAGAGACAGAAAACTAGATACTGAAATGGATGTTGGGGAAAGAAATGAGTGTGAGAACACACACATACACACACATACAGACACACACAGACACCCGACAGAAGGTGAGATAAATGAAGGAAGGTAGCAGTGATGTTTCTCTAAATGAAGTGTCATACCTGTCCTGGACTGGTCTCACTTCACTGACTCGAGACATTAATCAGGAGACGTCCTGCAGGGGGTCACTGTATGTACAATAACACACAACTACACACACTGCAGTATTTACTACAGTTTTTTTGATGAATGCATTCAGATTCCTTTAGCTGGGATGTCTAAAATCAGCGTATATGCATTTGTCTGTTTGCATAAATGTGAGTGGAGCGTGGACACGAAACACAGCCTCAGTCCTTCATTTTAAGGAAAACTGCTGTATTGGAAGTAGTAGGCTGCCAGTTCAGAGGGCTCACACAGAAAATATCTGGGGGGGAAAAACTTGCTTTCACTGTTTCTGTCTGTTAAGTATATGCAAATACACAGTATTACAGTACTGCCATACAGGCAATAACAGTTTTGCCCTACAGTGATTTACAGCATTTAAACATGTTTACTGCTCTTTTTTTATAAGTTCTGACATCCAGAGTTCAAATTAACACCCAGCAAACTGCCAAATGTGGGTAAATGTTCCATTTAGTGGATGAGCCTCAGGGGTGTAGCTTCCACTCTGGTGGGTAAATGTTCGTGCCAAAATAATCATGTAATAAAACGCAGCGGTGAGAGCCTCTAATGTGTTCTGGTGTCATTTTCAAGCACCCTGCTATAGGGGGTCAAGTGTGACAAGTTTGATGAGGAAGCTTGTTGAGTACAATAGTAAAGCATGCACTGAGGGAAAATCATTATTTGATCTCCTGCTGAATTTGTATGTTTGCTCACTTACAAAGACATGAACAGTCTCTGTTTTATGGTGGTTTCATTTTAAGGGACAGAGATAGAATATCAACCACAAATCCAGAAAAAACACAATTTCAGCTTTTTTTTCTTTTTAAAGTTAAAATTTGATCCTATGGCCTAGTAGTTGAAGAAAGCCTTGTTGGCAAGTGGTAAGACATTTCTTGTCTCATCTCAGCTGGGAGTTTGGCCCACTGCTCTTCTCTAAATTCTCTAAATCTTTTAGGACAGCAGTCCCCAACCCCCGGGCCATGAGTCGTTTGGTACCGGGCCGCGAGAGTTGAGGCTCGGGTATAAAATAAAAATAAATAAAATAAAATCTTTGTGCCCCTCAGAACCCGAACCCAAACCCACAGACACATTTTTGTTTTCTGTCTTTTTACATTTACGAGCTTGCATACATGTTCTCATTCATTTTCAGTTGACCTCCTAAATGTGATGTTAATTGATGAGACGAGGTTCAACATGCCACCCACGCCGATTACCAGTCATGACTAGGGATGGGTATCGTTTAGGTTTTATCCGATACCAGTACCAAACCGGTACTTTTGAAACGGTGCCGGTGCTTAAACGGTGCTCGAACCGGTGCTTAAAGAATGGAGAACACACACTTTGTCCAAAAACCTCTTATGTTTAGCTGTTTTTTTTTTTGTAAAAAGATAACAATGTTAGCCTTTTCTGCAGCTATAGGGCATATATGGTATCACTCTTGGCTGGAAGCAGTGCTTAATCAATGGAAAAAACACCAATTTTGTCTAAAAACCTCTCATGTTTAGCTGTTTCCCACTTTTTCTTTGGTCATTTTAGCCTTTTTGGCCAGGGTGAAGGGAGTATCTGCCGTCAAACAAGAAGACAGCATTAATTTAATAATGTGGTTAGCCTACTCAACGTAAATTACACACGAACAACATAAAGCTACTCGCCCAGAGAAGAACGGCTGCTGCTGCCATCATCATCCGTCATCATTTCTGCTACACTGGCAGGGCTAGGGGCCAGGACTCTCCTCTTCGGGTTCTTGGGGGATGTTGCTAACTCCAGGTCCGATAACAGGCACCACACCCGCAGTAGATGTGCACGGTGTGAGGTCTCGCAGCAAGCCATCAAATACGGTGCATTTCTCGGCTTTTAACAAAATGCTATACGTCGCCAGGTGTTTCATCAGGTTCGAGGTGTTACCTCCTTTGCACAGTATCACCTTAAAGCACTTGTTGCAGGCTGCTGAGTTTGCATCTTTTGCTGTGAAGTACAGCCAGACTTTTGACCGCTTCGCCTTGGGCATTTTTAATCTGTAGCTCTGCTCTAAAAGAACGTATGTACCTGGGCCCGCCTACTATGCTTGCAAAGGTAATATGATTGGCTAGAATCCAAAGTGTATGACATCTCAGGAAAAAAAAAGCACCGAAACAAAGCACCGAAATGTGCGCTGCTTTTCGGTCTGGTTACTACCGTTTATGTCAGAACCGGTGCCATAATGGCACCGGATACCGGTACCCATCCCTAGTCATGACTCACCTGTCAGTGGAGCCAGAATCCAGGAAAAGGTCACCAACATGTAGCCACACATCTGAAAGCATATTGATTTGCTCTCCTGATATTTAGACTGTAGTATTGATATTTTAACCTTCTTTTAAGTCGTTTACTCAGTTTACTCACTTTGCCAGGGTTTTAATCGGTTTTTAGCGTTATTTTTTTTAATCGTTTTTATTATTAACTCTGTTTCCTTGGGTCTTTTCCCGTGTGTTATGAATAAATCTTCCTTTTTTTGGTACCGCTACTGGTTTTATCTTGTTGTATTTATCCGCGACACCTTAAAGGCCTATAATTCAGTTCAATTTAGCTGCCTCTAAAGGAAAATATTGTCAGACATAAACCGGTCTGTGGTGCAAAAAAGGTTGGGGACCGCTGTTTTAGGAAGCTTCAGGTCTGAAGACTGGCTAAGCCACTGCTTCAGCCGCTCCTTTGTTGCCTTTGTGATATGTTTTAGGTCATTGTCATGCTGGAAGACCTTGTCCCATTCACACTGGTCCCTCCATGTGGAAAAGTTGCCTTGTACCCCTAGCAGAAAAATAGTCCAAAGCATAATGTTTCCGCCTCCATGCTTGACTGTGGGGATGATGTTCTTTGGGTCATATTCAGTTTCTCTTTCTCCAAACACATTCGAGTTTGATTGATCGATTGATTGTATCTGTGGGCCACAAAGGCATAGAGCTAGTCTGTGGGAGCCAGAATTCTTGCTGAAAAGTCATTTCACTCAATGTTTCTCTCTCTCTCTCTCTCTCTCTCTCTCTCTCTCTCTCTCTCTCTCTCTCTCTCTCTCTCTCTCTCTCTCTCTCTCTCTCTCTCTCTCTCTCTCTCTCTCTCGAAAAGATTTTAAAATAATTAAACAAAAATACGTGATCACAGATTCCTTTCCACTTAATCCTTTTCTGTATCATAGTGTTTATTTATCGATATGGTATTGAGCTTCATTCCTGTTTGCGATGACCACTTGCTTGGTTTCTAAAGTTTAATACTCACTAAGCAACCTGACATTCAGGGTTTTAAACATTTCCATGGTGACGGTGACCTCCACTAATCAAAGACATTGCTGTTTCAATTTAGGATTGTGGCTTTATTTCTTTTCGTGAATAAAACATGTTTACGTTGAAACGAGGGGGAGCTCATACCATTGTTTCACAGAGCTGTAGCTCATAGTAAGTTTGCATTTAATGGTTACATAATCGCTCATAGTTATTGGGATTTTTACATCAAAATCTCCCTGCTGAGCTCCGTACTCTATGTAAAGGGTTAGAGTGAGTCAAAACATTAATATCAGACACCTAGCACACTGTTGTAGGCCCTTGTTAGCTTCAAGCATAAATTCTTAGTTATTTACTGTTTGATGTTTTGTTTTCTTGCTGTTAGATAAAAGATAAAACTTTCATGCCTCTGTGGTAAATATGAGCAGCGGTTTAGTTTAGCATAAAGACTGAAATCGGGGGAAACCACATTCATGGCTCTGTGTAAAATGAGCACTTTGTTTTTCTGTATGATGCAACAAATGAATCACCTCATCCAACCCTTCTGAATTTGTCTTAGCTTTTTTCAGAAACAGACACACTGTTTGTCTTCCTGACGCCCTGAGTGAACGCTTCTGCCCTATAGGAATATTATCTACATATGTGTTATGTACCATAAATCGTATCCGTTTCTTTTGTTAAAGTGATGTATTAACCTTTGGAGTGCTTTACAGTATCTGAAATCTAAACAAGGATATTTTTGATTTGAAGTTATTCTGAGGTAGAGGAAAGCAGCGTTTTTTCTATTTTTCTTTTTTTCCTAAACACACCTGCCTTGTGTTGTCCCATATTTGGGCGAGCCACAGCTGTTTTCTGGCTCTGAGTGTTTTGCTAGGTGGGGGCCTCCATGTTGTCGAGTGGGCACGATGACCCCGAACAGCAACAGACTGCTGGAGTTGCATTAAAAAAACATTAGCTGTGTTCAGGCAGATATTTATGCAGGGAGACAGACACTGGTAGCGAGATGACTGATGTTCGTGCCGTATAATCATTTGCAGGGTTTGATCAGGCTGAGCTGTAAAATTGTGAGTCGGCATTCCTGTGTGGTTCCACACTTTTCATTAGTCATTCAGCTCTTCATTACTTCAGCCTTGGAGGACTCAGACATGCCAGCCATTCGACATCATCTTCTTATACTCTGCTTCCAAAATTCAGTAATAACCTGCTTTCTTTCTTATTAATATACTTTATTTGATATACTATACTTTTATATGCATTTTTTTCTTTGGAGATGCAGTATGATGGAGGTGGGGGGGAAAAAACCCAGAGGAAATGAGACACGGGAGGGGTTTAAATTGTGTTGCACTCCTGAAATCTCCTTTTCAGGCTGTATATGGTGATCCATTGATGCCCCACTTCTTAATCCATTTCATTTAATTCTCTGCAGTTCATCAACAAGGCATCTCTATTTTTTATTGATTCATATTAATGTACTCTTTATTATTTGCATTATTTCCTCTAGCTATAGTAAAATTTAAACCCCCTTCAGCTCCTGCGATATCAGCTGTACTCTCAGCGGCTTGGCCCTGCTCTTGCTCACTTAACCCCTCGGTATTTTGATTTAAGTACGAGGCCCGTCACCGCCCGCCCTCTCTGCCCCTATTCAAATTCTTGGTCTTATTTCCTCATCGTTTCGCTCCTCGACCCGAGCTGTGGTCCTCTCAGCCCACGGTAAGACTGTTGCTGTTGTTTTCCAGGCACACAGAAATAATCTGGGCCTTTGTTTGAGCCATGCTCCCATTCTCAATGCTTTGCATGAATGGCACATTATTTTCCTGTTTGCTTCATTGTCTTTAGTTTAGTACTTTCCTAGCTCGTGGGTGAAAGTGTGTGTTTTTTGTTTGTCACAGGAAATGAGATTAGCCAAGCAGTTAGCTAGCAGGTGGGCTTAAGCATGTGGGTGTATTCAGAAGGCTGGAGAGATTAGCCTAGATGTTAGCTGCTGTGTGTAGGTTGCAGCCTGTTCTTCTGATTCTGATGACATCTGTCAGGACGTTGCTGCCGGCTGGAATAAGCCAACACATCAGTGTACTGAAGGTCTTTGACAAGCTTGTGTTCATTTTTTTTTTAATTATCTCTTGCAGCTTGCTAATTACCAGGCTCGGATGGAAAATGAAACCCATAAGTTGTTCACTGAATTACCAGTTTATCAATTTATCACCCTCATATATGCTCACACATGCATCAACCGACACACGCACGTTTAAAAAAAGGAGATGTGTGACTCATGCACTTCTGTCTTTTCCTTTTGAATTTGGTTTCTTTTCTAACATTAACACTGGAAGTCATTGACATACATAGAGCAGCCTTCACAGAATACCACTTCTGCTTTTGGCAGCTTCAGAAGGAGGTCATAAAGATACTTTGTTCCTTCTTGCTAATTTTGTCTGACGCCTCGCTATTTGCATCACTGATAGTAAAGGCCTCATAGAGCTGCTCACACATAATGTACACGCACAAGTAAAGAAGTCTGTCACTCCAGGCCTGTTGAAGATTTCTTTAGAAAAAATTTGCATCATGAGAAAAAGAGAAACGTCTGAGCGCACCTCCTCCGGCGCTCTGTGACTGGATCTCCAGGCTGTAGCCTTTTATTTATATATATATATATATATATATATCCTACTGCTTGCATTTTTTTTCTTCTCATACACACATCATAAATCTCTCAATAATTTTTAAATTCAGAGCACACAATCATGGTTTTATTTAAAAATAATGACTCAGGAGACTTGTTGGGCTCTCAATATCCAGATTTCCAAGGCCAATAATAAGTTTGGATTGTTTCACTTCGTATTTAGTCCAACATTGACTTACCAGACTTCTTGTTTCACTTCCTGGTTAAAACCACTGATATTTTTATTTTGGGGTAGCAGCACAAGAATCATACATTTACTAAGTTTGCTAACTTTACCATCGGAAGAAACCCTGTTGCTTTAAACTTGTATTTGGTTCTTTCAAACCATATCTCTGTCTTAATTGTTGATTATGTTTTTATGTTGATGATTTTCAATCCATCCAAAATGATCATTAAATAAACAGACAGCCTGTAAGGCTTTTTGCAGATCAGGTGCAAAACTTCATTTCGTAACTTCTCATCGAATAATCTTCACAATGAAAATCTTCCCCTGCACTAAAATGTTTCTGAAAGGATGTGTTTGTCAGTTCGACATGTTTCCAGTCAGCATTCTTTTTCTTCTTCTTTGCATCCATTTTACCTCTTATCTGTCTTCCTGCTGTCTGTCCTCGGCATCTGTGCTGTAATTTCATTTCCTCTCTGGTGCTGTATATTAATTCACGTACTCCCCCACCATCACACGCTCGTGTCAGATGTTCCTTATCTGAGCAGCCTTGTAAGTCAACACTACAAAACTCCAAAGAATGTACACAAATCAGTTTCTCTTACGTCAGTGTGGTTTAAGAGTCTTTTTTTTTTATTGTTGTTGTTCAAGCATTAAGATTAAAGTTTTATCAGAGAGCTGGAGGGCAGCGTCAGAGAAGGAGTGCAAGTAATGGAAAGAATGGAGATTGAGGGTTTGTTTTAGAGCCAGAGGGGATGTACTGTACAGAAGGTAACAGTCTGAGCTGTCACATCATCTCACAGACACAGCTGAGCTATAGTTGGTTTCATGACATAGATAAATGATCCTAAAGGGATTTTCTTTATCGTCAAATGTAACACAAGTTTCTGCTCTCTGAGTTTGAGTAGAGTAGGCTGCTAATTCTTCTAAAATTACTTGAAAGCAGGGACTCTATGTAAATGATGCTGAAGAATGGAGTCTGCAGTTGTTGTTTACATATCCCAAAGTGACTTTCTTCTGTCTTCTAATCTGCCCCTCCTGCTTCTTCTTCTTGGCACTTCTATCCAGTTGGCTTATACTTATGTTTTTGCCTCGCTCTGTATTATTGCCTTCCCTTCTTTCACTCCTACTCTGTGATACTAGAAATCTCTAGAGATTGCACTTTAGCTCATCTTTTATGCAAATCCACAAAAAGAAAAAATCTCTCTGCACCTCGACCTCCCAACGTTTATATGATGATTATGTATAGTGTGGTGGAAATTCAAAGATGAGGGGGAAATTTGAGAAGTCCTGACGTTCATTCTAACCGCTGCTAAAAGACGATGCAGAGTGTAAAAAGGGAGCCACTGGCATTACTGGGTATAGTTATTAAGTGGAAAACTGATTCGCGGGTGTAACAGAGACATTAGAGAGACATGGTTAACGGTTGTCAACAGGAGAAAAACATTTTACTAACTACTTTACACCCCTGACATTAAAACTTTTGTATACTTAATTTGACATTTTAGCTTAATTACTTAAGACCTTAGAAATGATCTCTGTCACCACTGTTGCACGGGTGCTTTTAGCTGCTTCCAGCTGCTCCCTTATTTCCCAAGGGACCACCACAGCTGGGTTTAGGTCTCCTCCTGGCCTCCAGCTGGGGATCTTTCATGCATTAAAACAACTGTGTTAACCACTACACCACAGAGCCACTGTCAACTAGGGGGCCAAGTCCTGTTGATTCTCTCTCGCTCCTTTTATAACTGACATTATTTTCTTTTGCCAAATCTTGTGCTTTTCCCCCCCTACCTCTTAAAACAGCTTTGATAAGTTCAACTCTTAAGAAGACCCTTTCAACCAAAATAATTACCATACATTACTCTTCTTTCAAAAACCAACACAAAAAAGAATGTTGCTTTGCAGAGTTATTCATACCCTACTAACAATCATCTCAACAATTTCAGTCTGGTTTTCGGCCAGTTCACAGTACAGAGGCACCCCTGGTCAAGATCACAAATGATCTTCTGATGGCAGCCGACTCTGGGTTGTTAACCATACTTGTGCCTCTTGATCTGAGTTCTGCCTTTTGATACAATCTCTCATGATATTCTTTTAAAGAGATTAAAGTCTGGTCAAGTCTGTAAGTCTGTAAAGCATGTACAGTGAAAACATTTCAATTCACAACCTTGCCCAGTTGTTAGTGGTTTTCCCCAGGGTTCTGCCTCAGGCGTCTTTGTATTTATTATTTATCTTTTACTTTTAGGTTACATTATTAGGAAATTTGGTATTCATTTTCATTCTTATGCTGATGACACCCACCTCTACCTGTCCACGCAGCCTAGTTCCACTCTCCCACCTGATTGGGATTGTCTGCTAATTTTCTTAAATTAAAGAGTGACAAACTGAGGTTCTTCTGGTAGAACTAAAACTTTTTTGAACAAATGTGCTAAGCTCGCTCTGTGCATTGACACTTCTCAAATCGTTCCTCCTTCCCAGATCAAGAGCTTAGTTGCTGTTTTCCATAATGCCGTAAATTTTGAAATGCACATCAATAATATCACTCAGCCTGCATATTTCTACCAATGTGATATTGGTCGGCTTCATACATCCTGTACATCAGTATTGGTTTTCTTGGACGTGCTCTGGTTATATATCATATTTATTAAAGTAATGCCTTCAAAAATCTTAATACCCTCTCTGGCTTCCCACACAAACTTCTCTATAGGGTTCAGCCGGTCATAGCCAGAACTCCTTCCATAGAACGTATTACTCATTTCCTTCAGCAGCTGCATTAATTTTAAGATTTTGCTTCTTACTTTCAAGTCTCTCCACAATCTCGCACCTCCATTTTTCTCTCACCTTCTGCACATCGCCATTCCTTCCTGTACTCTCCTCTGTCACTCTTATTATACCAGCTGCCTGGCTGTCCACCTTGGGCTTTTGAGCTTTCTACCAAAAAGCTTTCCGCCTTCTTTGGAGCTCTCTCCTGCACCACATTTGCAACATTGATCCTGTCCCTGTCTTTAAAGCCAGCCTGAAAACATCTCTGAAAACATGTCTATGCTGTTTGATTTTGGTATGTAGTGAATTTTAATTCTATGCTGTCTTGCAGCTGTTATTTTATCCATACTGTGGTTTTAATTGCTTGTAAGTTGTCCTTGACCATCTTGAAAGGTATCAAATGTAATATTAGAGGTGAAAATTTAACAGAATATTTCAGTAAGATTTGCAGTATTTCTGACAGTTCAGGGAAAAAAAATACTGAACATCAGTGACTGCAGCTTGCAGACAGCAGCATTTATTAGTGCAAACAAAATGAACGCATTTTCCATCCTTCTGTTCTCCAGTGAGCTCATGGATCATAGACGCCCTGATTCAAAATTGGAATCTGTTGCCACAAGGTGCCAGCAGCAGTAATATAGTGCAATATTAGAGATACAGGTATACATACAAAGCATAAGCACAAAAGTATCCCAGGTAGTCTTTTCCACTGAAATGCTCAGCATTTCAACAGTAACAATAACTCAAGTAATTTAACCTTGTAACTCTTCAGGACCCTGCACTATGCTTGCACATAATAAAATTGAAATGGAAAATCCCTAACCTTTAACCTTTAACCTCTAAGCCTTACCCATCAAACATTTGCTCTTTTTGTTGGAGGTTTGTTGAAGTTCACTTTACTAAATCATCATTGGAGGCTGACGCGCTGCTCTCGTTGTTGGGCATGCCTGGGCTTTAAACACTGTTCTGCACTGTGCCATTGATATTATGATATGACAGTTGTATGTCACAGAAAAATTTACTCTGGTATTGTTCCTACCATCACTGTTGTTATACTACGCCGTTACGCTTGTGATTAAACCATAGACGGCAGATTTCAGTTGTGATTGATAAGTTGTTAGTTAATAAGTGAGTGGTTTCATAGTGACATTTGACCCTCGTAGTCGCATCTAGTTCTTTAAAACCAAGATGGCCAAAGTACAATTGCTTCAAAACGAGCCTCCAGAAACCCATGGATGATGTTACAGTACTTAGTCAGACAATATAGAAGCTAACACTAAATCCACCTTTAATGCCATACTAATCAGGTAATGAGTAAAATATTACCAACAGTCCATTCTCTTATTCCAGATTGAATAATTACCTGTACAGACAGATGCCAGAAATTTCTTATTAAGAATGCGAAATTATGTTGTCTTTTTTTTTTGTTTTTGTTTTTTTATTTGTTTCAGAACCTTCACAGTGGCATGTGGAGTAGATGGTGTTCAAAAGTCATGGGTTCTGTTTAGAAGCCAAGGGATTGGAAGCCAATATGAAGAAAAATGGCTTAAAGGGAGGTTGGCCTTTAAGGAAAGGGAGCTTTGTATAAGAGAGTGAAGCTGACGGGCTGTACTAAGGAAAAGTAATATGGAGCACAGCAGGTTCACTCTAATTAAACTGCTTATATACAAGTGAAAGGACCTATAGCCGCTTAAAAACAAGCATACGGTTGGTTTAACAGAAAATGTCTATTTTTTTTCTGCTCAGACTTGAAGTGATTCCCATCGTATAACGTGCACATAGGTTTAACCTGTGCATGCAACAAAATGTTTCCTTGTAGATTATTTTCTCAAGTAAACAATTCGCAATCAGATGAAATAAAGAAGAGTCGAAAACCCTCACATTTGAGAAGACGGTGCAAAAATATTTTTGCAGGCTTAGTTGAGACAATTAACATTTATGTCACTTTAGAAAGTGTTAAACTGCAGAAAAGTAGAGTCTATCAATAATCTGAAGACATGGGATGGTAAGCTAACAGAAAATTGTAGTTCACAAACTTTGACTAATTTTTACCCAAATTGCAGAATTGAAGTCAGAATATAATCACATAGGAGTTGAACAGAGGAGCTGGTGATTTGATGGATTGCAATCAGGGATTTAGAAAGTGGAAACAATTTGAGACTTGTGTGTTAACATTGTGATTCCCAATACATGCTGAGATGGCTGCTGCTCGCCAAAGCCTTCACAGTATAAGCGGATTACTGAGTGGATGTATTTTTTTTTCTTTCTTTTGTTGCTTGTTATCTTTATTTTTTTCTATTTGCTGCCAGTCCTCTTTCTTTTATTTTCTCCTCCCCCCCCCCCTTTTTTTTTCTTCATTGAAGCACTTTTGGGTTTTTTAGCAGGACTGTCAGCAATCAATTTGCCAAAGGTGATTTTGCATTTGTTTGTTTTTTTGTGTGACGGATGTCTCATTTCCTTTGATATAAAGGTGTCCAAGGGTTCTTTGGTATAAAATGAACAAACAAAACAAAGCAGAAAAATAAAAATTGGTTTGGAAGGTTTGATTAAAAATGTCATGGACCAGATTCACCAGTGCAAACAATAACAGAGGCATTAGCTGACGTGCCCTTTTCAGACTTTGGAAACAAACTGTTCGCCCTGAACGTCTTGGTTTTCTGATAATATCTGACCCTCCCACTGTGACAAAGTAATTCCATCCTTCACTTCAGCACTTTCCTGCCTCTTTCTCTCTTGGTTTTTGTTATCTGTCCTATCAGTCATCGTGGTCTTTGTTCAACAACAAGTTACTGCCACACTCACTAATTAGCTCTGATGGAGCAAACTGCAGCTGCTGACAGCCGTCTGATTGGAGAATGGTTTTCATGGAAAATTCTCCTTCCTATCCACCCTGTAATCACACCCAGTTTTACAAGCAAAATACTCTGTGACCCTCTGCCTTTGTCCAGGAAACAAACCCACACAATGGCTGAGAAGTCAGGATTAATGTGTATAAAGTTGCTTAGTTTTGTACTCTAGGATAGCCTAATAAAAATACTATATAGATTTCACAAATGAGTACTTACTTATTTATGGTTTTGTTGTCATTCTTGAATGATTAAGATGCTGAAATGTACACCTTGACTGCACCACAGCTTTTTCCTCCTCACTTTTTTATTTTACAAACCATCATATTTTTTGTATTTTCCTTACTACTTTTTTCCCAAGGTTTTAGATCAGGCCTTTAAAGTCATATTTCAAAATTGGGGGTTAACTGTTTTCCACAAGGGTGACCACTTGTTTGGGTAAGGAGGGGATAGTGGTGAGCTGCACATATTTTATTGTTCTGTTGTTGTGTCTTCCATCGGTCCATCCATTCATTCTCTTCCTCTATGTGCAGTACCCACAATCCCACACTGAAATTCAAATCCTGAAAATACTGGGCTATTAAATATTTTGTATAAAACCTGAACCAAATCTAATCTTGTCCTCCTCCTGCTTTCCTTCCCTCCCTTTTCCTCTGTCTCTCTCTCTCTCCATACAGTGTTGCATAGACAACTATGAGGAGATGGTGAAGCTCTTGTTGGACCGAGGAGCCAGTGTTAACGCTCAGGACAACGAACTGTGGACGCCGCTGCATGCTGCTGCTACCTGTGGCCACGCAGGACTTGTTAAGATACTCATCGCACAGTAAGTCATAAAGATATGATACATCATGATTTCCTGCAGCACAGCCCTTATCTTGTCTGAGATAAAGACCACCACCACGAAAGTCTAAATATGTTTTTATGAAATCTAATATTTAACTCATTATGTTTCAGGAAAATTGAGTAATGGCACTGCCTTAGGCTGTAAAAGGTCATGTATGCAGTGAGGAATAGTAGCTCTGTAACAATATAACATCAGATTTTTGCTGGATTCAGCTCAGCAGGTCAGTTCTGGGTAAATATTGAGATCAGCACGTCACAGCATTAAGGCAACAAAAATAAACAAACCGAACAGTTGCAGTTCGAGACTGAATGCACCAAAATGTAGTTAATTTGTTAACTATTAGTCATAAAGTTTAAAAGACGTGTTTCATTTCTACTAAACTTTACTTGCATTATTGCAGTTCGTGAGAAGAGGCTTACAGTTATGATACAAGATATAAAGATTTCTGTGAACATCAGATGTATGAATAGCTCAACAGGCCACAGAATAAACAATACAATTTGATTTTGGAGTGGGTCTGTTATGGTTTCCCATATTATTGTTCATTTTGTTGTGATAGTGGGCTCATACTAAGGGACAGATTTTCCCGAGGAGGCTTGAAACGCTGTTTCTAACTATTTTTTTGGTGCTCCTGGATCTGTATGATGTTATAAAGAGAGGATTTTAATATGGAAGCCCCTCCCACCTGCTTTTCAGCTCTTCTGTTTGTAAAGGACAACCAATCAGAAGACCTGGCTTAAAGACACAGGAGCTAAAAGGTTTGCTAAGGGGCCAGTATAAGATAAATCATGGTTCTTTTAAACCGTGAGCATAATGAATCCACTTTAGGTTGAAAGTTTAAATTGACCAGCAGTATAATGAATGGCTGTGATGGTTTTCCAGGCAAAAACATGTGCTTACATGATAGTCTAAACTTAATAGCATGGCATATTGTTGCCATGCTGTCAAATATACAGGTATAACTGCAGCTACTGTCCCCAGTGAGCCACAGAGGCAGTTTGGAGGAACCTGAATTTTTCTTGTCCAGACAGATTTGATTTTTCTGTTCCAAAATCAACAGAAGCAACAATTAATGCTAATGCACCCATTAGCTGTGACAAATTATACAAAAAAAGAGTGAAAAACATCGTGGAAATGACACTAGCCTCTACTAAAAATCAGTGTTATAATGATATTTGAAGATAAAGCAAACCCACTGAAGGTCAGTAAAGGATAATACTGAATTATATCCAGCCGCAGGATGTGTAGTGGTTTAATAATGACACAGATTGAATTATTATCCAACTTTGATATGCAAATGTTGTTAATAATTCAGTAACACTGACCCAAATTCCCATAGGCGAAAATGTCCTTGTTACTGTCTTTGACTGGATGCAAATACGTGTAAGAAGTATAGATGACTCATGAGTTCACACATTGTGGACATGTTTAATTAGGATTTAATTAGACTGAGTTTATTAGGCTTTAATTGCATCCTAATGAAGCAATAACAGCGAAACACATGTACACACAAAGAGACAAAACAGGCAAATTAACATACTGCACGTGTACACATTGGTATTGTTTCTTCTTGTTAACATGACGGGTTGAACTGCAGCCTGTATGCAGAGACTTACAAACACACTGCTGCCATCTGTTGACGTGCAGGACTCGTCAAAGCGACCGTGCTGTGACGTGGATGAAGTTAAAAACTGCTGAATGAGGCAGTGTCATTTGTTCTGGACTGAAAGACGTTAATTAGCTTCTTCAGTTAGTGCTGTGTAATGCACATTTGTTTTGTCATCCCCGTCCAAGACTTTGAGTTATAGATTGTTAGTTTTCAGCATCTTTGTGTGTTACAGTAGGTCGGGACATGAAAACAGGCCGGTGTTACCCTGATGACTAAAGTTGTTTTGGTTATTTTTAAACTTTTGAGGACTTTGGGATCACAGATGGTGCCATGAAATATAATATATTGAACACTTTTTCTCATTGAGTCGTTAGCCCTGCATATTGTACATTCAGAGCATTTATTAACTCTGATTGGATTTGTTGAAATATTCATCCGCTCATTTCCCACAGTGGCGCAGATCTGCTGGCAGTCAACTCCGATGGGAACATGCCCTACGACCTGTGTGAAGATGATCCCACGCTGGACATCATTGAGACGGCCATGGCCAACAGAGGTAGAGAATAAATGCTTAAAGGGGAAGTTACTGACAGGAAGGTTAGACCGATGAGAAAATCTTTTAGCATGTTTGGAATCAGATTCAGTCTGTCTGCAGACTGTCACACTGATAACTGAGAGAAGATTACGTAGTTATGCGCAGGAGTAATGATGTTACACAAAGTTCGTTTATGTTGGGATTATTCCAATTAAATGTAACTTTAACTTTACCAGCACAGGTGAGTTTTTTAACCATCATTGTTTTTGTAAAACATTTCCTTTTTCTTTTTAGACTCACAGTGAACAAGATATTTCCAGGAAAAACAACATTCACTTAGTTCAACCTGTTCATTTCCTTCCCTGATTACATCCGTTCATTCCTAGTCGACAACTGTGTATTTTGCCAAAACGCCAGGAGACTTACCAGAAGAGGCTAGCTTGCTAACTCAGCCTCAGCTTCTTAGACTTATTGAAAACACAGCCTACCGCTACCTTACTTTAAAGCTTATGTTAGAAATGTTAAAGTTAAAAGTTGTATCCAGTCTAAAAGTCATTGTCTGGACAGCAAAGTTCATGTATTGCAGTATAGATCTGCTGTTTTAGTCTGAATAAAACTGTGACAGGTTATGTGTGGACTTTAAAGCAGGCAGACACAGTTTAATCAGCTTCCTTGTACTTTAACACTTGGACTGTGTTGTTACTTTTTGTTACTTTAAGTGTGAGCGCTATAAAAAGCAGTCGTTTAAGAGCCCAGGTCTATCAAAAATTAGAGATGAGATGGAAGGAAGATGCAAATCTTATTTTAACCTTTGCGGCTTGCAGCTTTTGGCAGTCTTAACGGTCTACTTGTCATAAGAGCAGATTGCTGAAGAAGATGGCATCGGAGTTGTGACCTGATATCACACGTAGTGTCAGGCACAGTTTTATGATTGACACTGTGAGGAGCTGAAAGTATTCACAGTTCTCTCTCTCTGTGCCAGCGGGGTGCAGATTAGGATACTGTATATTCATGCTGTGTCACTGTAAACAGCTGCAGACGCCACAGTTTGTCTCTGCGACATGAGTGAAAGAGAGTTCAAGGAGATCAGCACTGACATAACTGCACATCAGTGATGAAGGAGGGGGAAACTCGTGCTGTTTGCATTTTTGTCTGTTTGTGCGGTGTGAAGAAAGACGCGTACAAAAGCTGTCGAAGCAACAGACAAATTTATTTACACTGGAGTAAAATCAAGCCTCTTAACACGAGCTGCTCTCAGTGTTTTGTTGTTGTTTTCTGGTAAATGGTTACATCCTCAAGCTGGCATGTGTTCTCACGGCTGGAAACAAAACAACAAAAACGAGCAGCAGGGGGTTTTCACTGTACTATTGTAAGAACTGGCTGCTAAACTGTGGCTCATTTCAAATATCATTTTGCAAAATGCAATTAAAAAGACTGCAAAAAATTTAATTAATTGCTTTCTGATTACAACATAGTTTAATGGTGTTGCCTTTGGGCCATAGACTAAAACAAAGACATCACACAGACCTCTAGTTGTATTAGTAGTTATTAACCAGGAAACGGGGTACAGTTGGGTTTTTGGCTAACCCTAGTTATGGCTTTCTAGCTTGGTTCTTGTTGGTTAGTGTTAAGTCCTAACCACTTATGTCTGGTTAGCAAAGCTGGTATGCCAGCATTATACACTTTCAAGGCCCGTCAACATCCCCTGGCAACCCCTGATTTGCTGGGAAAAATGTGGCAAGTGGTTGTGTCAGTTTGGTGGATACATGTTGTCATACCAAAAAGCTCCTGTTGCTTATTATAAGGTTTGCATAGAAGAGTTTCACTTGTCTGCAAACAAGTGTGATGCAAACCAAAACGGAGACTTTTTGCCTTCAAAGTAAAACTGGTGCTTTACCGTTGCATCCAAAACATATTTCAAAAAGTCCTGCTTTTACTTTGAAGGTGAACAGTCCCCAGTTAGATTGCGTTGCGCTTTTCACAGTTTCACTGTCACTTGTCTTCCATGCAAACTACAGGCCACCATGGCAATATCTTAGTGACCAGAGCAATTAGTGCAGCCTACCTATTTGCAAGCAATTTCACGTAGCAACTGCTTGTCATGGGCAGTCACTGACTTAGTCAGACCCTAGGTATGTGTGGCTAGTCCTAACTAACTATGGTTAGTGAAAAATGTGTTAAAACCAAACTCAGCCAATGAAAAGACTGAATTGTGATTTTTGGGGCCAGCATGACACAGCTGTTGACTGAACTGCAGTTTGGTTTTTTTTCTGCTTTCTGCTTCTGCATTGATTTTGTTTTTATGGAAGATGCTGCTTGCTTTGGACAGAACAAGCTTTCTGTTTTTCCTGTACAGAAGCAGTCTAACAGGCTGTAGCTTCATACTTACTTTATTAAAATGAGTGAGTGTGCAGCACAGTTTCCTTCTAAGTTTTAAAGTGTATTCTTTGCTTCCTGGATCGTACACACATATTAATCTTTCTAACATCTTGTTAACACTGTTAACGTCACCTCCACTTTAGAGATTCATCTTTAAAAAAGACAAACCTCAGTAGTACATGAATCATATCTAATCCTTCTCTTCGAGTCTCATACAGAATAACATTCAACGTGTTTCAGGACAGCGTGCTGCCTCACAAAAGTCATTGCTTATTCATATGCTCACACCTGCTTGTTTACCAGTACGAGGCTGTTGGTTGGTGTGCTTCACAAGTGGTATCAAAAACAAAAAAGTAAAGAAAAGGTGAAACTTTCCTAAGTTGGTTAAGGTGCCCTTCAGCACACTGCTAAATGCCAAATGCATGTGTGGAGCTGGTGGGGGTAAGCAGGAGGAGACTGTAGATGCAGGGTGCCGAAGGAGAGCATCAGGGGTGCTCAGTCATATTTCCCTGGTTAACTAAAGCTCGAGAAGCCCGATTATTGCACTCGTAAACAAGTTTGCAGTTAATAATTTTGATCTTTTTAACAGTACAAACAGGACACATGAAGCCACATTGTGTGGATGTGAGGCATTATTGAAAATGCATAGAGACGGAGAGCGGGGGCTCTCAGAGGGAAAACAGACACTTGAAAATGAGGTTCTCAGCTTACAATAGGATCTCTCAAGCTGCAGAAAGCAGATAGCGGTACAGTAGGTGAGAAGAATGATTATTAAGCTGATCAAAAGGAGCGTGGTGCTGCTAATTGCTCCCGTAATGTTCTCAGCACTGTACTGCTGGATAAGACTTCTCTCCCCTGAGACACTGCAGGGATGGGCACACACAGTCAGCCTCTCTCTACACACACACACACATGCACGCACGCACGCACGCACAGCACTTGATATGCAGCATTGACGGATTCAGTGCTTCCTTGATCCTTCCCCGTAGAGCCCAGTTCATCTGTGATGAGCTGCAGAGATAAGGAGGGGATCTGTGTATCTGGGTAAAATAGAGTGGGGCATGACACCTTTAATGCATTTTTTTAATGCCCAGTCAAATCCACACATGCAATAAAGAAGGGAAGATGGTAACACTTTGTGCATATTTTGAATATCGTTGGCCTGTTCTGCATCGCTATTTGAAAGGAAAAAGTCTCACGATTCCAGTGCAGCAGCAGTCATAGTTCCTCAGGTTGTACTGTGTAGACAGCAAAATTATAGCTTCTTACCTTTTCTCTCTTCTATGGTGGCACATGATGAAATCACTCTGCTGCACAGTAGTTTCACTCTAAGAGCCAAAAATGAACATGCTTCCAGTAAAACAATACAATAAATCTTAATGGCTTAAGGTTGTGGAATATTGATGAACATGGATGTTGTGTTTTGATGCTGAAATCAGTTCACGTCCCCTATAAAAAACACAAAAATACCACATAATAGTAGAGCTAGACTATTGTTGGACAAGCCCCTGCTCTCTGTTTCTTCTGTTCAGGTGTTAAATTCAAATGATCCAGAAAAGTGTTCCAACACCTTCAGTTATTGAGTAATGAAATCTGATTGGCAGGTTAATGCATACTACTATTCAATGTGCTGAAGCCTGGCACTGCTTCCGGTGAGGGCCTGGAGGTACCTGCTCAGTAATAAGAAAATAATGACATCCCATAGCCTGCTTACACCTTCCAGACATCCCTTTTCCCTTCTCATCCCTGCGATGCGTTCATGGTGCATACGTAAAGGTGCAGTCGCAGTACTTAAGAGAGAAAAGTTCCAGACCACTTCAAATACAACTTTTCAAACAGCTCAAAACGTAACCCCAAACATACAGACTGTTCACAAAATATATATGAGCTAATGTAAAGTTGCTCCTTCCCAAAGAGAGAAAAAAAAACACTTTAATTGCAGCACTAAAAGAGAGAAAGGAAAGGAAGACGGCTATGTTTAAAAGAAGCATTGCTGAATAAGTGAATACGTCCTCATTTTTTTTTAGTTTTTAAATCAGATATAGTCTAAGTATACTTAGACTATATCTGATTATACCTAGTATACTAATTATACTAAGTATTAGTGTAATACTGTAAATATACTAATTTTGTGTTATTAAAAGGTGTGTGGAAATACCAAGCAGTTAGTGCAGGTCAACTGGTTAGTTTGCATGTCTTTTATCCCGTCTTCCTTCTCTCACCCCAATTGATTGTGGCAGAGGGCGACTGATGTTGTGATTTGGCGCTGTATAAATAAAACTGAATTGAATTGAATTATGCAGTATTGGGATAAAAATTTATAGTGATGGACTATGTTGGAGTGGGTACTAGGGTACTGTTACTGGGTGACGTCAAAGCTAGCAGGAATTTATATTTATGATAATGATGCTGATTAGACTTACTCACTGAATTTTACATTTTATACTAGTTTTATAGTTTCTAGGGGTTGGAAATCAGCCATGTAGCATGCATAACATCTGCTTATATCATGTGGAATTCATTTCGCCAAATCCACAAAGAGCATTGAATAAGAAAAAAGACTGGAGCTCAAAAAATTCGTTATTATGCGACTTATTTCTAAAACCTATTTCCAAGTAATTAATTCTTCACAAGATTAAGAATAAGTACATTTTCATAATGTAAGTAAAAAGAGATACAAGTGGCCTTAAGTGCAGTGTAGACAGCTTTAGCCAGCTGTGCAGCCATCACAGCTGTCACTGTCTTTATTACTGTACTATTGCAGGAAACTGCTATAGGATTGCCATACCAGATATCTGCTGTGGTAGCATGGTTACCCTTTACTAGGAATTGCAGACATTTCAGTTTAAGAAAGGCTCCTTTCTGCTTAACACTGCAGTTAGGAGCTGTTTAAACAAGTAGCCCCTAAGACAGAAAGGACACTCTGTTGCCTTCTGTGCAAAAATATAACTGCTTGTGTATACTTGAATGACATCATGTCCTCATGTACTGTATGTTTATACAAGCCTGCTGCATCCACACACACACACACACACACACACACACACACACACACACACACACACACACACACACACACACACACACACACACACACACACACACACACACACAACATTGAACAACTGGGTGAATATTTGACCAGATCTTTTGTCCAACCTCTATGAACTGTTTGGTTAGGTTTTTCACTACGCCCGATGTTCTTGTCTGTTCTCATTTATATTGTTTACTTAGTTAAATACAACTTTATAACTCAACAGGGTATTTGAAGCACCTGAAACTAATGTAGTCACATTTACTGCCAGTTATGTACGTTTCCTGAAAAGGCTAAAAACAGGGGGAACAATCCTTTTTGATGATGAGGAATATTTTCTAGATTGTACATCCTCTAATCCTTGTGGGAGTTTTTTTTTCAGGCTGTGGCGCATCACTGCAGCAAAATCAAAATATGAAAGAGGTAGAATTTGTGACACGAGTATCTGAGAGACTGTTGTTTTCTGACAGAAAACACAGAAACACAGAAGAAAACATTTGCTGGAGGCATGAATTAAATCGACTAAAAAGGGGCTGTCATTTCCTTGATCCGTGAGCCTTTAAAACCCCTCCAGGTGACTCTGATTGCAAATTCAATTCACCCTTTTAACTCCCTTCATCGCGACTGTTAACCTTCACATGCGTGGACACCTGCTAAAACAAAAGAGCGACATTGCAGTAGGAGTTGTGGATGACTGACTGCCATTGCCTTTAGCTTTAGGTGACAAATTTATTACTGAGAAAGGTCACGGGGCTGAAATCCTAACAAAGGAAAATGCGCAGTCAAATATGACCTGGCTGCTTCTACAATTTATTTCAAGTTAGAATGATCAGATCCAGGGGAGTGTCCTCCGTAAACAGCATTTTAAGGATGAATGAGAATTCAATTACCCATTTTTTTTTTGTTAAATTAGGGCAGGATGTTTACTTTGGTTGTGTAGATATTTTGACCCTGTGTGCCAGATCTCTTCTGAGGTTAATTCACATATTTTGATAGTTACACTGCAAGAATACAAGAGACAGTCTTGACTGACACCTCTTTCAATTAACGCTGAATGTTACTGAGCCGAAGGAGGATAATTTCTTTCCTGAAGTGTGGCAGTCTAAGTATTTAGCCCTACCTGGCAGCAGGAAGATGGATGAAAGGAGGAATTTAGAGGGGAAGTGACATCCAGAAACACCTGGGCCAAACCGTCTTTGCAGACAAACCTCTTTGCCAGGACATAGAAGGACAGCCAGCATGAGAATAAACTACTCTGCTACCTGCAGAAAATGGTCACTTTATACTTTCAGATGCTCAAGTCCAAATGTTTGCAGCTCTGCATTGATTTTGCAGTAAATAAATGCATTTTAAGTTGTCAAATATTTAAAAACTTTTATGTGAAGATTAAATTCACCTTCAACACTAGCATTATTATTATTTTTTTTTTTTATTACAAATACCACATTTATTTAAAAGATTATCAAACCAATATAACAAAGAGCAATTATTTCTGCTTTGCTTCCAACCTACTGTGGAAACTGTTGCTGGCAGAAAACATCCTCCTTAGATAAAAAGAAGGCGTTACAGTTGCAGTTTAAAGAAGGCTTTACTAACTTTTTACATTTATTTTCAGGTACGTGTCTCAGAGGTATCATACCCAAGTGGGTTTCGCCTCACATCAAAAACTGTCCATTTCAGCAGCCCAGGCTGCAGTTATATATTAAAAGTGTCAGAACCAAACTCCCCTGCGATTAACTCTGGCTGCTCTGCCTGCATGTTTGACTGACAGGCATCACCCAGGAGATGATCAACGAGACGCGAGCGTCGACGGAGAGGAAGATGATAGGAGACATTCAGGAACTGCTGAGTCAAGGAGAAAAGGTCAACCAGCAGGACTCTCAGGGAGCTACTCTGGTAAGTTTATCTGCTTTGATTTTCTTCTAAAAATCTCAACTAAACTCAGTTTAAAACGGCATCCCTGAAGTTCTTGCTGCTTTAATATTGTAAACATTTAATTCTGTTTCTGTGGAACAGAATGTGCTCGCTAAAATGATAAAATTGGATGCATATACTGCATAAATACACTTAGATTAATGTAAAATGTGATGTAAAGTGGCAGAGTTATGTGCTCAGGTTACTCAGTGATGGTGCACTGATTTGGCAAAGCTAAGCTCTGTGTGTGGTGTTAATAGGCAGCTAATGTAGCTGCTCCACAATACATTGTCTGAGATATAATTGACTGTGGCTTTAAATTAGCTACGAGTGTTTTGTTACTGCGGGTAGCTTCTGTTAGAGTAGTCTGCCTCAGATGAGGGTAGAAATTGCCTTGAGAGGTTAAAATCTTCACTGCGATATCATCTGGACCACAGCTGCTGCTTTTGCTCTTCAGACATAATGTTTTTGTATTATTAAAAAAGGGAAAGCAGATATTAAGATTGCTACATTCAAAGATTAGGAAAGATTAGCAGGGTGGACACATGCATGCATTGCAGCCATGCAGTTAGTGTGTTGCCATATCACTGCTTTAATTGTCTGTATGCTCTGGAGGCTTCTTCCATTTGTGAATCACCCAGAGGTTTCTAATATTGGGGTTTAAGCCTTTTCTTGCCATTTTTGTTGGGTTATCTAAGCAAACAAATCTTGGTGCAATAAAGAGGAAATGATTTTAATATTATTTTCTGGGCTGAAGCCATTTTTTTCAAGCTAAGCTTGTTAAAGTGGTCCTATTGTGCTCATTTCTGGCTCCATAATTCTACCCTTGGATTCTGCAAGAGTAGTTTTGGATGATACACATTTATAAAATTCATCTGATTCATCTTACACTGGGACTTGGTGCAGCGCCTCAGTTTATCCACTGTCTGAGGAAAGAAAAACGATGTTGTAGCACACTTTAAAGCAACTTTCTTCTGTTCAGATGTTTGCTTCCCTCTCATCTTCCCCTCCTTTCTTCTGTTTCTCATATAAACAGAAGATCTGCATAGCAGATGAGCAGATGAATAGACTGCAAAGCAAGTTCAACATGCCAAGCTGGCTTGACAAAACCCAAACCCTCAGTCGGGATCAACTTTCTCTGTTAACCCAAGCTGCCTCCTTCTTCAGAATCAGTGCAGGCTCACGTAAAAGTTGGTGTTTACACATCATTTCACTCTTCAGAGCTAAATGGCTCAAGTGAGCATCATCTACTCTAATCATAAATATTATCAGATGAACAGAAGATGGAGAGCTATAAAGAACATAAAAAATATATCAGTAAAATGCAACCGTGTTGCTGCAAAGAAGACGAGAGAAAATTATATACATAATGTATTTTAATGCTCGGCCCGGTGTTGATACTGCTGTTTGTTTCTAAAATTAACTGTACATTAGAGCTGGGAAACCTTCTACACGTTTAAATACTGAAAATTATTCAGTGTGTTCAGGTCTGAGATACTCCCTTAGCATAATAAAGGAGACATGGAAATCATTTTAGTTTAGTCAGCAATGAAATTATTTTTATTGACTGAATGAGTATTCAGTATGTAATTAATGGATTTTTTTTTTTTGTACATTTTTCTTGTAGCTGTAATTCCAGCAGCTATAAAAGAGGCTCAGCAGCAGATTAGCACCAAGAACATAAACACATTTTCTGCATCACAAACTGAAAGTAGCCCAATTTCAGCAGTGCTCCTTTCATGCTTTAGTAAGGTGTGGCTCAACAGTTTGTATGTATAAAATATTAGCAGAGACAGAGAGAGCAGAGACACTGGAAAACTCTTGACTTTAAGCTCAACACAGCTTGCTGTCCCCCCGTAGTACACCCCTCAGGGCTTCCTGGCTCACATATAGACCTGTGTGGCGGAGATGACCATGTTGGGGATATGCATTTTTATTAACATCACAGCCAGGAGTAGAAAAAAGCTGTCTGAATTGGCTCATTTAAAGCAGTCTGCATGAAGCCTGAGCTGCTGGCTCATAGGGATTATTTGGATATATGCTGACCTCATTACTGGAAACTTTGATCTTCTTTAATATTACGTATGATAGGAAATGAAGAAAAAGCATTTAAAAAGGAAGCAGTTAGAAATAAAATAAGATAGAGAGCTAAAAATGAAATGAACCCTCCTACCCACCGGGTTCCAGATGATGTGCTGCAGAGACACAAACCTCTCGCGTTAATATCAGGCGTCACAGGTCTGAACAAAGAGGGGAAAAAAAGCAAATGGTGTGTAAATATTCAGTGGACCGTCTTTATTACAGATTCACCTTTTAAAGATTATGTGCTCTGCAACACTGTCTCGCGAGGCCGTAAAACCTCCAAAGCTAATCAGGCATTTAGAGCCTCATTATAATTTTTTAAAGGCAAATCAGCTGTATGATTTTAAATGGTCTGAGTGCTCCAGTTATGAATGCTCAGTATACCTGCAGTCATTATTTAAACAAATGTTAGATTACAGTAAACCTGTAGTGATGATAAAATTGCATTTAAGAGGAGTGGGAATAGATGACGAGAAACATAAAAGCAGCATTTCATCAAAGAAAACATGGTCACATTGGATATTTGGTTTTCAGTAGCATGTGTGCTCCTGTTGGCCTTTTGTGTGCGTTTTATGCCAACCCCTAAAGTTTATAAGTTTGATGCATAAGTGTGATTAGAGCGATTAAGTAGACAAGAGAATGAAAACTAATAAAGGCCCTCATGTCTTTATGCTTTGCTGCATAGTGCAAAGGTACGCGAGGATTGTGTGTACCTAATAAATAAGTCCCTAAATTTGTTTTGTTTAGCACTTTAGTACAGTGATGCAATAAAAGTCAAGCAAGGTACAAAAAAAATCATTAGCACATAATTTACTGAGTAGAGCGTATAATGTCAGATGCCTTAATGAAGTCTTTATTATGTATTAGGGATTTAGCTTCACAGGGGAAACACAGTGACGGATCACTGGATGGAAGTAGCTAGGGGATGGTAGTATCCCAAAATAACCCCGTTAAGCTTTAAAGTCTTACTACAGATTGTGTGATTGAGCTGCTTGTCCCTTTGCTTTCTACATCCTGTTAATCTTCATTCGAGCACGATGAAGCAAACTAGAGCATGCCTTATTAAAATCCCTGGCACAGATGAGAGGAAGAGACCCTGAACTGACAGGAAGTTATGTAAGGTTAATCTTTTGTTTTCCAGTGAAATGCATTTTTATGATCCTGTTTTGATGTGCAGGCACAATGATTTGTATGCTTTGTGACTTCAGACAGATTGAGAAGAGAAATATTTTTCATTTTTGTTGGAAGTTTATGCAAAAAAAGTGTAAACAAAGTAAGGAAAAGTAACAAGTGTCACATGTTGTTCTCTGTGCCATAAACCTGACAAAGGACACATAAACACAAAGTTTATATATAAAAATACACTCGCTGGACACTGTTAGGTACAGTACGCTTTGCTGGTGCTAGGCATGACCTCCTTATATCTTTAGAAGTGCCTTAATTCTTCCTTGTGTAGATTTAGCAATGTGCTGGAAATGTTTCTCTGTGGTTTGGTTGTGGATGGATTGATGTCTGGTGACTGTGCAGGCCATTTGAAGACAGTGAGCTCATTGTTATGCTTAAGAAACCAGTTTGAGATGGTTTGAGCTTTGTATCCTGCTGGAAGAAGCCATCAGAAGATGGGTATGCTGTGGTCATAAAGAGATGGATATGGTCAGCAGCAATACTCGGGCAGGCTGCTGCATATAAATGATGCTTAATTGGTAGTAATGGGTGGCCTAGAGTGTTCCAAAAAACATATCCCCCATATCATTACATCACCACCACCAGCCTGAACTGTATACTATAATACTGTGCTACTATATAATAGAAGCCAGGATGGATCCGTGCGTTCATGTTGCTTAAATTCTGGCCCTAACATCGCAATGTTGCAGCAGAAATCGAGACTCATCAGACCAGTGGATGTTTTTCTCAATTTGCTTTTGTCCAGTTTTGGTGTGCAAACTGGACCAGAGTGTTCAGAGGTGATCTTCTGCATACCTTGGTTGTAATGAGTGCTTAATTGAGTTATTCTTGCCTTCATCACCTCGAAGGAGTCAAGCCATTCTCCTTTGACCTCTCACATCGATGAGTCATTTTCACCTAGAGAATTCACTTTTCACTTTTACAGATCATTCTCTGTAAACCCCAGTGACAGTTGTGAGGGAAAATCCCAGTAGATGAGCAGTTTCTTAACTAAGTGCACCACGTTGTTGCCTGCCTCCTAACTTATGGGTCTATTATTGCAGTCCTCTCTTTTCAATTACTGTCATCTCAGGTTTTGTTTATTTTTAAGAAAACTATAGTTTTAGCCTTGTGAAGGAGAATGAGTGAGGCGAGTTAAGTTTCACATGTACACAAAGCATTTCAGACTGGAAATAACAAGTGAAACGCATTGTTAAGTTAAGATACGGCGATGGAGGTTATTTCAGTCCTTTAATCACACATTTAGCTGCATGTCGTTAGATTGTGGGTGAAAACGGAAGACAAGAGAGTACTTGTCCCGGCATGCGTTTGACCAGTGGAAGGGTAAATCAGGACATGTTGCTGGTGGCACTGTGGGAGGAACTGGAGTGCTCACAGTATGCTGACATTATGAAACTTTTGGCACGGTGACACGGGCAGTGTTGCCCAGTGTCGGTCCACCGGTTTGGTTCGGAACAAAAATCTCAGCAAAGACTCTGATGGTCCCCCGGCTTAACCTGTACTGTCAGCATGAGGTTGACATTTCTGGTTTTGAGTGAAACGTCTCAGTAAGCGGGACAGACTGTTATTAGATCGGGTTTAGATGTTTTCAGCGGCTTTTTGTCCAGTCCCGCCAAAAGGTCAGATTTGTCATTTGGCTAATGCTAATGATCTTTTCATTTGCCTCAGGTTTGTCCTATTATTACTTGTCGTCCTCAGCCTCATCTGACACTGACTTAAATGAGGAAGTTTGTCCTTAATGAGGAGGCTGTCTTTTAGTTTTGATCAATGTAACCACTCTTTGATGGGATGCACCGGTACATTGGTTTACAATTACAGTGATGTTTTCTGTTAAACTCATGTGTTCCTTAGTTGTATTTTTATGGCATGTTAGACAACTTTAGCTTGTTTCCTTTAGCTAATTCTGTGTGTCTCACAGCCTTTAGATGCCTATAAAGGAATGCTGGGATTCGATATTCGGTCTTCTGGAATGCAGATGGCATTTTCCAAAAGATAGACTGGTGAATAGATGGTGCTTTTTTTAAAAGCTCTGTTCTGTTATCCCAAACATAACCTACTTCTGCGGTCTCCCCAAAAGAGGCAAACAACATTAAGTACAGTTCCTGTAAGTGACAAAGCTGCAAACCAAACTTTCATGAATGTCACACCACTTGCCAACTTCCCTGCTGCAATAAACATATTTTTTACCTGTTTGTTATTGTTCAACCTCACAGCCACAGTTTGTGTGGGGCCTTAGAAATTGGCAGAATGAAAGGGCAAGTGCTGCCATCATATTATATTTTTGTTTTTCAGGCATTCGGTAATTTGAAGGCCAGGAAAGGAAAATATTCAAAGGAGGTTCCAATAAAAACTGAAAATAACAATTTTCAGTTTGGTGATTTAAAAAAGCAAAATGAAAAAATGAAAAAATATTTTTGCTTTTGTTTCCTCCTAAAACAACATTTTGAGGTTGTTGAAAGCATATTCTACTCTGAGACACTTTGAGACACTCAGATATTCTGCTGCTTCTCTTTTAAATGTACAAAGTGGAGCTGAATTAGGTCGTTAGTTAGTTGCTATTTCTTATAAGCAAAATGCTGAAAAAGACTTGGTGTAAAAACTTGATGATTCTGTCAGAGTAATTATACTTTGCATTTTTTCATTTCTCTTTTCTCATCTGATCTCTGGCTCTTTGTTAGATTGGTTTTCTTCCTATGTATCTAATAGGACCTTCTCTGTTAGGACGAACGAGTTCTACTCTAACATCGCTTCCTTAACCTGTGGAGTTCCACAAGGTTCAGTTCTGGGTCCCTTATTATTTTTCTGTCTATGTTGTTTCTTCATCTGCCATCATTCATCCTTTTCTGACATTTCTATGTCATTGACATTAAGCTGCATATGTATTTTAAGCCTCACCAGCTGAATAGGCTGTCAACCCTGGACCACTGTTTAACTAATTAATGGTCGTCTAGCCGTTACCTTCTTCTAAACGTCAACTGAGAACACAATTATAGCTCCTCCTGAATCTTTTGCTTCTTTAGATTCAGAGTTCGGGATGTCTGATCATAGTCTGGGCTTTGATTCACCTGTAAAATGTATTTCTTGTTCCTGTTACCTTTTATTTAAAGAAGATTTCTAAATTAAGATATATGGTCTCCTTTGCTGAACTGGAGAAAATTGTTGATGCTTGTGTGTTATCGTGCTTAGGTTGCTGTAAAGCCCTTTTATAGATAGATCATCTGTTTTATGCCTCTAAACAATAAAAAAGTTATTTTTAACAAAATGTTGCTATTAAAATATTCTAGTTAGCGAGCTCACATTAATTTTTACATGGGTCCCAGTAAATAGCCAGGCTTCAAATTATTTATCCCAGCTTCACACTAATCACACTGAGGCTCACAATCTTCGATGACAGGCTCTGAATTTGTTAGTTGTTCCTCGCAAGATGAAAAGACTTCTGGGACAGAGCCCTTCAGTCTGTTGAGACTTTTATTGATTAGAACTTTTGAAACTACCTGTTTACTTTATTATTAAACATTGTTTTTATTATTGGGGAGCACGGTGGTGCAGTGGAGTTTGACTCCACCAACTGGTTAGAGCCTTTCTGTGTGGCGTGTGCATGTTGTTCCCGTGTTTGCGTGGGTTACTTTAATCTTTTTAATGTTTGTTTTCAGTTTAGTTTCAGGTTTAGGTTTCGTTGTCTGAAAATGGTAAATTAGTTTCAGTTCATTTTTTTTCTTTATAGTATGTTGAATAGGTCTCTCGGGCAAGATTACAAATTTCCTCTGAGTGATGACATGTTCCAGGCTAGGACAAGAATTAATATCTTAACATTAACAGATTAGGTTGTTTCATGGAGGCAGGCTCAGCCTAATTTGATCAGCACCTTGAATTGACCACAATAATCTACATCTAATTTAACATAATATTAGAAGATGCACAGTAATAAACTCACATCTTTAAACTTAGAAGCAAAAAAATACTTTATTTGTAGATTTTTGCAGGTGTAATGTCTCACATAGTAAGCAATTGTAAGTTACCACTATATAACGTTCTTTGGCATGTTCATTGCCACTTTAGTATGAATTTCACATTATTTTTTTGCATGCAAACAGTAAATCCTGAGCACTGGGGGAAAACAATCTCTATTCCCTTCTCTGTTGTTGCAGCTACACATCGCAGCAGCAAATGGCTACGCGCAGGCTGCAGAGCTGCTGCTGGAGGGGGGGGCTCGTGTGGACCTCAGAGATTCAGATGGATGGCAGCCTCTTCATGCTGCAGCGTGCTGGGGTCAGGTAAGGAAAACACAACAGGAAAGAGATAAGAGGCTCAGGCGCACACAAAGGTTTCTGGAACCATTAATACAAATTGCTTCCACTGTTGTTGTTGTTGTTGCTGCTTTAGATGCATGTGGCAGAGCTGCTGGTGTCTCACGGAGCCAGTCTCAATGCCAAGACCTTCCTGGAGGAGACTCCAATTGGTATGTTTACAGTATACTGTAGCACTCACTTGTCCAGTGCACCTGGTAGTGAGTTCAGGGGGAAAAAAAGCGTCGTCTCAGCACGGTCTCATTTCCAGGTGTTCACTTTTATGTTAAGCATTACTAACAGTGTCCCTTTTACCCATGTTGCTTTAAGATCTGTGTGAGGACGAGGAGTTCAGAGCCATCCTGCTGGACCTGAAACACAAACACGACATTATCATGAAGTCACAGCTCAAGCACAAGACCTCGCTGTGCAGGCGAACGTCCAGTGCAGGCAGTCGTGGGTATGTGCTGACATCTGTTGGTGGTAGTATGGTTACTACAGGCTTTGTTATTTGGAGAAATTAGAAAACAAACAAAACATCTGTTCTGTATACTTACAGCTGTATTTACATTTAATAGGAGAATGGTTGATAGAAGTCTCCGCTGATATAATGACATAATGTCTGACATAATGAAGCTGTCAGTTTAGCGTGTGTACAAGTTCTTCTGCTCTTTAACTGTCATGTGTAAAAGTACCATATATTGTAAGTTGTTATTTTTCTAGCTGCTTTTTCTTACTGGGAATTCCACTTGTGTTCACAGAAAAGTGGTGCGGCGAGCCAGTTTGTCGGACAGACACAACCTGTGTCGTAAAGAGTACGAGACTGAGGCCATCGTGTGGAGGAAAGAAAAGGAAGACGAGGATGAGAAAGAAAAGGAGTCTGATCAGGAGAATAGCCAAGTAGTTAATGTGAGACTATTTTTAAGGATTACATAAATAGCTCTATACAGTTCTAACTTTGGTTTTTTGGGTGGGTGGCTTGGTGGAATTTACCACCCCCTCACACACACGCTGTCAGATGACGATGTGTGTGTGAGATATTTTTAAGCACAGGTAGAAGGGTTTTGAAAAGCAGAAAGATGATTCTTCCCACTCAGAAGCTGAAATGTCACATTTGGATGAATCAGACAGAGGACTTCCTCCAGCACCCAGGCGCAATTACACAAAAGGAAACCCACAACAGAAAAAAACTGAAATACTGTCTTCCATTATCAGTAGACTCTGTTGCCGGTGCTGCTTATTGTAACCTCAACTTTTTACACACATTATCTGCAGATTATCAGATGACATTCAGAGAAATGTTGCTCTGGCACAAAATAACTCTGAACAGTTGGGAGATTTTCTCTTTAATGAAGCAAATAAATTGGCTTTACATCTTATTTCATTTGAACTTGGTAAGCCTCGGCAGCAGATCAAAGTTTGCTGATCTGCCCTGCACAGTCAGGCCTTTGTGTATTTAATGATCTAAAAGAAAGTCTTACAGAGAGATTAAAGTAATCCTTATTGATGTCTTGCAGGTCAAGCCTGTTGTCGCTGTGGAGCTGCCCGACAAGTCCAACCTACCCACCATCCTCAAAGACGGCAACAGCAAGCAGAACGGCCTAATCTCCACGACAACATCCATGCCACCTCAGCCTCCCTCCAATGGCAGCACACCGACGTCCAGTAAGGGTGGGGTTGTCACCATCCAGCCGTCCCAGGAGGAAGCCTGGCCAAAAGAGCGCCCTCAGACTCTGTCAGAGCTGAAAAAGCAGCGAGCTGCCGCCAAGCTCTTGAACCACCCTTTGTTTAATGGTCACCTTGGTAACGGCTCCACAGACTCCTTCACTGATGCCAAAACCACCTCTGAGGATCCTCGCATGCCGCTGGTCTCCTCCAATGGCAACGCCGTATATTATACCCCGGCCAGTGGCGACCCACCCCTGCTCAAATTCAAGCAGCCTATGGAGGAGGAGCAGCCGAAGGTGCGGACCTGCTGCTGCGTGTCATAGTTGGTGTGTGGTCATGTGACTGTTACCAGAACAGGAAATGTTTGCACTGAGAGGAGGGAAGCAAGGAAGGCTCTGTAGAAGGGAGGAGAAGAAAGAAGGAAAGTCTTTGAACATCCTTCACCACTCCCAGTTCAAAAATGTCTTCAAGACGGGCGGCCCGATTAAAGTATGAAAACATTTCCTTTCACCTCCCAGTCTCGTAACTCCTTCTTTAAAGTGCAGCTGAGAAGTGGAGAAAATTCCTTTCATGCATGGAGTCTCTTTACACAACAAATGTAAAGACACAAGAAGTGGTCCCGCTCTCCCTGTTAAAAATCAAAGAGGATGGGGAGTGTTTTTTGACAGAAATTTAGAAGTAGGAGAGAAGATCGCAAGGTACTGAATCCTCTACTTTCACACATGGAAGAAACTTTGTCTGTTACCCCACAAACAGATTGGTATCATTTCATTAGAACAGCATTTCTTCCAGGATAAACTAATCTTGTTATCAAACCACATGTGGCACATTCTTGTCATGTTCAAACAAGCAGGACAGTCATCCTGGAAGGGTCCTGATATATTGTAATACACCGTGTTGTTGTAGTACAACACATGAGAAAATGCAAAACATGGCAAAAGGAGATCTGTGACATCTCTTTCCGTGTTGACATGCTGCCTGAAAAAGTAAGGGAAAGGAATGCCATAAAACAGTGTTAAAATACTCATGAAGTGTACTTCTACAGTGAGAGATAACCGGAAGGAGTAAAAGTACTGCACTAGTGTTTGAAACGGTCACTATATTCCGTCAACTATGCGTCACCTCACCGTCCTCTCACGTGGAACCTAAACTGACAGGTCGTGCTTTGTTTTATGCATTATTCACTTTGTGCTCACTCGTATAGATAATTTAAGCAAACATGGTTGAAAATTACTGTACATGTTTTATTTATGAAATGTAAAGTGTAAAGAAAAAAACAAAACAAAGAAAAAACATGGTTTCTAAAGTCGAGTGTATTTATTATTTGGATGGTGTGTGGAGAGTGTGTGTGAGTTGGTGGTGGTGGTGGTGGTGGTGGTGGGGGGGGGGGGGGGGGGGCGAATCTCCCCAGCTGAGCACCTTCTGACATGGAAGAACGGTTCAAATGAAATGAGGGTTACTGTCTGCGTTATGTACATGTAATTAAAAAAACTCAAGCCATCGTACTGGATGGATTCATGAATATGTCACTACAAATAACAGTGTTATTTGTTTATGTTTTTGTTTTTTTCCTGGTGGCCATTGTGTGGCTTTACTTCCCCCGAGTCACTGTATTTGTCTTCTAAACTGAAACTGTATGTTATGTAATGATTACTGTAAATGAAGAATGAGTTTTCAGAAGATACAAAATGAATGCTTGAGACCTCAGTATCTTTGGTATGTAGCGAGCCCAGGCTGTTATATCAGGTGTCACGCCACCCCCCGAAAAAACAGTACTACATGTAGTGGTTTGTCTGCTGAATTAAATGACTATTTCAGCATTTTAGAAACAGTTGATGAGAGGAGCTAGACCCAGCAGTCAGCATATTAACACCCAGACTCTGAAGACGGAGAGATTTTTGCTATCAGAAGTTGTAGTCTGAGAAATATTGAGCAGTTTGCACCTCTGCAAGCAAAGGGTCTGGGAGCAAAGGAGGAATGCACTGACGTGAATGCAGTGGCAAAACAATGAGCTATTGTTTGAAGACTTTTTTTTAATCTCTCTGCAGGATTGTCAGATTGTAAATGACAGACTCGCGTAACAGGAAATCTCGACTCTGATATCAGTTGTCTGGATTTCTATTAGCTACACTGAAAGTCTTCAAAAACTGGTCATTGCCACGTCATTAGATGATAGTTGGTGTGCTCACAGTGACACGTCTTAGTTTAAAACAAGCACATGCAGAACCACTAACCACAGTGTGTCGTGAGCAGGCTTGCCTAAATGCAATAAAGCCATTAACACTGCAGGTGTCCTTTTCCTGCCTTGACATGTCAAAAGCGAAAAACATTAGTGAGACCTTGTTTTCTTCACAGAGCAAGATGTTTCTCTTTGTTTCAAGTCTTCATGGTAAGTTAAGGCAAGTAGTTTCTATTTGTCGAGACTAAGAAGGAGTTTAGTATCAACCTTGTCATCAAACCTGCAGCAAGGAAGCCAGTCAGACTACACCCGGGAATGCGAAACTATTCCTTAAATTTAACAGCTCCTTTAAATGTGTTTGTGCCAAAGAGTCTTCCATGAGTTGAAAATAATTTAGTTTGGCGGAAAGCTTTCTGATGCCGGTGTTTGTTTCTGATGGCCGACTTCTTTGAAAATGTGATTACCTATAATGCCACGCCATCACCCTTCTTCCTCACCACATCAACTGTACAGCGTTCGAGTATTTGTACAGACAGGTTTGTAAATATGTTTGTATCAGTACTCCCCCTGTTATGTTCCCATGTTTTTGCATTTACATGTCTGTGTTGTTACTGTTGATGAACATATAGGAAACTACAGTTAACCATATGGGTGAATAGTGTTAGCAGACTTTTGGTTGTACAAAGGGGGGGGGGGGGGGGGGGGGGGGGGACTGTGCGATTAAGTAGACCCTCAAGTAGTCCCAGGAGTCCAAAATGTCTGCAGAGTCGAGCGCATACCCAGATATCGCTGAGTGTTAAGACACCAGTGTCTGTGGTGCATTTAAAACTGAATGATGGAACTTTTGTGCATGATTTTTCTGCAATGGTCAGTTTGTTTTTCACCTCAACTTGAGGAAGTAAAAATGAAGTCAAACAGTTTGCCATTTCCCTTATTTTAGGTACAGCGACGTCATCTTGTTTTGAGTCAGCTTACTTCGGGTAGCTGCAAACAAGTTGATAAAAAAAAAGTTCAACCCTGTTTCCTTATTAATTAAATTCAATCGAACTGAACAGGAATTTGTTCAAGAAAAGTACCGACTGCTCAGTATGAGGCAGAAAGGGACAGTAGCCTGTTTCAAAAGTTACTTGTGATCTCATGACATACACAGATCCAGGCTTGTGTTTAAGGATCAAATTATGAAGACAAAACTACTGATTTTGTAATTACTGGAATATATTGATGGTTACATTAACATATTTTGAATAAAATGTATATTTTGAGAACTTTACATGGTGAATCTGAATCTGTTAAGCTCTTATACTGTTACAGTTTGAGTTCAGATTTCCTGCAGGCTGTGGACATGAGAAGAAACATTTTTCGTTTTCTGTTTTTAATCCCTGTAATCACAACCATTGAAAATGGAAAATAGGTTTTGGATAGATGTCAAAAAGGAGCTATAATAAATAGTTCATATAGAGATGTATAATGTACAGTTGAACTGGTCACTAAACACCAAAAGCTCCATTATTTTCTTTAAAATCTGGTTCCTACAGTCGGCTCTGGATGTCTGCTGTATTTTGACATCTGCAGCGACTTTCTGTTCTGAGACGAGCAGAGACTGTGCCGTCCTTCATCTCACAGCTGTCAGGGTCTTGGCCTGAGTTCAGCTCCCTCCTTCAAGGATTTTCTTTCCCTTGTTTTTGCACTTCCTCTCATTCACTGGCTTTAGGTTCACCAGTTTATTTAGAACAGCAGTTGTTACCTAGCCTAGATGCTTTCTGTTATGAGTACTCCAACCGGCCACTTTATTATGTACGCATTGCCATTATAGCACATATGTAATCAGCTACTCATATAGTAACAACTCAACTTTAGGCATGTAGACATGGTCAAGATGACCTGCTGAAGTTTAAACCAAGCATAAGAATGGGGAAGTACACAAGTCACTACGAAAGTGACTTGGTTTTTGTTGCCAGGCAGGCTGATCTGACTAATTTCAGAAACTGCTGATCTACTGGGATTTTCCCACGCAACCATCTCTAGGCTTTTCAGTGAATGATATGAAAAAGAAAAAAATATCCAGAGAGCAAGAGGTTTCTGGGTGAAAATGCTGTGTTGATGTCAAAGGTCAGACGGGAATGCAACAGTGATTTAAATTCAGATGGATCCATCCTGCCTTGTATCAGCAGTTCAGGCTGCTGATGGTGGTGTGATGCGTCTGGTCCCCCTAGTATCAAATGAGCATCTTTAAAATGCCACAGTCTGAATATTATTGTTGACCATGTCCATCCCTTTATGACCATAGCACATCCATCATCTGATGACTGCATCCAGCAAGATGGAACGGCATGTCACAAAGCTCTCATCATCTCAAACTAGCTTCTTGAACACGATGCTGTCACCGGATCTCAATCCAGTAGAGCACTTTGAGATGTGATGGAACATGAGTCGCATCATTAATGTGCAGCCGACAAATCTGCAGCAACTGTGTGAAGAGGGCCCAACCAGGTACTAGCACAGTGTAACTAATAAAGTGGCTGGTGAGTGTATAGACTATTACATTAACATATATACATGCTCCTAAACTAGGCAAATTATGTAGTGTTTGTACTAATAGTTTGGCCTTCTCAGCGGCTCATGGAGTGAAAAACAATCAGTGCAAACATTTAAGTCATCTTACAGTCCTTTAAGTGTGCTAAACAAATGTTTGCAGAAATCACTCTTTGATTTGGGCACAGTCACTATGTCTAAGGCATATAGACAGAGGCGAGGACAATGGTGCTGGAAAACGCATGATTTGGACAACATTAGCCTCCTCTGTGTTGCCTGGCTTTGCTATTGTGCCCTAGCTGTACTAACTGGAGGCCAGCTGGCTGTGGTCCAGGTCCTTCAGTCCTCTTCACTGTGGAGGGCAAAGTGGATCGGTTCCAGAAAGAGCATACAGACACATACTGACCACTCGGCTGGCCACATAAATGGAGGATGCTGATAAAAAGCACTGGGAACCAAGCAGGAATGTGGTCCATAAAGCAAGAAAATGAACCAGTGGCAGGAGCTGAATAGTCCATGGGATCAATGAATAGGTTTTTGCACTAAAAGGGGAAAAAGTATGCAAAGGAAGGGTGGATGACAGCTTTAAAATGGGCCTCCACTGGGAGGACGCCACAGCTACTGAGCGTCCAGCCAAGACTGATAGAAGAGCTGCACAAAAAGAATGGATGGATGGAGAGACGGCTTACTGGGTCAGAGCGTCTTCTTATTCCCAGGGTCCGTTGGACCTAACAGGGCTTCAGTGGGTTATCTGACCTGAATTTAAAATGTCTAAGTCAATAAGTGGATGCCATTCTGTCTTAGCAATGTTGATAAATAACAGGCCGAGATATTTACACACAGTCCAATCGAAGGCAGCAACTCATTTTCAAGCATGACGCAGCATTTCAGTACTGAAGTATCACTTTAATGATCATATAAACCGGTTCTGAGTGATGAAACTGGGCTCTACATAAGACCTTATTGATTACTTAGATGCTTGACCACATGTGAAATGGACTGCCTTGAAATGATCAAGTGATATTCAAGGAATCCAGATGACTTTTCTTCTGGCACACCAAGGATGCTGGCATGTGCTGACATGCGAACCTTTGGATGAGCTGCCATGAAATCTTACACTTTCATTTTACTATGAGGGCATCTGACTGTAATGCAATCTCCGTTTGTTTGTTTGTTCTGACAGCAAATTCCTCCTCCACGATCAGAGTTCACCAAACTAAACAAGCTTGGCACACAGTTACATCTTAGGCCCTGAAGTTATTAAATACCATCAGGTTGTCTTTATGCACTTAAAACATTATGAAAGCAACAAACCACAAATTATACTGTAGCTGTACTGCATTAGTTTTTATTATTTCTCTGGTGCTTTGGCTTATAACAACAAAATTGAATGTGAAAGAATTTTAATGCTAATATTTAAGATAATTTACCTGAAATTTCATGCGCGGGATTGCTCCTCGATACATGCCCCTTCCAGTTCTTTCCTATATATAACCCCCCGCCCAACTACAAGCTGTTTGTCCTCGTTGTCACGCCCCACCTTCCCTCCCTTTTACAATTCATTTACTTCTCATTAGTAGATGGGGATCTGGCCTGTCTGGGAGCTGCCATGTCTGAGGCCTTCCACAAACCGCAGGCTCAATTCATGCTCAAGCCGTCTGCCATTATCTACTAGAAACACTGTCAAACCTAAATGAGGACACGGTCCCAGCTATTGAATTAGCATTTAGCTCAATCTTCATGTCAACACACACAAATTCATCAAGTCCGTGAATGAATAAATCCCTGAATATCACTTTGTGTCACTCAAAACTTTCCTTTTCTTGCATAGGCAACAAGGACAATAAACAGCGGGTTTGAGATTGAATTTTGGCTTATGCAACCGCTGTTTTGCTCTTTACACAGACTTTACATGCATGCTAATCTGACTACTTCACAAAGCACACACTAGAAATGGAAACCAGAAAGTTTCAGGTACCAATTTTTTTCTCCCCTGCCTACAGATACTGCAGTTTCGCATGCAGATATCTATTTATGCTGATTATGCTGAAAACCTTTGAAGCCTCTTTATTTTGGCGTGAGGTATCATTAACGGATTTAATAAAGAATCAAACAAGCAGAATGAATAATGGCATTTTATCAATAAAACCCTATCAATATTGATTCCATGTCATGAAACACACCAACAGCAGAGAAGGCATCATATAATTTAAACATTAACTTGAGGAAATGCTGTGGTGTCCAAAACCTTACGCTTTGTTTCAATAAACCTGACTTACTGGAATCCAAAGTCTTTCAACGCGCAGCAACATTTCCTTCCTTTAACTGGAAGTGTCTGCCAACAGAGAGCCAATGACCCAGTGCTGGACAGGGGTTGGTGGATATGTCCAACCTTTGATGTTGGACTCAGCCTCAGTCCTGTTGCCCAGAATTTACAGAACATGCAACACTTTCATCTGCAGTTAAATGAACGACTCAAAGTCAAAATAATTTGAAACAGTGGAAAGCAGTCTATGTAATGATGAGTAAAGGTACGTGTTTGCTACGGCTTCAGTTGGCTTGGTCATGAAAGCAGTCAGATCCGCCTGCAGATAAGTGATTATGAAATTGCAGAGAGTATTTGGTAACATACAGATAGTATAAAAGCAGAAGCCACACCAACCTAGAAGCTATGACTAAACCACAGCTGTTTTTTTTTTTTTTACTCATTGGAAAAGGGAACACTGGTCTACTAAAAAAGCAAATCAGTGAATATATGCAACACGCAAAGTAAATATACATCCTACAAATACTTCAGTGTTGTTTATCCTGTGCAAGCAGCATACAAGTACAGCTCAAAGCGTGCTTTGTATTGGAATCGAGGTCACACTTGTAACATTGTGACCTTAAACAAGATGAATAACCTAGAAAGTTGAACAAACCACTGACTTTCAGAGTAGGAAAACCACCAAATTAAAAAGCAGCTAAAGTTATTTAAAAGTGAAAGTCAGGTGCAACAGTTACCAGCACTTTCACTTTTCAGGTTACTCCAAATAGTAAACTTGTACACATACACACACACACACACACACACACATGCGCATATATATATATATATGTATATATATATATATATACCCTCATGCTGTATATTCTGGCTTAATCTGCGCATGAACAGTTTACCCAAAAACTAAGTTATCCTTCTTAGATTTTTTTTTTTTAGATATTTCAGGCCATTTTATCTAAGATAATGTATTCAGCCAAATAAATCTTCCACTTCCTTCTTCCAATCATAATGAAGAATTTCAAATCGGCCACTTGTACCACAAACAGTAGATAGTAGGTAAATACCAGTGTTCACAAAGAGTCTGTTAAATTTAGGCTTAAACAACATTTATCAGGTTTCAGGTTGTGTAGACCATGTTCTGTTTAATGTGTGATGCACATCATTTAAAGCTAATGTTTTTAATTAGCTACATGGTTACACCCTGCACTTAATTAGTATAAATATTTAGTTCCAACTAATCTGTATGTAAGGACCAGTTAGAGCTTAATGTACAACCATTTAAAATGTAATCGTGCATTAAACTTGAATGTCTTCTGACCTAAAACTACAAAGCAAAATTTTCACGTCAACTTGAGCTCCGTGGATATAAAAATAGATAAATTCATGTATTAATAGAAGTTCAGGGCAGTTTTTTCCATTTAACTAGAGGAAACTTGAGTTAACGCTGTCTGTGGGAGGCAAATATTCAGCACTGTCTTATTTATTCTTAGGTGCTAAAAGGATATAGGACCAAAAACACAACCGTGACTTCGATTTTAAAGTTAATTGCCATTTTAAACTCAGCCCACGTGTCGAGTTTGTGGTTGTGCTTAGAAAAGGTCAGAGCCGTCACGGCTTCATTGTCAATTTCTTTCAGGATTTCCTGCCAGCATCCCACCCTCTTTATCTTTCCTCCCACTCTCTCTCACGTGTCTATATCTGCCGTTCACTGTGTGAAGGTGTAACGACACAGTTTACTTCTTTTAGAAAATGGTGCAAGTAAGCAGAATACATTACCCTCATTACCATAGAGTATTCAGCACATGACTAAATATTGAGTGCATACATCAGCATTCTCTGATAACACTGGAATAAGGAAGTATGATTTACATTTTAAAACTAAAGCGGCTTTAGTTTCTGATCTGGTCGTTTTCGCCACTTCCTTCTTCAGTATATACTTATATTGACGTCTGTTTTTGCACTGTTGTTGAAAATTATGTGCAATTTTAAAGCAGAGAAGAAGAAAATTAAAAAACATTTTTTTATAAGTGTGTTTTATAATGTAAGTATGTAATCCTTTCAGCATATTATAATTCAAGTGGTTTAAGAGGAAAGTAGACTAATATATGTCATTAGAACATTAGAACTGAGCAGTGACAGGAGATCTTGGTCTTTGCAGAGCAGATGAGGTGAGCAGTGTACAATGAAGACTGATACAAACAGGAAAGATGCGAGATGCTGCAGTGCAATGGATTAAACACGACTTTGAACAAGGAGAGATGAACGTGACTCATGGGAAGAAAGAAGCCCGCTCACTGCTGGCAATTTTGGTCATGTCCACCTTGGGTTTTGGAGCAGACATCATAAGTGAGGGGTGGACCTGACTATTACCAAGTGTCCATTTGGTGGTGATACCAGTTAATGTTATTAATGTTCACAATCTTAATATATCCATTCTTTAAAAACTAAAAGAGGACTTTGAAGTAACTGTTGGGAGCCTAGACTCATCAGGAAAATGTTTACTGAGGTTGTAAATCAAGTGAGAAGTCAGGTAATTTTCTCAGTCGTCTGTAGAGTCTAACTTCTCTTTGCAACCAGAGGATTCACCCCCTGCTGGCATTCATAAGAATGAAGGTCTAAGTAACTAAAGGACTATTTTATATACAGTATATGTGCAGAGGTGGAGAAAATTCAGGCTTTGTTTTCTAGATTTCTACCTGCTGTAGCTTTAACATTTACATTTCTTGTCATCTCTTCATTCTGCTGCCCTTTGGCTACAGTCTTATCTCTCTCTAACATGACACCACTGATCTCAGATAAGTTTAAACAATAATAATGAGTGCAGTTTGTGCTAGAGCTGGGTTATCTGACAGAGCACACTGAGAGGGTTACAGTTGAATTGTAATCCAACTGTTCTGCCACTATAGCTGCTGTTATTAGGACATAAAACATGATAGTTTTATGTTTTAGCACAGAGGTCTTTCTATTACACAATTTAGTGAACACTTTTATAGTAAGGACTTCCAAAAAAAAAACAAAAAAAAACCTCGAGTGTAAAAGTGTGTAAGCTTATAAAGGAAGACTTTATGGTTTTAATATGACATTACATTAGATTGTAATCTTTAAAAACAATATATTTCTTCCTGGTTATTTTATTCCTGAATGTTTCAAATATATTTTCAGAAATAATGTTGTCTCCATATGTACACAAAATTGCATTCACATCACCTGGAGCTGAACTTGTTTGGTTTAATGGATGGATTCCATTAAAATGTGGAACATTTTTTATTGATATCTTTCAATTTCCACTTGATTTTATACGAGAACAGTGGTTTTATATGGGAGTATGTAAGTCCCATTCCTGTTAACAATGTGTGTTCACGTTGTTCCAGAGAACGAAATAAATGTTTCGTTTTAATGTATATATATTTTTTTATTTCGCCCATGTATTTAAAACAGTTTCAGGCCTCGCACAAAAAACTGAACTAAATTCTATAAATAATTAAAAGTTTCAGTTTCAGTAACCTGAATTTAAAACACACACACGTCAGCCTTTGAAGTCTTACGACTCAATTACATGAATCAGCACGGTTATACCTTTAAGTACCCCCTCCCTTCACTTCAGGCTTTACTATCTGCGGTTGCGCGTAAGCCCTCATTGGCTGTTGCTGATAATCGGTCAACAAGAGGACCGGAGGGATACAGGAGGGCACAGGGCAGCATGTTTACAGCTGCTTATGCCCGTAATTAGTTGCCCGGCACAACCGAGTCGCTTTATGAGATTGTTTAAAAATAATTATTTAGGTTTTTTTTTTGCTGCTTTTGTTTTTTGGAGACACTGAGCTCTTGTGAGTGCCGTCGATAATGCTTTTGTGTCGCACAGCAGCGGCTCTGGATCTGGCTTTCAAGTCACCGGGTTCGTCTCTGCTGCGAGCCAAAGCAAGCAGGCTGAAGGATGTTACTTTGACGCTGCGCACAGACCACTCGTTTCAGCGACACCGGTTTTTCTGCGCATCCGTCAGGCGTATCTATCTGCCCTCCGTGCACCTGGGTAAACAGCACCCGGAACTCATCCAGAACTGGGACGCGTCGTCTACGTTTGTAACCAGCACGGACTGGGCGCATTTGGACCGGGTGGCCGCTGTAGCTGTGCGCCGTGAAGGCGCTGAATGTACAATCCTCAGGCAGCCGCTGGTTTTCACACACGGGCGCCCAAACAGCAGGGGGGACCCGGCGGGTAATGTTTTGTTTACGGGTAACTGGGACGTTTCCAGTCGCCGCTGCTCCACCAGGACCATGCAGATCAGATCTTCATCCACACAGGCTGCCACGAAGAAGAGCGAGGAGCAGACTGACGACGACAAAGGGGTAATTTCAACCTTTAACACGAGCACACCACGTTTTACAGATCAACCGGTGAACACACCGTCCGGGCCTCTATCGCCCACAAGCAACAGATTCAAAACATGTTTATGAATTATGCAAAACAGCAGACGAGCTGCTTTTCTTTTTTCTTTTTGCATAACAGCCCTCATGTGAGCGAGCCTGCTTGTTATACAACACTACACGACGCGCACAGCTATGTGGGCCGCCTGCCTTTGCAGTGAATCCACGGTGGTGCATGTATAATTGACATGACTTCGACAAACCTGTACTCGAAGCAGCACAGGTGTCATTTTCAGAGCATGTTTGATCACACTTTGCAGTGTCAACAGCGAGCGTGCTCCCACGGTGTGTGAGCGGCGCTGAGTCACTCTCACCAAACATCTGAGCACTTTTAAACTTCGGCTTGCACGTGCTCTCGGTGGGTGGATGTGTGAGTCAGCATCAGTGATGCTAAAAGAGCTGAAGGTGTGTGGGCACAGGTCAGGTTATTACCGTGCGCTGTGTAACAGGTCACACTGGATTACATTACCATCATTTTTAGGTGACTCAGCAGCACATGGACACACCTACAGTGCTACAGTGACCATGCCAAGATCTCGAAGAACATGCTGCCTTGCTTTTTACCTTGTTCAACATCTCACTAGTTTATTAGAAGAGCAGCAAACAAACGCATGCAAGGATCTGTCCTGATAAAGGATCATTTATCAGTTTAAGGTTCTCATATATGAGAATTTGTTTTTGGACAGATTGAAATGATGTTTTTTTCTTCACTTTGACTTTTTAGTTTAAAAACTTAAACAGTTAGTTGAGGCTGACAAATAAATAAGGGAAATAACCAGGTTGCAACGTTACCCTTACATGGGATGGGAATGACATTCAGTTTGATCTGAAATTTTGAGATGAGGACACAAAGATGGAATAAAATCCTTTGTTAAAGGATGTTGTGTCCACTTGACATATGGTGTAGATCTTTGTTCACTTACAGGTCATCTTCTGATTGGTATGCACTTACATTCTCATAAAACGCGATAAAATATGAACCCTTTGTTAGCAAGACGTTAATACAAGTAAATCACCACACTGTTTTATTTTATGAAGCAGAAGAATCGGATTCAGGTTGAGAGAAAGGGATTAGATTTGATGCAGCGTTTAATACTGCTTTCCCTTCAGCTCAGAAATAGACTCTCAGAGCCAGAGCCTGATGTTTTTCAAAATCCGATGCTTATATTACCCACAATGCAACTCAACAGTAAAAAGGCTTTCATAGGTGGAAAAATGATAGCAGACTAATAGGAGTGGACTACAGGGGTTTGGGAACCCTGCATCAATGATCATTTTTCATGTAGCTCTCTGTGGAGCCACAAAGTCATTTCACATATAAAGCAACGCTCCCTAAGACATGTAAACAGTTGTATAAAATGGAGCTCCCTTAATTAAACCAGAAATTAAAAAGGGATGGTTAAATGAAACACACACACCCACAGGAACCTGCTTGAGCTTAACTTTGTTTCAAGGACACCTAGCAGGCACTTTCTGGGTTCTACTTCAGTCTCTAATGAGAGAGAGAGTTCCTGTTTTACTGTTTCTCTCCTGCTGTATGTATGGTTTTAGTGATGGTGTTTTAAAGTGGGACATCCAAAAGATGAAATAAGGTTATTAATGTTCCCTCTAAGCTGCGCGCGTGCGCAATTGCGCACTGCTGGCACGGTCTCTGCGCACAGAAAATCTGCGTTGCACACACACAAAAAAAATCTAACCTGAATTGAAATTAAAATGAATACTTTAACAATTCTGTTTTGCAGTGTTAGTCAGTAAGTGACTGGCTGCCCCGTATGGGATTAGAACGATGCCACCTTATCCCATAGTCCAGCCAATAATGCGATTCACATTCGTATATACGCAGCCAATCAACGTCGTTGACAGGCTATGACAGCGTCCTTATATGCTGACACCGGTGTTTTAGCTAGCAAAGCGGCGTGGCTGATGTGGAGTGAAGCCACGTTAATGACAACATGTACAACCATTGGAGATGTGAGCAGGACAGACGGAACAATTGACGGAAAAAGTGTGGACTTTATAGCAGTTTTTAAATTGTGTTGATAGGCCACGTAAAACCAGAGTTATGATAAAAAATATATGCAATGTTTGGTTTTCTTCCTGAATACTATCGTTGTTTATATTTACTGCGGGAAGAAACGGTAAAAACGGCGTTTTATAAGGAAAACGCTCGAAAGCGCTCTCCGCCTCTGAGCAAAAACAACACCAAAAAACCCCAACCTTTTCCTATTGGTGGAAAAATGTACCATGTCGACCAATCAAAAAATGATATGGCAACATGGCATTGAGTTGTTTAGGAAGGGGGGAAGTTTTAGGAGTGACGGAGGTGCTTTGAGATGTGAGAGATTTGCGACGTTTAGTGCAAATCTTGTGTAGTTAGTGTGTAGTGTAGTCAATAGTTTTGTTGTGTGTGTCAGAACAATGAGACGACTGCTGAATGTTACAGGTGTTACAGGAGTGATACATTTCCTGTTGTCAGGCCTGCAGGTATCAGGCTGTTGTTCTCCTTTATCTCATAGTGGACAGAAATTATTTTTTGGAGTGGCACAAATAATTTGTGTGGCATCAAATTTGATGCAGAACATTTGATTGTTCTGTAAATAGTTTGAAATGTTTATTTAAAAAACCGCCTTGGCTGCATTTTTAGGTAAACAGCTGCAAAAAACTTTGTTTGCATAACTCAGTTACTTTTTTGAAGAAGTAACTATATAATTAATTGCCCAACATTGGTCAATTTATACAATATTTTGCAGACAGAGAGTTACAGGACTCTCTCCCAGACCACAGACTCATACTCATAATACAAGTCAGAGCTTTATATTAAAAAAAAATTAAAAGAAAGAAAGTTGTGTTTTCAAAATTGGAGTTCAAGTTATTTTTACTTCCAATAGTGTTAACATGCTACACAGGTCATGAACAAGATTTTTTTTTTTTTTAATTTTCATTGTAAGTGGGCTAAAGCAGTTAATTAAAAGTAGTCTAACATAAATGTAAATGCTGTAATTTGATTCTTTTAACAAACCGTGAAACTTGGATGGATTCGATGCTGGCGTGACCACAGTGCTGCTGTTGCTCACAGTGATCCAAGGGAGTTTGCTCAGGGAGTTTGTGTGTTCGCTCAGACACATGAAAAAATTAGAGGGAACATTGGATATTGTGTTGATAATGTCCACGTTAATATCATAATCGTCTTTTGTAGGCTTTTGCATGAGTATGCGAGTCATTCTGTGATTCCAATCCAATTTTGTCAGGGCTAATTAATTTAGTACTAAAGATAATTAGTACTAATAATACTACTTCTAGTAGAAGATAGTATTGCGATACAGTGATTATGCAATACATCCCCAAGTCATTCCCAAACTGTTCACACAAAGTTGGGAGCATGAAATTGTCAAAAAAGTCTTGCTATGCTGAAGCATTAAGAGTTCCTTTCACTGGAGCTAAGGGGCCGAGCCCAACTCCTGAAAAACAACCCCACTCCATAATCCCTCCTCCACCAAACTTTGCACTTGGCACAATGCAGTCAGACAAGTACTGGTCTCCTGGCAACCATCAAACCCAGACTCGTCCATTGGATTGCCAGACGGAGAAGTGTGTTTTGTCACCTCCAGAAAACATGGTGATGGTGTGTTTTACACTACTTTATCCAATGCTTTGCACCATGCTTGGTGATGTAAGGCTTGGATGCAGCTGGTCGACCATGGAAACCCGTTCTATGAAGCTCTCTACACTCTGTTCTTGAGCTAATCTGAAAGCCAAATGAAGTCTTGAAGTCTGTAGCGATCGACTCTGAAGAAAGTTGGCGAGCACTGTGCACCTTAGCACCTGCTGACCCTGCTCTGTGATTTTTACCACGTTTCAGCCGAGTTGCTAATGTTCCCAACATTCCCCGTCATTTCCACTCTGTTATAATACCACTAACAGCTGACTGTGGAATATTTAATAGCAAGGAAATCTCACAACTGGACTTGTTGCACAGGTGGCATGCTATCACTAGATCGTGAGATCCTTACACAGATGTTTGTAGAATCAGTCTGCATGAATAGGTGCTGAGTCTTCTACACCTGGGGCTAAGGAAGTGATTGGAACACCTGGATTCAATGATTTGGATGGGTGTGAATATTTTTGGCAATACAGTGTATAAAGCCAGCTCACTGATTTGCTTTTCCACTTTGTCTTTGAGTTTTCTCTCCTTGACTGCGATTTAGGTGGCTTCCTTTCTCTTTAACCCTCCTTCATTTACTTTGTAAGCACCAAAATGAGTCACAAAGCAGGGACGGAACCCCTTTAGAGTGCCTGTGTGTTGTAATAAAATAGCCTATCAATTACCTAAAGGAACCGATGTGATATATTGATTGACTGGGTCAAAAACAGTCAAAGTTTTGCACAGTTATGGTCACAGACGCACTTGCTAATGTGAGATGAGATGCATTAAAAGCTAAAGATACATTTCACTGATAGCATTTTCAGTATGTACTAAAACATTTCCATAAAAATTGTGGCAGTGTAGTATTCGTCCGTTTTTATGGCCACAATAATCGTGTCGTGAGAATCTGACAGCGTGACAGCCCTGTGCATTGCATGTGAGTGTGTCTTTGTCCTTGCTTGCATGTCACTGTGACTTTGCATGTGTTTTCATGCCTCTGAAAAGCTGTTATCAGACACAGCAGTCCCACTGTTCCCCTCCTATACACCCTCCCTGGCACAACTCCCTTTAGCTGCTCGCTCACATGACCCTCCCACAGCGTTGCCTTCCTTTACTTTTAGCTTGGCCTTTCTCGCCTCTGAAAAGCAAAGGCCTGCTCCCTCACCCACCCCGGACTCTGCCATTGTCCATTGTTGGCAGCCCGGTGAATGTATTGCCAAGAGTGTGGCTTCATCCAGGAGCTTGGGCCAAAATTTAGCAAGACAAATTGTAGCCAAGAGAAAAGATAAGCCTGTTTTTCCCCCTCATCTTCCCTTCTTCACCATTGTTACTGCCTTCTTGATTAAGTGGCTGACTAAAACCCACAAAGAGAGTCTGCAAGCGTAGTCTCAATGCAGCCTAAAAAGCAGAAAGGGACATGAATGGAAGTTACTGTATGTAAAGGCTAAATGTCACACATAGCAATGAATGGCCTTCCGTTGCCTCTAACGGTCCTAATTTTTAAAAACAACCAAACATGTCACATTTGCAGATGTCTCAAAGACCATTCAAACTTCATATAAAAGCGCACACATCCACATCCCTGCAGGATTTACTTTAGATTATTGCTTAGCTGCTAACTGGACAGCAAGCTACATAAACACGTCAAGCTTAGTGGCACAATAAGCAGTCTTTTTTGAACTTGGTGAAAAAATAGCTGAATGCACCCGGGAGGTATTTCCTGTTGTGTGTGTGTGTGTGTGTGTGTGTGTGTGTGTGTGTGTGTGTGTGTGTGTGTGTACGGGTTCGTACTATCCTGGTGGGGACCAAAATCTGACTTTTACTATCCTGGTGGGGACTTTCTGCACCGTGGGGACCAAAATCCAGGTCCCCTCGGGGTTGAAAGCAATTTTCACACTCAAAATGCGGTTTTACTGTCAGGGTTACAATTAGGTTATGGTTAGGTTTAGGGTAAGGGTTAGGGTTAGGCATTCATTTTTAATGGTTAGGGTTAGGGTAAGGGGCTAGGGAAAGCATTATGTCAATGGGATGTCCCCACGAGGATAGCAAACCAGACATGTGTGTGTGTGTGTGTGTGTGTGTGTGTGTGTGTGTGTGTGTGTGTGTGTGTGTCTTCCTCCAGAGGAAGATCAAGTTTCCTCTTCAGCAGAGAAGATATTTGAGCAACCACTGGTCACAATAGCCCCAAGTCATCTAATACTAAGCTGCTCCATTTAATCTCCCATTTAGTCCAGTATAAATAGGGAGAAAATACTTTAAATTAAAATATATTTTTTTATAATGTATGCATTATGATAACAGGGTGTGCAACAGTCATAATAGTTTCTTAGACAGCTTTTGGCTTCAGGGTGTGCCGTTTAAAAACGTTAAAGCTGTGAAAGTCGGCTGTCCTTTATTATTCCAACAAGGAGTCCCAGCCTTCATGCAACTCTTGTCTTTGTTTTGTGGAGCAGTGCTGTCATTCAGACAAATGCATTCAGATGATTGATAATTTTAGTATACTACTTGAACTTACAGTATAGCATTCTGGATAATGTACAGGGCTCATAGTAACGCAGTAAGTAGTTCTAAAGACCAAGATGCTTTTACATGGAATTTTTCTTGTAACTGTTACAGCAATACAAGACACTTATTTTTATTATTTTAGTTTTTTTACTCAAATCCGTTCTATCAATGTGTTATTAAAGCCTCGTGAGTTTTCTGTGTGGAGAGAAAAGTAGGTTGACACAGATTCTCCGTGTAAACACACCTGTATCATTACATGTCTGAACAAATAATCGAAAGTGGAAAAAGCGTGCCATGCTCAGAGGATTATGTTTTTATGTTTCTGATTAAATGGACAACTTGGTCCTTGATTTCTAATTTCATGCAGGTTTCAGTTTTGAGTCCTGATGTTTTGATATGACGACGGCTGTAAATGAAACAAACCAATACTGTAATATACGCATATATAAGATGTTTAATACAAGGTATGGCTTCCTCTAGAACAGTGTTTCCCAACCACTGTGCCGCGGCACATAGGTGTGCTGTGGAAGATTATCTGGTTCCACCCGATTAGTACTCTAAGCCAGCGGTCCCCAACCTTTTTTGCGCTACGGACCCGTTTATGTCAGACAATATTTGCACGGACCAGCCCTTTGTCGTGGATAAATACAACAAAATAAAACCAGAACTGGAACCAAAAAAAAAAAAAGATTTATTGATTTATTCATCAAAGACCCAGGGAAACTGAGTTAACAATAAAAAAGATAAGAAAATAACAATAAAAAAACGATTCAAAACCCTGAAAACCATAAATTTCACACCCGAGCCTCAACTCTTGCGGCCTGGTACCAAACGACTCACGGACCAGTACTGGTCCGTGGCCCGGTGGCTGGGGACTGCTGCTCTAAGCGATCAGCGTGAGTAACGGGCAGGATAATTACATTCTCTTCCACTAGAGAGCAGTACAACTACCTGCTATAATTAAATGGGTGCGTGAGTGAGACACTGCAGCAATAAATATTTGATAGATAAATATTTGAAAAGGAAAAAGTAGTAAGTCTGATCTGGGTCCTGGAGAAAATTCCAACCCAGTTGAAGGACCTAGCATGAGTAGTAGTCAGAAGAAAGCAAACAAGGCATACTGGGGACAATCCGAACTAATTCCACTGTGCCTGGTGTGTGGGGAAAAATTAACAATATGCTTTTTGTGACATTTTTGTTTGGTGGTGTGCCGTGTTTTTTGTTTTTGTTTTTTTGTTTTCTAATGTGAAATAAGTGCCATGGCTCTAAAAGGTTGGGAAACACTGCTCTAGTAAACCATCTGCACATGGACTGCACCAGTTCCTGTATCTGTTTCGGAGGAGTTACACTCCAATGCTGAAAGAGTGCAGTGGTCATGGTTTGTGGCTGCATCTGATGAATGTGTCATCGCAGCATGTCTGGGACTATATGCTGGTCAGGGAAGTGTCTGGATATGCTCCTGATCCAGAAAGGCCCGGGCCACTCTTGTAGTGTGGGCTCGGGCATAGTCCTGCTCAAACGACTGCAGGTTGGGGAGCTGCCACAAGAATGGCACAAATACAGTTTAAGGCATTCTCTGGATTTCTGTTCCATCAGATATCCACCAAGAACACTGTGCTCTCATGGATATGCAGAGCTGCAGCAACAGCTCAGAGATGCTCGCAAACAGCCGGGCCTCGGTGGTAGCACTGGTGACAGTGTTGTGCATATTCTGGGCTTTTGTGCTTTGATTTCACTGGCTTCAGATTTCAGTAAACTGAACCATTTCTAAGGTGTGTAAGTGAGTTCATTGGTGTTCAGTAAACACATTCACACAATCCATTTACTAAAACCTGAAAACTACTCACAGATTTTATTTATTTTAATATATATTTTTTAAAAGAAAGCTTTTTTTTTTTTCTATAGATTCAAATGATGTACTTAAAATTGATTCAAAATAAAGGTTGAAAACTTATTTCACAACAAGAAACTTGTTTCTTTTTGACCATCTGTTGAAGCTCTTACCGATATAAAACCATTACGGCCTTAGCCATAAGGCCAGATGGAGGGTTGTGTTTATTTACATGCTGTTTCCAAATGCAGGCGTTCTCAAGTGTCCGCCGTCACTGCTCTGCTGCAGTCTGCCGTCCGCTGTGGCCTGAATGTCGTTATTGTGTGTTGCAGTTTACTAATCTGCTTCACACACACTGAGTGACCTGCCTGCTCCCTGTTACGTGTCGGGCAGCTGGACTGTGTCTGGTGCTTGTTCATCTTGGAGTGGTGCGTGTCTGGGCTCACAAACGCAGCCCGACGTGTGTGAGAGGCTCTTTGTGTAGCACAAAGTGACTGACATTAAGTGTGTGAGAGGGAGAGTGATAATGTGATTCACTTAAACAACGCAGACGCAGCAGCCTGTGTTTAATCAGCTGACTCGGCTGCTCCTTGAATAGGAGGGTCATAAAAATTGTCTTTGTTTGACCAGCTTGCTCCACATTATGATAGTACTTTCGTTTCTATAGCTGTCCTAACAAAAACAAATATGGCATTTCAACATCATTTCCAAGATACGACTGTTTGTGCAGAGTTCAGGCTCACTAAGGAAAGTTATTTTGATGTATTTACAGTAACCTTTTACCTGGATGCTTTGAACGTTGCAATAAGACCAGCATGTTAAAACCAGGCACTACAACCACAGCTCCCGGTAGCTAACCAGCTAAGCAACATTACTCTGTAATGACATACACAAGTTAAACGTGCTGACAGCACAACAGCAATGGTGGAAAGATGGAGGTGATGTTGTATAGTTGTATTGTGTTCTTCTTTCTTTTAATTTTTTTTCTTTTGTTTTTATGGATTCGGCTTCCAAACTTTTACACACCTGTTTAGTAAAGCAGTTCAGTTATCTGCAGATACTGTGTATAGATCCACAGCACTAGTCAATTCCACAGTTCCATGTGTTGCCAGTGATTGTGCTCTTTGGCTTTGTTGTGCTTGATGTCATAATACTCATATCAAAGTGATCTGCAGTTGTATTTGAATGGAAAATGAAATAACTTCAATTTAATTCATGGCAAGCGTCTTCTCTTTTTTGCCTTGCAGCCACCGTCTTTGTTGTTGCTTCCTATAGCAACAGAGACGGTATCAGAGTCCATCCTCCTGTCTCATTTTGTGCGTCTCATGTTTTTGTCCAGGATGTTCAGACTTTAAAGGAGGCTTCTACTACGTCATCGGAGAAGAGCCTGGAGGACAGAGAGCCAGAGGGAGGGAAACCCAACAAAACCCAGCAGCTTAAGAAAGTCTTTAAGGAATATGGAGCAGTGGGAGTTTCCTTTCACATCGGGATCTCTCTCATGTCTCTGGGAATGTTCTACCTGCTAGTATCCAGGTAACAAAACGTCCGGTCACTGCACGAGGCATTGGCGTTTACATTTCTGAAGATTTACAGAGATGAGGTCAAAGAATGATAAAATTGACTTACAAGTGGAAGTTTAAGTCGCCTCATATACTTAAAACAGTTTTACACCTTTGAGAAAATCTACAAAGAATACCTCAACACTTTTAAAGTGATCTGTTTTTCCCTTCTTACTGATGCCTAAGCAAAGGGAGCTACTAAAGCTACTATATTTCAATCTATGATGAAGTATCCCATTACTTCTGAATTAGAGTCTAAAAGATATTTACTATTCTAAAGAAAAGGCAGAGACAGTTTTGACATTGCTCCAAAAAACAATTCCCAACAATTAATCACAAAAAGTCAACAATGTCATGTATTAGCGACACTAAAATCTGATGTGGGGCAAAAAAATGAACACTTTGTTTCATTGCTCAACAGTAATGGGTCCTCAAAGAATAGAGTCTTTGTAGATGCACCAAACACTAATCAGATTTATGGAGAAGTCTTTATACTAGAGGATTTTCTGCTTTCTATTGACTGTGAAACAACAGTCCTCATTGATCCACAGCTGAATACCACATTTTCTGAAATCCTCTCGCAGCCATTTGGGACAATGTAGGAAATCATTAACTGAAGCGAAAACAGATGAAGCGCTAAGGGAAAGGGGAAAAAGTAAAATGTAAAACTTCTCTCGCTGATGTTATCCAGTCGTGTAAAAGCTTTTGAGTGTAAAATTTTCCTTTTAAGCCGAAGACGTGCTCGGGAAATGGATGTTGTTGTTTTTTTGTTTTTTTGAAGTGCTTTTGCAATGAGGAACATAGATTGGCAGTAAATGGGACCTATTCACGAGACAATAGCAAAGTATAGACAGTCAGCCTTATTACATTGGCCCTGGATGCAGACAATAAATTCATGCTCAAGTTTAATTTACTCGTCTTTCAAGGATTTGTTGTTGTGTGACTTGCAAAATATAAAGTCCTTGCGTTCTGTCTGTTGATGGTCATAGACGGTTAAAAGTCAAACAGCACAACACACCCATACTTTATCAGCTCAAACAATTTTCTGTCTGGCCAGATGCCAGAGGCACGAATATCAGAGAGGCCTGACAGATATAATCTGAGAGCTTGGAGATTTCCTTCTGTAGCTGATAATGACCCTTGAACTGAAAAATGACTCTGCAACTGTTGTGCATTATCACTGTGCAGCCACAGCGCTCAGGCATGTGGTGTGCTAATACAGGGCTGTGTGCTGAGCAAACAGCAGCCAGAGCGCAGACAGATCACTATATATAGCTGACTCAAACTTTCAAAGTTTAATAGGGTGGTGACTGTGTGCTGTAATGACTGACTCATGTTGGCACATTCTTTACATATTTGCTTCCCAAAGTAGGTCAGGTCAAAATGGCAAAACTATATCAAAACTTTTCTCATGAAGGCAGTGGTGCGTGTAGCCTTTTAAAGGCAGATCAGAAGTCATGTGCTAATAGCTTCAAGTTAAGAAGACGGGAAGTTAAAAAAACAAAAACAAGAAATTCTCTATTGTAAACAGTCCCCCCTAGTGGAGATCAAGATGAATTACAACTTTATGCAACAAGCAATGAGGAAACCAGTTTTAAAAACATGTTACATCATATATTATTTCTGCTAATTCACTACTAATGCTGTAGCAGAAAATCTTAATATAGTTTTGATTTTTAATTCATTTTTACATTGATAAATCAATCACGTAAATCACGTCATTCTTTATTTATTTAAAGGATTATGACGATAATGCAAATGTGCTGCATGGCCCAATATATTTGTGTGTGCGTGCGTGCGTGCGTGTGTGTGGTGGACTATTTTCACTCATGTGATTAAAAAGTTAGATATTTGGACAAAGACACATTTCTCTGTATTTTTGCCTCTGCGCACAAATCAAACAATCAAGATGTGTGATTGAAGTACAAACCCTCAGCTTTAATTGTAGGGGTGCTTCTTATTTTGAAATGCTCAAAAGTAATCGGACAGTTTGCTGACGAGCAGTTTTATAGCCAGCTTTCATAGAGAGCTTTTTCCTCCATTGTCCATGGTGTACTATTCGATAGCTATCAACTAATATATAGGCTATTAATTTAAATACTGTTAAATTGCATTTGGTAGCTGCTCACATGATCAAAATCTAAGTAAACCTCTCAGACAGAGCCAAAATATTAGATTGGTCAAATCAAATCAGCAATCATGTGCATTCTTAAATAGAATGAGAAACAGTGGGAAGAAAAAAACTCCCTTTTAATAAGAAGAAACCTCTGACAGGCTCAGGGAGAGGCAGCCATCTGCTGCGACACGGTGGGAGGGAAGGGAGGGAGACAGGACTGATTTAAAATCCACTTGTAGTGTTTTGCAGAGGCACACATACAAAGATTACTGTGGACCTAACTGTATATATACACACAAACACCTTCTGGTCCCAACTTACAGATTTCCTGTCATTTGTGTTCCCAGTGGGATCGACATGACTGCCATATTGTGCAAACTGGGCTTCAGCGAGGCGGTCGTTCAGTCCAAGATGGCCGCTGGAACCAGCACATTCGTCCTGGCCTACGCCATTCACAAGCTCTTCGCTCCTGTTCGCATCAGCATCACTCTGGTGTCTGTGCCTCTAATTGTGCGCTACTTCAGAAAGACTGGACTCTTCAAACCTCCCACACCTGCACCCTGATGGCCCCTCCTCTGCTGCCTCATTGAGTAACAAACATCTTTAATGGCCTAATGCCTGTAAATCTTTATTCGTCTGGCTTCAAACTGAAACACCTTTACATTTGTGAATTCGGGTTCCCTCATCATTTATCGCTATAACAGATCGGAAGTGATCAAATGCTTTACTGTGGTTTGAAGTCTTTGGCTCATCAAACATAAGGACTTAAATGTATCAAATATTTATTTGAAATCAGAAGAATGAACAGGGATCGTGTTTTTTAGGGCTGCCCGTCAGATTAAGCTAATCTCTCCTGCACTGTTCTCCAGCAGCTGACTCGGCCATGTTCTGGTGTTTTGCTCGCAACCCTCTCTGCTCATCTTTACCTTTCTTCTCACCTTACGTTTTGCTGTTTGCCTTCCATCTCTCTTGGCATCCATTTCCGATCCCTTCCCTCTTTCTGGAGGCTTTGTTCTTTTTTTTCCTTTCTTACAGTTTTCCCCCAAATACAAGAACAGAAGCAGTAACTGCAACGTCACTAATACGACTGCATTTCATTGCAAACTTTGGATGAAGAATGTTGAATTATTTGCTTTTCCTGATTTGACTATTTAATTAAAGAGAATTTCTCTTTTATATTTAGGTTGTTTTTTGTTGTTGTTTGACAATACTACATCACCTTCACACATATCATCTTACCATATCATTTGGCAGCTCTGTTCATATTTAAACAGAACAATAAGCAGAGAGAACTGGGACATTCACAGTAGCTGTAGTGCTACTGAGTGCAGTTTGATTATATAGCCTCTAATTTACAGTTGCTTTCTTATTTAGAGCCCTTTCTCATTTCGCAATGAAAATAATGTGAAATTTCCAGCACTGAAAGTTGTTTTTATCCCGTGCCATGGCATGATTGGCTGGTCACAAGAATGCCATGAGGGACCCTGGACTGGATTGACCGACAGGAGAAATAGAAAAACCAGAGTATCAATTTTAAAAAGTAATAATAATAACAACAACATTCAACGTTTGAGCTCAATCTGCCAAATGAACAAAGACCGCTCCTTGTACACCACCTTTACCCTCGGATGAGTCTCGCATGTCTCACTGGCTTTGCTGATGTTCAGATCTAATCCCTTTGTAGTTATGAACACTTTTGATTAATAACTAATTTTATTAGAGCTGTTTTATAATTTGGAAATCAAGATCCCAGAGTCCCAGAATTCAAGGTGTTTTAAGTCCAGTGTCTCCGTCTGTCCAAGTGTCTCCAGTCTGTGATGATCTGGGCTTCCGTGTTTTTGATGGTGATGGTCTCCAAAATAGTTTGCAGATCATTTTATTGCTGTGTCTGATCGGCCAGCCAACTCACCTGACCTGAACCCCACAGAGACTCAGGAGTATTGTCAAAAGGAAGATGAGAAACCCAAACAAAGGAAAACTAACTGAAGCTGAAGGGCCCTGTGAAGAAACTTGGGCTTCAAAAACCCCTCAGCACTGATCGCCTCCATGCCACACCACGGTGACGCAGTAATTCATGGGTAAAGAGCCCAAACTAAGCACTGAGAATGTAAATCATCATTTTCAGAATTGGGTCCTTTGTTTAGTGTGAAAATTAAACCAAAAGCTTGGGATATTTCACTTTGTATATAATTGGTGCAGAATATTTGAAAGTAACTTTTTGAATTAAATTACAGACTACAGACAGACTCAAATGTATTCTGTAACTTGCACATATATACAACTAGTCTCTAAGCATTACACCCATTTCTAAAACAAATCCCAGTTCTGACACCACAGACAGAGATGAGGTGCAGATCATCCATTATTCACCAACATTGAAGAGCACAAAAAACAAAACAATGATGTCCACAGGTGAGACATAGTTCCAGCTGCAGCTTTTATACACTGCTACTAAGTGTCTCAAGAGTACTTAGGCAACACACCAAGGTCAGAATCTTCAAAATTCAGTGGTGCTCTATGGAAGGAGAAAAAGAGGCAGGCCAATGAATAGAGGGTGAAGAGACACCGAGAAGTAAAAGTACAAACTGACCTCTGTGCCATACCATTGTATTGGGTTAAATACTGAGCTAAACTCCTAAAGTTAGCACACAGCTTGCCGAATAATCTTTTACATTAACCCTGGAGAACCCATGGGGTCAAATTTGACCCCATGGTTTCCCTAGAAAACCAATGGGGTCGGATCTGACCCCATGGGTTCTCCAGGGTTAAACACATACTACAGAATAAGCAAGGACTTTTAAATAAATATCTCCTCACATGGTCAACAATCTATAATATAAAATGATGTTCTTATTCCAAAACATCCTCATTTACACTTGGAACCTTTAAAAGATGGTCAGCATGCCCGGGGGCTCTGTTGGCCTAACAGCCTTAGGGAGACAACACACAGGTAAGAAACACAATCTTGCACTTTTAATGTTTCTAAATATTTCCCCAGGTAAAAGCTAAAAGTATTGTATTCTGTTGGCCTAACCAAACTTTCCATACTAATCTATATTTGTGTTCCTAGAGCAGACCTTCTGCAGCTACTTACAAGGAAACGCCTACAGAAAACTTCAGTCATTAAAACATGACAAACCTCTTTGCATGAGTGTGTGAAGCCTGATCATCTAATGAATGAAGAGGAGCGTCATTACATATTTGTTGTATTACTAATGATTGTTTTGAGACCACATTCTTGAATGTAATCCCTCTTCCGCTCTCCTGTTTATCTGCCATCCAGCATGAGCTTGCTCAAACATGACTGGACTACTGCAGGACTTCAAACAGAAACCAGAAAATTACCTGCACAAAAAGTCAGTTTATTTTTTTAAAGGTTTAGAGACTTTATAGAGATTATTGAAGGTTCCAGTAGAAGCAAAGCACTTCATGATTACAAATTTCATAATGATAAAGTTTCTAAAAGGAAACATTTAAAACAAATTATAAGGTATGCTGCAGAAAATTGTTAATTCTTATTTAACGGCATTTGTTTTTAAAGCTAAGAGAAAGAGAAAATGTTGCATTTTTTGTTTGCACTTCTTGTTTCAACCACACTGGGGAGCTCCTGAACTACAAATACAGTGCTACACCCGACTGTTCTCAGTTTGCACTCTTAATGTCTTTAACATAGTTCCCAGCACTATATCACCATGAAGTAGCATTGCTCTCATGCTGATCGCAGATAAGATGCCACAAAATGCTGCACATTGGTGTCTAAAGTCAGTGAGAAAAAGGTCAAAAATGGTTTCATTACTGCAACATATTTGAATGCAGCAGTCTTTACGGTGTGCTACGTGTTTCTTAAGGGGTTAGGTCAATCACACACTGACCAATTTTTCTCCTGATAAGAACTCGTTATTCCCGGCTCTGTTTTATCACAGCGGGTCAGGACCCATCTCCCTCCACTCGCCTTCCTTGAAGGTTTGATGGGTCAGCCAGCACAGCAAGCAAGCCTCAGCTGGTGCGGTGTCCCTGAAGAGCAGCAATGTATTGAATGGTAGCTGCCTTGAACAAGACCTCATCTTTTCTGTGTGTGTGTGTGTGTGTTTCTTGGCCCGGTAAATAATTCAGCCAGGAGAGTTGTATAAGGAGAACTAAGAGTGCACAGTGATCTGTGCCAGATATCAACCTCGGTTTTTCAGGAATAGGAGCTTTGGCAGCACTCTGACACAAACTTCTACAAACTGATCTCACACACACAGATACACACAGAGGAAGAAGGAGAAGTCGAGGCCTCATTAGCCATGATGAGGACAGGGAGCTGCCATCGCCTCTCCATCCCCTGCATGTCCCCTATGGCTAGGAACAAATTGGTGACAGCGCTTCCAGCCACTCTGTCTGGCTACCTGTGAGGCACTGGGCTCTGTCAGCCTCCTCTTCTTCCTCACTCCTGTGCATTTGTATATGTGTGTGTGTGTGGACACAAGACATGTATGAGAGAAAGAGGAGCTTGAAGATTAGGTCCTTGGTTACGCTCCGTGTCACCTTTTGCTCAGCCCAGAACTGAGTCGTGATACGAGCGAACACTTCATCTGTGCTTGGCCTCGGCTTTGATGAAGGGCCCTCCTCCCTCTGCAGGGGAGGTTCAAGGGGGTTCGTATCCCTGCCTCGGCTCCTGACTTGTGCCCGCTGCACCTTTTATTAAAGTCAGATTCACCGTCAGTGACACTGCTGTCACAGCAGCACAAAGAGTGAATCCATTAGGTTTGTGTACCCTAGCTGCTCTTCGACAACAGTTGGAAGGCGTGCCTGCATTTGTGTAGTAGCTGCAAAGTGCTGATGCATGCAGTCATATATAAACATATGGCAAAGTGCATATTCTGTCTCTCATGAATGCACACACACACTCTTAAGCTCACTTCCTGACAAGCTGCCTTGTCTTCCCTTTTGCATCTTTTATTTAATTTCTTCATTCTTATTTTTATTTCACAGTTTCCTCTCCATCATTTTCTTCACTTGCTCATTATCTCTCCTTATTACCTTCCCTCCACTGTCTCTCCAACTCCTGACCTGTTCAGTGTACTCGTTACCCCTTCACAGTGTTGGCGTCTAGACGGAGAGGCACCTGCTCTGTCAGATTCACAGGTTCAAAGGCATCCTATGAATTTCTTTACAGAGAGGGCTGGCATGAGGTTTCAAGGAGCACGCAATCATACACACACACACACTGCGTACACAAACACACTTATTCTTTTCCCCTCACCTACTCACTGCTCTTCTTCTCCCTCCTTTAACCTTTTTTTGGCCACTCCTCTCTTTCTTCACCACTCCTCACGCTCCCCTTTTTCGTTTGCCCTCTTTTTTCCCCTCCCCTCTCTCCGTCTCTCCTCTCCTGTCTCGGAGTTAAGTTTAGCAGATGCACCTGATGGCAGCACCATCCTGGAGCACCTGTCAGCTGTCTGCCTTCATCACCGCTCCTCTGCTGCCACAGAGGCCACAGGGAAGTAAACCTGGAGACAGTTGCTACTATCAACAGCTGCATCTTATTATTTTAAACACCGGTGCCAGTCAGTTTCCACCAGAGATGTGCACATTTATTTGGTGTGTGCGCTCCGCCTCCCCCTTGTTCTCTTTGCTCCTCCGGATTCAGAAGCTCAGCTGCTAAATGCGAGCAATTATAATCGAACGCACAGAGAGGGGGGGATGGAGACTGAGAGGCAGTTTATCTAACCTGTGACAGAGAGAAGGAGGGAGAGGAGGCAGGCAGCAGGCATAAGTTGTTAAAGTATTTTTGGCAGCTGTGGATTATGCTTTTGACTGTCGGTAACTGTAACTTAGACAAGTGACAGGCAGTGTGCTAACAGGCGGCGGGGTCAGCCAGTCTGAGCTGTGTTAATGGCACACTTCAGAGTACTAGATGCCGTTTACAGAGACACGTAATGACACTGTGATTCTTCATCCTTTCTTGGGTCCAATTAACACCACAGCTCCCTTTTCCATAAAAACGTGGGCTGCAGCAAGTGTGTGGCGGATTCACAACAGACCGAATGAACAAAATGACAGAACAAGATGACTTTGGGTGCATCTGAGATTAGTGGGAGTGTACGATTGATGATCACCGTCCACCAAGAAAAAAAAAAATACTGCTGCGTTTATCTGAATAAAAGAGTCCTATTATCTCAATGCATGCAACTTCATGTGTGTCCCAGTCCATTGTGATACCAGAGGTATCCCTATGTGACATGTATTATCCACACTTTAAATACTTAATATACTTTAGATTTACCGTGCATTCATTTTTTTTCTGAAAAGATTTGTTGCCTCAGAAGCTTAAGACTTAAAACCCATTTAATCCCATCGGCAACAATTGTTGCCATTTTAACCCCCTATTAAATTACATTAAACATATTGTGTGTAGGGGAAGTCTAAGGAGTAAAATGCATGTGCCTATTTTGCAGGGAAAAATTTCTATGGCAGATTAAACTTTTACATCTGCTAATGTCCTTTTCATCAAAAATCTTATGATAATCTAAGATAACAAAGAAGTGGACAATAATGTCTTTGTAGACTTTCACTAAAGACTTTCTCTTGATGAATTCAGGTCAGTGGGACATAAAGTAAGTACATTTTAGTAAATAACACACCACAAAAGCTCCAACTTGTGCTAATTGTTGGAAAATATAAAGTAATTATATACAGTAGAGTATGTCTTCTTTTCCTTTTAGGGGTAAACCACAGCCGATCTTCTTCCTCCATCTCACCCTATCCTTATACATCCTCTTCTGTCACACCAACCCTCTGCATGTCCTCCTTCACTACATCTTTTTTTTTTTTTCCTGCCTGTCCCGTTTGGTTCTTTTGCCATCAGAATTATTGTCTAAAGGCAAAGAAAGATGCCCAACGGATTTACTTTACCAAATGGACCATCCCGGCCTTGCCGTATTGGTCTATTTGATTCACCTTTGCTTTTATTGTTTATTTTATTTTATTTTCACTTGCTACACACAGGACAGACATGACTGCGGGAAAGAAAAGGGAGAAAGAAAGAGGGAAAGAAAAACAGCGGGGAAGAGGAACGGTGATAAAGGGCAAAAAACAAAAAACAAACAGACAAAAAAATACATATATCAATCACCTGGATCACCTGTTGAGAAAGAAAAAAGAGAAAACAAGCAAAAAAAGAGCAATATAATAAACAACATCATCGCAATGATCTATGTGAATATAACAGTAAATACTAAATATTGAATATTATTGTGCAGCACGTAGGATCGACAGCGCACAGTGTGCTTTGAGGCAGGAGCCAAAAAGGGTGTAGTTTGTGTGCGTGAGCACCCGTGTGTACACCTGTGAGCATGAGCGCGCTTGTATTTAAAAGGTTCCTTCATGTAATGATCTGCTAGAGGGTGTGGGGAGCCATCCTTCACTACATCTACGAATCTACTCTGTGGTCTTCCTCTTTTCTTTTCTTGCCTCACAGCACCATCTTCAGCATCCAGTGTATCCACCCTCCCTCCTCTGCACGTGTCCAAACCGTCTCGGCCTCACCTCTCTAACTTTGTCTCCAAACTGCACAACCTGAGCTGCTCCTCTGATTCTAATCCTGTCTATTCTGGAGACTCTTAATATTTTCCAGATCAGCATCCTGTGTTTTTGTTAGTGCCACCATCTCCAACCAACAACTCACAGCAGGTCTCAGTGCATACCATTTGGATGAAAGCATGTGCTGTGTGTCTTTTTATTTCACTTTATGTCCCTAAGGTTGCTGTATGTGAACATAAAACGAGTAAGATATGTCCTCCTCATCTCCTTCTGCAATAAGTTTTTTTTTTAAGCAATTATGCTTTTTGAAATCTAATATTAATCTAACTTATGAAAACACATCTTTCTTATTTCACTGAACAGTTTACTGTCTCAACCTCACCTGTTAACAGTGATCGCATATTCTGTTTTCTTATAGATGACTTTTTGTGCTGACAGGCCTCTACAATGTTGCGTGGAGATCAGATGCGATACCTCTGGATTGGCAGACCGGGGTGGTGGGGACCGGAGGAGTGTGCTCCAACATCAGGGTGATCACACTCCTCAGCCTCCCTGGGAAAAGAGAGTCTGTCCATTATTTGAATCCTGGATTCAGGAGGAACAATGTGGTTTTTGTCCCCGTCACGGAACACTGGACCAGCTCTTTACCCTCTCTGAGATACTTGAGGGTGCATGGGAGTTTGCCCAACCAGTCTACAAGTGTTTTGTGGACTTGGAGAAGGCACTCAACTGTGTCCCTCTGACTGTTCTGTGGGAGGTGCTTTTGGGAGCACAGGGTGTCTGGCCCATTGCTATGGGCCATTCGATCCTTATACAACCATTACAAGAACCTGATCCACATAGCCAGCAAAACACAGACTCATTCCTGGTGGGTGCTGGACTCCACCAGTGCTGCCCTCCACCAGTGCTGCCCTTTGTCAATATTCTGTTCATATTTATGTACAGAATTTCTAGGCATAGCCAAGCTGCGGAAGGCTTCCACTTCGGTAGTCTCAGAGATGATGTGGTTCTGTTGGCTTCATCAGGTGGTGGCCTCTGGGTCAAGGACGAGTTCATGCCCCAAGTGGAGGAGTTCAAGTATCTTGGGATGAGTGTAGACGGGAGCAGAAGATCGTCAGATGTTGGTGAAGAGAGAGCTGAGTGTAAAAGCAAAGCTCTCAATTTACTGGTCAATCTACGTCTTTACCCTCACCTTGCCACAGCTTTGGGTAGTGACTGAAAGAACGAGATTGCGAATACAAGTCGCGGAAATGAGCTTGCTCTGAAGGTTGGCTGGCTTCTCCCTTAGAGATAGGATTAGGAGTTTGGGCAACCGGGAGGGGCTCAGAGCAGAGCCACTGGTCCTCCACATCGAAAGGAGCCAGTTGAGGTGGTTCAGGCTACTGACAAGGATGCCTCCCAGGTGCCTCCTGGGTGATGTGTTCCAGGCATGTCTCACCAGCAGGAGGCCCCAGGGCAGACCAGGACACACAAGAGAGATTATATCTCTTGGCTGGCCTGGGAACGCCTTGATAAGCTGGAGGTGGTGGCCGGGGCCTGGGCTTCTCTGCTTAGGCTGCTGCCCCTGTGACCCGGCCCCGGATAAGCGGAAGAAGATGGATGGACTTTGTGTTTTTGCAAATTTGGGGTGAAATAAAAAAAAAAAAAAAAATTAAAAGTCTGCATAGTGCTTAATACTATACATAGTTCATTATATTCTGATTTAGCTACGGGATTGCAAAACTACAAAAATTATTGCATTGCTTAGTTTAATACGATTATTTATTAGATTAAAAACTCTCACAAAAAATTGTTTATATTAGGTCCAGTTCTACTAAGCGCTTCAAAATGTGGTGAGTGTTGCTCTATTGGAATCAGCAGGAGAGATGGAGATTAAAATGTTAATCGTAATTCAGCAGAATAATCCCACAGTATAAAAATAAGATGAACGTTTTAGGATAAGTTATAGACTGTAACGTACTCTGTCTTCCATCTGTCATCCTGGTGTCCTCTTGTCAGAGCGACAGTAAATGCCTTTATTAAAGAGATTAATTCAAATATTATTCAAACTAGCCGCATCATCAGACATGCTTATGTTTTGCTCAAAAACTCATTGACAAATGATAGAAACTAAACATGTGACCTTCAGATATCAAGAGAGAAAAATTGTGCATCACCAAAAATAATATTTCAGACTCGTAGAGCAGAGATAATCAGTCATGATCACTTTTGTTTGCACTCTGGGAGAGGAGCGAAGCAAAACTTCAGCGAGTGCAGGCACAGTGTCGTAAACCATTACTGAGCCGCCATTACGGATCGAAGTGTGTTTGCCTGTACACACTTCATAATGAATGCATCTCATAAATCCTCCCTAAACGATTCCTCCTTAAATGATTCCCACAGCTCAGACTGTCTGCTCAGTGGAGGGCGCTCATGGATCAAACCATTAACAGGAAACCAGGCCGGGGTGACGAGCGGAGGGCAACGAGCTCAGGCCCCCCAAATCATCACCCCGCCCCAACCCACCACGCACTACAATCGTAATGGAAAGCAAGAAGACAGACAATTTCTTTCAATTAGCCCAAACTGGTCAGCCCAATAAATTTTAGTTTGTTCTTTAAGACGTAAGGGCCCTGTTGCATGTCCTGCTGAAAATGAAGACTAATGGGGTATTGTGGAGCTGCTGAGTGCTTGATTTCTTGCCACTACAGCACTACTGCTCACTGTTCTTCTTCCCTTCTTCCTTCAACTAACTGGAATCAGCGCTGACCAGGCAAAACACAAATGTTTAATTCATTTATTCACGACTTGGTTTCATTTTCTGTTTTAAGTATTATTCCTGAGTAGTAAGGCGGAGTCATTCATCTTAGCTTGACAACAGCTGTGAACGTACCCATCGTTCACCCTTGGCGTTAGCTGAAGTGGTTGCACACACTCAGCAGCCCGCTGAGTTACCCTCAAGTCACTTAAAATTGAAAATCTTCTTGGGGCCGTGAGTAGTTAAATATATTTTTCTGTCGGATGAAAGGGACAGTTTATTTAAGAGATATATTCATATTCTGTATCATATACATAAGGAAAGAATTATAAGTTATTAGGTCTGCTGATGCTATTAGTCATTTATATAAACTTTTAGCTCCATACCCTTCATTATGACTTGGTCTTAGTCTAATTTTTCCCTGATTAGCTCATAGCTAATCATTAGCTTTTGTGGGTTTTTTAAATTTTATAATTTACCTTAGGTTTTTATTTTGTTGTACCAGCGTAAGGTGACCTTGAGGGTCTTGGAAGGCACCTATAAATAAAATGTATAACTACTACTACTACTACAACAACAACTACAACAACATCCTGACAAGTTCCAACCCATTCTTCTTTGGTCACTCTCTCAAGCATGGACCTTGGTTTTCAGTTAACCTCACAGACTTTCAAGGAGGTTGGAGTCAGGGCTTTGTGGAGACCAGTCAATAATGTTCACTTTGGTCTTGTGGATGTAGTTCTTCACCAGGAGCAAAGTATGTTTTGGGTCACTGTCATGACAGAAGACAAAGACCAGACACAGTTTTGCTGCTGACTACTTGAGGATTTCTGCCAGAATCTTTACATATCCTCCTTTTATCATGATTCCTTCTCCCTTGACGTGTGTCCCTGTTCCAGATGCACTGAAGCATCTCCCACCACCATGTTTCATTTTGGGGACACTGATTTTTTGGGGTTGTAGGCTTCTCCCTCTTTGGCCACAGCATTTTTGTGGTCAAAGAGCCCTAGTTTTGTCTTATGTGATCAAAAAGGTTCCAGAATGCATAATCTTTTTCTAGGTTGTCCTTAGCATACTTCAGTCTGACCTGAAGGTGTCTCTTCTGCAGAAGTAGAGTTTTTCTTGGTGTGCAACCTCACAGTCCATTCCTGTGCTGCGTTGATTGCCTTCTTTAAGAGTACCTATCTCTGCCAAGCTTGGTCTTTGTGGCTCTCTCTGAATTTCCTGATAATACATCTAAGTCCAGTTCTTGACACTTGGAAATGCTGTGATAACTTTGCATATCCATCTCCTGCTTTGTGAGCATCAAAAATTCTTTTTCTCAAATTTAATGTGGTTTCTTTAGGGTTTTTTTTTTTTTTTTTACATTATGAGTGCAAAAAACTGGGTGCACAAGTTTGAATTTATTTTGGACCTTCCTTAATCCACACAGGCTCTAAAGTGTACATTAAGGCTGAATATACTCAAACTTTTAATAGGTTAATATTCTACACATCTTTTAAATTAATTTTAACTTCACAAGGTCATCTCATTAGAGAACCTGAGTGACTACAGCTGGTAGTTTCTCTTTACCGGCATAACATGGGTTTATTTGATGACACTGGATTATCCAATACTCAGAACAAGTTGGGAAGGTCTTTTAGAGCCATTTCTAAACAGGATCTTTAGTGTAAGTAATTTTAGTTTTAGTGTAAGTTTTTCAGATGTGTTACCTCTTTGCCAACGTCTGGAAGAAGACCCAGACTTTCACAAAGCCCAGCAAACCTCAACTCTATTTAAAATTTTTGAACAGTGGTTAAAGGTTGGGTGTCTGCCAGGAAACCAAGCAATTTAAATGACCTTTACCATCAGGATCTGAATGTCAGTGACTTCTTACTGAACCTGAATAAAACAGAAAAAGCAAACAAATAGTGTTGATCAAAAACAGTTTTGTGTTTTTAGAAAATATATTCAGTTGCCTGATTATGAATAAAATATTATATTTTTAAATGTTGTCACTGTGTTACTATACTTGACACATGCTCAATATTCCAGGTAAGGAAATCCCAGAATGTCGATTCTGTTCATCTTAATGTGGGATTGGGAGAAATGTTTCGTCCCTCATCAGGTCAGGTCAGGTGACTTCTTCAGTCTTAGCTGACTGCAGGTTTCCCCAACCTTATAAACAGGATACTTTTATAATAACTGAAAATGGCACCACTGACTAACAATGAGCTGTGAGTTTTCTTTTAATGATCGTGAAATTAATGTCCAAGAAAGAAAACATGCAGTCAGAACAGAATCAGCCTTTTGAAATATGCTGTTACTACTTGTGGACCCATGGACAGTTGGCATTTCACTGTGGAATTTAATGGCGGGAACAGGACGACTTCACCAATCAATAACATGCAAATCAATGTATAACTTTTATGTAAGTGGGGTTTTTTTTGTTTGATATTCTGTCTCTCTACATTAAAATGAAACTACCATAAAAATTAGACATTGCTCACTTACAAAGAAATGAACAAACTTACAAATTTGGCAGGCGGTCAATTATTTTCCCCCTTGTAGCAATGTTTTGTGTTGGGCCTGTAATCATTAAAAATGTTTAATGATTTATAATTACAATTTTTTATTTTTACATTCTAATTTTCCCCCAGAAGTTCCAAATTAAAAGAAGAAAAATAATAACATATAAGAAAGTGTCCATTCCATTTGGTTATTATATAAACTATTAATTCATTTGATTTATCTATATTATAATACATATCGTTATTGGGATTTGAACCTTTGATTGCAAGCCATACGCTTCTCTGCTTCATGCAATCTCATGACTGACCTCTGGTGGCAGTGCTGTGCACGACAAATTCTGTTGGCTCCTGTACTTTGATCTAACAGACAAGGGTTGTATATTTTTAATGGTATTGAAAATAGTTGTTTTTTCAGTTAGCCTCAACTATGCTTTTTGGGGTGGTTGTAACTCATGAGGTAGAGCAGGTCATCTACTAATCAGAGAGTTGGGGTTTGATAAATGTGTGAGGTGCAAATATTAAGTGGCATGGACATTTCTCATACACTCAAGTACAAGTAACTCAAAATTGCACTTTTATTTTTATCCTGCATGCATCTGTCCTAATCAAAGAAGAGAAGATGAACCAATATAAAGAAAATACTGTGAGATGCCACTTTAGAAGAATGGACATAAAAGCAATGCTGATAACAACAATAAAGAAAAATAATCTGAGGTGTGCTTTCCATCAAACACTGATGTATGGCAGATCTCCGGGCGACCGCTTGTTGATGAGGAAAGAAACAAAGTTGCTTTGTCATACAAAGAAATATTAACTACAAGTAAACACGGGACAAGAAGACATTGATTTTACAATTCAAGCCTCAATCAAAGAGAATTATGGATGGCAATACTACTGTGATTTTCCTGTGCTGCTCATTAAACTGAACATCCATAGTGTACGTCTCCCTTCAGGGGATGTAGGAAAAGGATTTACTAGGTAGGTTAAATACAGTTCAATACTTCAGAAGTGAAGTCACATGACTGGGTAGACAGAGAGCGGGAGAAAGGAAGAGGAAGTAGGACAGTCAGAAAGGGAGAAGGAAAAGAAAGGAGGATTCACATAAATACAAGGACAGAGAGGAAGAGAGAGAAAGAAACTCCTTTATTATAGCCTCACCAGATAAACTATGCATCAAAGTGTAGCGTTTATTGAAAAACCATTTTTATGTGTGCTTTGAGGGCATGAAAATGAGAGCCCTATGGTTCAAACACATCAATACAACACTGCAGAAGCCGATGTATTTTCCCCCTCTTTTTCCTTTTTTTCCCGCTTTTGCTTTTCCCCAAGATTCCCAATCAGATCTTGTGGCTCCCTGCAGGCTTTTATGCCAGCCACAAATGGTGTGACTGCCAGACTGACAAACATGCAATCAGTCAGAGTGGAGAAGGAAAAAAAAAAATCCAGCCTCTCTCTCACCCAGCCTCCTATCACAAAGGCACTTTTAATAAGCCCGTGAAAAAGAGCAAGTAATCCTTTGTAATGATTTCATTAAATGCCCTCATCACACCTGGAGATAATTCCATTATGATTGTGGCAATAAAATTAGGTTTTCATCAAGACCTGCAGACAGAAGGAGGGAAAGCTATTATTCCTCTCATATTCATATATGACGTTGCCTCTAATATTATGATATTAGGCTATTTGGCAGAATTTATGACGCTTCAGTCAATCCATAATGCTAGTGGAAAGTTTTCCCCTCTGACAAAAACTAGACAAGCTAAACGTGCTTTATGTTGAATCTGCAGTAGAGGAAAAAAGAAAAAAAACTTTAGTCTTATCAATCACATGGAAGAGAGAAACTGCTGCATTTGTTAGTACTGCATATTTTCAACATTTTGAGAGTATTTGGCAGTAAAGTCACATATTTCTTTTGCTTTTTCCTCCTTGTTCACCTCTGATTCAGGTGTTTTTGCCTTAACACCCTCAAAATAAGAGTTAAATACATGCTGTTGATGAAACTGCAAGCTAAAGCAAAATTTATCAAAATAAATGTTACAAACATCTTCTCTTTGGAAGTGTGAATGGAACAAGGGAACTGAGGACACATCTGACACTTTTTCCTTCCTTTCATTCATCGCCACATTATTGTGGTGGAGGGGTTTGTACGCCTGAGTGATCCCAGCAGCTATGTTGTCCAGGGCATTTGCCCCGGTAGGGTCTCCCATTGCAAAGTGTTTCCTGGTGAGGGGCCAGACAAAGTGGGATTCAGAAGACTCCAGTAAAGAAGAGACTAAAGGGCTGTGTTACCTGTCCGATTTCGGGGCTTTTGTTGGATTAATCCTGGCAGACGAAACTGGTTCTTTAGGCTTTGAATGTCACCTTTTTTTGTTGGGGAAGGAGCCTGAAGAGCAAGTGCATGCATAGATATAGTCCGATTCACCTTAACATACAGCTCAACCACTCTCCTGGAAAGAGGCTGGAGTGTATCCCACATTGTAGAAACCCTAAGTAAGAGGAGTAGATGGGTATATTTGTATCACCCTTGCTCTGTGTCTGTAGTTTGGGGGACAAACAAGTACCTCATCTACCCGCGCTTGCTCTGCTGGCACCAATCTGCTTCCATAAGGTGCCTGTTGTGACGGCAACCCCAGACCCAAATGATGGACACAAGAGGTCAAAGAAGCCATTAAGCTAAGGAAGAAATCTTATCAAGCCTGGGTGGTTTGTGGGACAGGTACCGGCAGTAATTGAAGCAAAGACTCAGGTAAAGGTGGAGGTCAGCTTTCAGTTAGCCTTGAAGTAATTTTGGCAAACCATCAGGTGACTCAGAAGGGGCAGTCCTTCCTGCCCACACTCTATACAGTGGGGAGTGAATGCTGCTGACCTCCACAGAAGACACGGTTAGGGGGTAAAGCCTACTTCAGTGTTCTCCTGAACCCCAATGACACTCTCTGACACGCCCTATCACTGTGGCTGAGTTCATAAAAGTGGTCTGAAAAAAAGAAAAAAAAGAAAGGTAAGACCCCTGGGGTGGATGCCCCACCTTTGTTAAAATGCTGAAAGCTATGTTGCTGTTTTGGTTGACATGCCTCAGTAGCATTGTGTGGAAGGGGCAGTGAACTCCCCCTTTTCTTTTAGGTCCAGGAGGCTGTAGATTGTTCTTATTTTCCTCTGTGGAGGAACTGTTATTACACAAGCTGTAAATGTTATTATGTCATCTAAATAGAAATCCCCCCCCCCCCCGCATTAGAAATGTGTGATTTATTTATTTGTTATATTTTTAAATTCTTAAACACTTGATCCGTTTTTTGAGTAAGCAGAAAATCAGCATCATGAGGCGTGCACACACCAGAGCTTTTTTAATCTGAGATATGAGCCGTCATTCAGAGGTCTGGAGCCAGGTCAGTCCTGTGCAGGTAGGATAATTAGTCTTTTTTATTATTATTTTTTTAAATTGCTTTAAGCGCAGGGTTTGTAAGCTACATAAAGATAATTAATTCAGATATGTTTTATGCAGCAGTTTCGTCTCTTGATTAATTAACTGTAAATAACAAGTTAATGATCAATGCAATATTAAATAGATCCTACTGCTTAGAAGTATCAGACACATTAATGTTAATAAAATGAACAGCATGCAGGTATTTCAAATGTATTTTTGGATAGATTTGGATAAACACACATCTAAAATCAAGAATAAGAGAGCAAAGGAAAAGGGAGGAAAGGGGTGGTTCATTCCAAAGTGTACCAAACAGGACTTCGCCATTGCCAATATTCTGTCAGCTGGCTGTGGGGAGGTAGAGTATAGTACAGTATGGTGGTCTCTGCAGAACTATTATTATTACAAGGATTTTGGTACAGCAAAGAAAATGTGACAAAGGAGAAACAGTGAGGATACTGTGTGCTGTGTGGAGGAATGGGAAGCTATGTGTTTTTGGCATTCATGTCACAGCCCTTTTGAAAAATGCATCAAAGCAATTGCAGAACTCGAGGGACTCAGTTTGGGCACACAAAGTCGTGACCACCATCCAAACCTCAGTGGTAAGGATGGGGGGAGGGGGAGAGGGGTGCTGCTTATAGTTGAGGGTTTAAAATTCGCTACTGTGCCGCTTAATAATAAAAACGAGCTCTCCACCATACCATGGCAACACAAATTCCCGTAATTTCTGTCGATGTGCCTCTTAAGTTGCAAGATATGTGTACGCGCGTGCATGCACATGCCTGCTGTGCTATACAGTGTACTGAAACAATTTGTCAGTGGCAGTGGCTTGTATATTTTATGAAAAACTTGGAAACAGATTGTGTTGTTTTTCATGCTTACATTCACACATGGCTATTAGCCGAAATGCCTTCTGCTTTAAGAAGAACTCTCTCTTCCACCTTCTGCTCGGAGAAATCACAAATAACGATGGCCCCAGTCTAACTATGACTTTCTTACATGTGCACTGACTGTTAGAAATTGAAATGAGATCACTCGCAGATGGATAATTCCCTGCAGATGTCGTACTCCCCACTTATCTTCTGCTTTGTAATTCTTGGCCAAGACTTCACTAAAAAGAAAAATAAGTTCATCTCACTGTATGGTTAAAAAGAAGCAAAGATCATGCTGTTATAGTTACAGCTTCCATAAAAGTCACAAGTCGGATTTCAACCAACATGTGGAGATAGGTCACATGTTAAAGTGACTGGAACTGAAATCTCACTGGTTTCTTATCAATGCTGGTGTTTACCCCAAAAGATTTTTTTTTTTTTTTTTTTTTTTTTTTTAGAGGCAAAAAATTGCATCTAAATATTATGTTTTATAAAATTTGGCTTTATTGGACAATAAGTGGAGATAGACAACAAAGTGTTTCGAGAGAGGGGAAAGCCGAAGGTCCCCTCTCTCTGGGTCGGTCCTCGAGCCTGGGCCGGTGCATTCTCGCCACATAGCACATGGCCACCGCCTCACCCACTGCACTAAACCAGCACCCCAGAACAGACTGTCTTTTGTCCAACAGTCAAAACTCTGACAATTTTCTATTACACATGATATAAAAACAGCAAATCCTCTGAGCTGTTGATTAACTTCCCCTCAATTAATCCAAAATTTGCTCATATTTCAGATGCAAAGTCAATTAACAAAATCCCTCATAGTAAACAAATGTGTTTAAATGAAATGAACCAGCACCATTTGAAACTTTCAGCAGTTGTTTTGACATTCCTGTACTCTAATCTTTTTATTACTTAACTGCTGACCAGTAAGTCCATAACAAAATTTTAATTACTGATACATAATATCCCAAAAGTATAATATCCCAACCTGAGACAAACAGCAGTGATATGAACTGGGTTAAGCCTCAGTCACGAAGACCTACAGACTGGTCAACGATTGCCTGGCAACCACAGGTCATTTGGGAAAACTGTGTTTTCCCTGACTGGTTGTAAAGTGGTTTTGAGAATGGCCAGGTAAAAAAAAGAAAAGGTGCTGCACCAAACAGGAAGACACTAACGCGTTTGGAAACACTCCCCATTTTCTCTCAGAGCTGTTATTAACTTCAAAAAAGTGTGATGACAAATGGAAATGGACAGCTTAACAAATTAAAAGCTCTGCCTTATTGCTGCAATGAACACAAAAAGGCACAACTTTTAGTTTAAAGTTAAACATTTCACATTTTCTCTACTGCATGTTCCCAGACACGTCACCGTCTTCCATGTAAAATAAAGGTGACTGTGGTAACCCAGTAACCTAGTTTTTTGGTGCAGCATTGTATGCCTCTTTGTGACCAGTTTCATGCTAGCAGCTGCATGTAACCTCCCACAACCACTCTGAAACCAGTTGCAGAATGCACATTTTTCCCCAGGCTGGCAGATGATTGCCGACTGTCTCCTGTTCAAATTATCATGGCGCTAGAAGCACGATAGTTTATTGCAGCACTAAAACAGAGAGACTAAATGGCAGAACATTATGTTATTTAGCTTGTCATATTCCAGCCACAGAAATTGTTTTGTCCATAAAACCAAAAAAGCTGCGCTTTTTTTACCTCATAGTCTGATTTGTCATAACTTTTCCGTTTTGTGGTAGGCTGGCTGTCCCTTCTTCACCCTGACCTGTCTTATTTGGCTCTGCAGAACTAAAATACCTGCGTAAATCCATCTGCTTTTACACACATACTTACATAGCGATCAGCGATTCTTTGCGCAATCAACCTCTATCACATGTTTAAGCTTGCTGCAGGAGATTTCACTTGTCACGTTTGAATAGTAAGCTAATGAGCGATAAGTCGATGTCAGAGGAATTGGTGTGCAATTAATCTGCGACTCACCAATACTGCCACTCTCTATACACACTTCGCGCGATCGCAAAGTGAAAGCAAAAAAACAAGCGCAAATTCAAACGCGATTTCAATATGTCACATATTGGCAGTGGCTCATCGATGCCAATGACCCAGCTACGTTTGTGAAAGAATGCAAAAGCATTGACATATATTTTTCCTTCCTATGATAGCCCGACGGGCAGGGCTGAGTTAGATTTTGGTAGCCCGGCTGGAAAAATCGCTAGGACGTCGGGCTAGCGATTTTGCGAGCCCTGCCACTGCACCAAAGAAGAGTAAGAAAAACTACTAAATGTAGACATGCGTCCAGGTTGAACTCGAGCCGCCATCACCACACCTCTGTTGGAAGTCTCAGCTGTCTGCTATGAGGTTTGGCTCCGTTTATATAAACCTTGGTAATCCCACTGCAGAAACTCACAGTACTCCAACATGTTAAACTGCCACGAGGAGCTTTGCATATCCATTGATGTGCAGTATGCAGATGCACCCATCAGGATCTGAATGTCAGTGACTTCTTACTGAACCTGAATAAAACAGAAAAAGCAAACAAAAATAGTGTTAATCAAAAACAGTTTTGTGTTTTTAGAAAATATATTCAGTTGCCTGTGTTTGACATAACCAAGCTACTTTTTCAGCATAGTAGATCCTCAAAGTCAACAAATATAGATTTTACAGGTTTTTCTGAAAGACCCCCCCGAGAAAAAAACTGTAATCCTTAGCCCCCATAACAAGTAATATTTGATGTGCATATTATGTTTTATCTAAGCACACAGGATTAGGTGCATGATTCTGACAGCCAAACATTCTTGGTTGATATCCAATTTAATTTCCCCAGATATGACACCGGAACATAAAGCATCTTACGGTGCACCATTTCTTTGTGTTGTTGTAGTGTGGAAAAGAACAGAAATTTTCTTTTGGGTTTCACACAACTATGTGACACTGCACTATGCTGAAAATCTAGAATGTCAGGAATATTTACCCTTTGACATTACATCAGGTAAAAGTAACTGTTAATTACAATTATTCATGAGAGAGCTTTAAGGGGAAAAGAGTTGCAAAATGAAACTAGAAAGCTAACATTATTATCACAGAGTGCATTCAATGTAAATTATATGCATTAGAGTAGAGCGTCTGCCTCACTTTCCTATGTGTAAAATTCAATAGCGGCATCGCAGTACTGGAAATAGGTCAAATTTTTAAATAAACAGTGTCACAGTCAATCTCTGTTCAATAATGTGCTACAATCACAGGAGAGGAATCACTAACACAGCCATCTATTATTCGGACACTATCCTGCAGGGATCACATGTACGGGTCGCCACTTATTTGTACATGTTCAGGCTTATAGTTTGGAAAAGGCTCGCACGTTCCCTGAATGTGTCACTTGTGACTCATGACTGCCCTCTACACTCAGAGAAATGAAAGGAAAACATGTTGAAAATTTATAGGGGTTCTGAGTGTGTGCCAGGTCACGAGGTGGATTTCGAGCGTGCGTCAAGTTACATGACCTTACCGCAGTATGGTGTGTATTTCTCCAAGTGTGTTTGTTTGTGAGAGGCAGCGGTGGAGAGAGCAAAGCACTGAGAAAAGTAGTGAGTTTCCAAATATATTAAACCATCTGTAAAATGATGGGACAATTTATTACATGACAAACTTTCTTTTTTTCCCCCTTTTTTTTTTTGACATTGTAGATGTTCCACTTCAAATTTGAACAGATGCATGGCTTCATTTTTGCTCCAGTTTCATATCTAACCAGACTGATCGCACATATATACTTGTTTTAATATACATGATTCACATACATACACGGCTCGACAACAACATTATAACCATGTGGTTAATGTTGTGTAGGACCCCTTTACTCCAAAGAAGCTTAGCGTGGTGTTTTTAGTTAATCCTTTAGGCCATGGGAGTTTGCAGGCTGGGTCAGTGTCTTGGACTTTTTGCTCGGGTTCCTCCAACCATACCTAAGCTGATAATGCCTTGCACCGTATCGCACTATCTCGCTGCGGGATTATCTGCAGTTACTGTCAGTGTGCAGCTATGTTGAAGTTTGGAGGTTTGTGTCAAAATGACATCCAGGTAAATGAAATGATTCATGTTTTTCACTTAACCTGTCAGTGTTTTTAATGGCGTGGCCAGCCAGCCAGCGTACATCTACTGCACATAAGGCAGTCTAACATCTATCTCACCACACATGGAGGAGAGTGAATGATGAATGATTGGCGGTTCCCAGATGGGGAACCGCCAATCATGAGGGGGGAAAAAAAAAAAAAAAAAAAAAAAAAAAAAAGCACATTCCCTGACCAATAGGGATGTGATTCTTGGAGATTACAGTCCATTGTCAGGTTGCAAAGAGCGTACTGCATTCTCCTTGTGATTCCTATGGTTGCTTGGAGATTTCTCATTAAAAAAAAAACAAAACAAAAAAAACATGTTTTTTTACCTTTTTTTTTGCCTTTATAGTAAAAGCTCCAACTTTTGCTTTGAAAGTAAAATTCTCCATTTCCAGTTTGTGTTGCACTTTTCATGGTTCCTACAGCTCAGTTGCTGCAGAAAAGTTGGACTCTTCCATGGAAAATACACAGGAGCTTCCATCATCTTTCAGCAACCACTTGCCAACTGGTCAAGAAATACATATTTTTCCCTCATAATGGTTGGTTGCCACATGATTACCCACACCTCTAGTCTTTTATGACTGGGACTTTAACCTTTTATTTTTGCAACAAAGAGACAGCAGTTATGAAGAACTTATGTACCAGTATTTTTCCCTACAAAAAGAATTTTTTCTTTTTGCCATTTTTCTAGAAACACAGACACAAGATTCACATCCAGCATTGGGGAGGGTCAAAACTGGAGACAGACCCAGCCCAGTGTATCCATTCTTACAAAGAAAATCTCATTAAAAGCCACCCATTCTCTTAGCTACATATCACCAGTGAGAAACATTTGGATATTGCAGTTGGTCTCTTATTATAAACACTCGGCTTGCAATCTGTTAGGGGGAACAATGGAAGAGACTGATAAGGGAGGGGGAGTATGTATTGACTTTTTCTCTCACCTCTTTCGTCTTAATGCATCTCATTTCCCCCCCCCCCCCCCCAACCTCTTTTTGTTCAACACCTTTCCTTCCCCATCAACCTTCATCAATCTCTCTATCCTTGCTGGGTGAAAAATTGCACCCATTACCTTTGTCATGTGGTATACAGAAATAGCATTCTTTTCCACTGACAAGCATCAGGTAAAACAACTTAGGGTGACTCACAAGACTCCAGGACGAAAGCACAAGAGCATAAATCAATCCCAGATATTTCACAACTTTGATGCAGTAAACAAGTTAAGTTCAGGAAATGGGGGCACATGTAAAAGTATGCAGCGTCCAAGTCAAGTCGTGACACGTGGATGGAAGGATCTGTTATCCTTGTTTCTTTTAGATGCACTGATATAAAATTTCAGGACAAATTAAAACTAGAATAACATCTGTATGCTTCCTCCAACCAGGTTCCAACTCTCATTCTGTTCTTGAGTTATTGCATTGAATAATCAACAGAAAAATGTTTTTGAATAGTGTGTCACAGTGTTCTTGACCTTTAACCACCAAATTATCATCAGGCCAGCCTTGAGTCCAAGTGGATGTTTGTCTCAGACATAATATAAATAAGAAAAAAAAATCAGGATGGCTTTGAGGTCTCAGTTACCCTGACCCATGTCCACCAAAAATCTACATTTGAAGAAATTCCCCTCAAGATAAATCACATTCACATAAATAGGATGGATGAAAAGACAGGTGAACAACCCTGTGGCTGGTGAAGTACGGCAGCTATAATATTTATACTATAGATGAATTAAAGGAGAAACACAGCTCAGTTTTCCAATTCTACACCCGATGCTTAGAAAACCTTCAACGCTGCAAGCATTCAGCTAATTTTGAGACAAAGGGCCCATCGAGCTCAATTTGAGTACTTGGACTTGAGTAAGAAAAAAAATAAATAATGGGGTGGTTTCCCAGACTGGTGTTAAATCAGAAGACACTTAAACCAGCTTTCTTAGTTGTGGCTTGAAGTAGTATCGTAAGAGGGCTGGACCAGTAAAGCTGAACTTTCTGTCAGTATAAAGACATTTAACTAAACATTTAATTCCTGACATATTTTAATATCAGAAAAAGAAGAAAAAAATAATTTAAACAGAAAGTCTCAGTTTCTCTACAATGCAGGCCGATTCTGGCCCCCAGGCCTTATGTTTGACATCCTTTACCTAGACTTAACCTAGTCCTGGATTATTTAAACAGATTTCCTGAAGAAAGATTGGAGCTACTCCAGGACTAAATTAAACCTCCAGGAGTTACGTTTAATTTTAGATTAACGTCATTTGTCAAAGAAGATCAATGAGTTACTTGAACTATATTAATGACAATCAGTGAGCATCACCAGCCAGAAAAACTCTTCCTGACAGAAGCGAGACATTTTTATGCAATTTGATTAAATGAGTTCTTATTCGTTAAAGATGCTGCATTGTCATTATCACAACAGCTGTTTTACCTTCAGCAGTGTGGATGCCAAACTCCCGCGGCAGTAGTCTAATAATCCAGATGTATTAATGAGTTGCATACAGAGATGATTTTGTAGAATTAGTTAAAAGTAGAACATATTTCATATCAGATGACACAGAAGCAACTGAAAGTTAGCATTTTCTTTTTCTATTTTAAAAGTTGAAAGTTTTCATATACTTAGTGTAAGTGCATATGATGCCTGATCTGATAGTCATCACCTGGCATGTTCTTCAAGGCTGCTGATTCTCTGTCTTTATTTGTAGGTCCTTCATCCGTTTTAGACTCTTGATAAATCAGCAGCAGTTTTTTTTAAATTCATCGTTATATTCTTCCTCAACATATTTGCAGAACCTCTACTATCATGTCATCTCAGTGATTTTACAAAAAAGTAACAAGAGGAAGCCAACAAATGTTACCTGAAATCAACGTATTCTTCTATAGATTTCTATAGTTTTTTCAGAGCAGTCTCTTATCTGCTGCCATCGTTTTCATTGCCTTTTCTGTTCCAAATGGTTTTAAGCTTTTAGAGTGGAACTCGGTCCAGCCTCAGTCCAGCTCATTCAGATTAGCACAGGTGGTTTTAACCTCCTAGGACCTGGCGTCCACATATGTGGACATCACATTTTGGGTTATTTAGACCAAAATACTCAATTTTGCTCTACAAGGGCCTGATATCCACTTACGAGGACATTATACTGCTACTGTTCTATCGAAATTTTATATGAATATCCTCATATGTGGCTCTCATTTTTCTTAGAAACAAAAATTAGGTAAAAAAATCTGGCAATTCTTTGTTTTTACATCCATCAGGTCCCAATCAGCCCAAATATCAAAGACAAATTAAAAATGCATGCCGTGGAAGAGTTCGGGTCTTAGGAGGTTAAGTCCAGAACTCCGTAGTCCAGGTTTTAGTAATCAGCAATTAACCTGTGTTTTGGAAAGCTACCTTTTAGGCCTGAATGAACTAATGTGGATCCAGGCCTACTGTTAACATCCGAACAAAAACTCATGCTTGTCCTTTCAAATCTGTGTTGACCAGAAACACTATTTCAAAGTAAATCATCTGGCAATTATGAATGTTTCTATTAAATTTCACTGAAATCAAAAAATTAATTATCTGGACATCTCAAACCAACCTCATGAGGGTGGTCTAAGTTATAACTGATATAAAACAGTGCCGAGATGCTTCTTTATGGACCATAGCGGTAGATCCACTGACCAACATATTAGTCTGGCATTACAATGATGACACTAATGTGGCTTAAAATGCAACCACTTTGCTGTATCGCATGATAAATAGCACCTTAAGTAGGCAATTGTAATGACCTGTACATTTTGCAGTGCATAGCATTTTGATGTTAATTAAATTAGGTCGGAAAATGCTGTTAGGAAACCTGTAAGGTCTGCAAGTGCTGCATCGCCGACTAATCAATTGCCATTATCATGTCTGGGACAAAGGTCTCGACCCGAGGGACGTGTTGGATTCTGCTGTTTCTTCTCTCCTCTTCGCACAGAACAAGGTGCTCTGCAAAAGCAGCACAATTTTATGGCCACTGAGGGATGATTTTACAGTTTAAGAGTAATGGCTACCCATAAAAATAGTGGCTCATCATTTCAGAAATGACAATATATTGTGAAACTAGCCAGCACAATGGCTGTATTGTTGGTGTGCTGTCTAAACATGAATCCATTATAGCAGCACTACTGCTGCACCTTCAGGAGGAAATGTCTGGGTAAATGTCTATATCTGTTGCATCAAAAAAAAAAAAAAAAGTGTTCAGAATCTGCAGTTTTGTTGTTGTACAACAAAACACTTTAGGACACAGAGTACTCAGTGAGCCTCAGTGGAAACATACAGTGTCCTCAACAGATGTCATTATGTGGATTAGGACTGTCTCTCCCGCTCTGCTCCCCTCCTCCCACTCGCCTCTGACCCTCTCATTTATCCAACATGAGGGAGGGGGGGGTGGAGAGACGGGATAGACTGGCAACAGGTTTCGCCACACTGGCCAACATACTGTACTTAAGCTAGCAAGCACCTCTTTGTAATAATCTGCAGAGAGAGAGTCTCATATGGATATCTTCATCAGCCTTTAACTGTCAGTTTTTCTTTTTTTTTTTGGTGGATTTGTTTGTGGAAGACTTATAAAGATGATTAAAACCATGTTTCAACATGCGAAGAAACATCCAGGGGTAGGTTCCGTCATTCTTTTGTCCTTTATATAGTCAGAGATTTATAAACAAGGCCTAAACAGCTGACTGTAATTTTAGACTGGTGTTTGCTAACAGTTGCACTTCTAAACTCCAAGTCACTGAAAAAGAGACACAAAACTGAAAACATGACAGCGAAGAATGATAAAAGAAGATACGTTTGAAGTCAACCGTATAAATGGCATGAAAAATGTGCAACACTGGCTCGACGCCGCTAAGAGCAATATGTTACTGTGCAGCTTAAAGCGTGGCACTAAAATACCAATTTGCAACTACAACTTATGTCTTAAAAATGCAGTAAAATACTGTCTACAAGAAATACTAATGTTATTAATTAGTAACTGAGTCCCTTTCAATTTCACGATGACAGCTCAGTGATTACAGAAAGCTTCAGAAAACTAATAAGTGGACCTTAAAGTCTGGATTCTTTTGTTACGACAATTATAACTCCTTTCCTGATTGACTTGTTTGAAACAAGTACTGTGGCAGTGTATAATTACGCTGGCATCTTAATTTGCTTTACCAACATAATAAAATGAAAGCAGAAGAAAGACACAGAAGCTGTCTTTTTTTTCTGCTTCAAAGCTGTGCTGGGCTGACCCAAATTTGAGGATTGACGTTGCTGGCTTGGCAGTGCACCAGAAAAGTAATAAGGGCAGCGTCAGTATCGAACCCCAGCGAGCATAAAACATTTCCTATATCGGTCAGGCTGATGGTGAAAGGTGAAACCCTCTGCTGCGTGGCTCGACATGAAGAGATCAGCACCGGGGATTGGACAGCTCCCGGCACACGACAGTCTTCATTATTTTCTTGGTGTTTGTTTGAGTGTCAGCGATCAAAGCTGACCTGCTTTGTTTGTGTTTATATGTGCTGCCGCTTCAGTGATGATCTAAGCGAGGCATCTGCAGTAAGATACAGTGTGTGTGCAGCGCACAACGTGAACCTTTTTTCAAGGTTATGCCAAGTTCATCGAGATCTTACTTGGAGAAAAAGCAAACAAAAAACATGCAGCGTGGGCACACTGTGCAGTACACGAGTAAGACAACATGTTCTAGATACACAAGAAAAAAGTCTGTTTTCATCTACTCATCAACTAAAACAGACTACAATCCTACTGACGCTCAGTTGTGAAAAAAAAAAACAAAAAACAAAAAAAACTGTAAAGACTCACTGGTTTCAGCTCGTTAGCTTACAAATGCAAATCAGCATCTTTAGGTTTCAGGCTATTGATGATCAAACAAGAAATATGAAGAAAATTATGATGAAGCACATTTGACAACGTGTTGACAAGGATTACAAAGAAAGGTGAGAAATCATTTAATCTTAATTGATAACGCTTGCAGACGACTAGTTTCATGTTAGTGCATAATTTCTTAATTATTATGATATTTGGTTAATTGGCACCTTGGATTCTGGGTGATATTTAACATTAATTAAGACAAAAATATTAATAACACAAGCAGGAAAATAATCTGCAGATTACCATTTGTATTAACTAACTGCTGGCTGCAAAACTATTCAAATTTCATTTTGACTCATGGACATGAGGACCAAAAGTCTATAAAATGCTCTGAATGAAAACGAGAGCGTAGCCACGGTGATGTCACTCCTGATTTTTAATGACACCAATACTTTTAACCTATAAAGGCAGCTTATGTAGGGGAGAGCAGTGTGTCATGATTTATGAGATGAATCATCATCAATTTGCAAATGCTGAACACACTTTAATGACCACTAAATCACTGTGATTTTTGCTTTCCGCAATAATTAGTTGATACAACAAAACACCTTTCAGCTTTTCATGTATTTAAAACTTTTTTTTTTGGAGACCTGGAATTTTAATGTGGCCGTCTTCTGTTCTTTAAATGTTCTATAGGCTGTAAACAAAATAGGCGTGACAGTCAACACAAAATATTTTTTGTGACATTTTTCATAGTGCATAGGTATAGTTTTTCATTTCAGAAAGATTTATTTTTTACAGTTCTGTGAGATACATACTGGACTTGCAGGATAGAAAGAAAATATCAATACGATACCGGCTGCCGGCTTTGGTATCAGTTCTACTGATATTTGGATTTAAAACTTAAAACTAGTACCTGAAACCATGAAAGTCTTTACTGAGATCACAAATCGAGTCAGCACTGGATTTGTTTTCTCAGACTTTTATACAACTGCACTTCATTTTGAAACCAGAACTGTCAAATCCTGCTAACTAAAGCCCTTTTAAAAGCACTTCTGCAATAACTTCCCAAGTCTATCTATCATATAGTCTATGCTTTAAGGTAGAAAATATCAAAGTTTTATCATCACCAGACTTTCTCCTAATCAACAACAAGGCAAGTGGCAACGCAATCAGACAGAAGACAGATGTCGAGATACAGCTGAGCAGAGACATCCTTCAGTTCAACCTGATCAAACTGTCATCTCTCTACAGCTTGACTAGATCTGTGTGGGCTGCGAACAGCTGTTCGCCAGTGGTGTGACTCTCCCTTTCCATCTTGTATACACAGTATCAAACGGTAAAATAGACAGGAAATTTATGCCTATGTAGTGTTGATAAATAGATGTTCCATGGTGAAAGGATTGTCACACCTAAGCTTTGGGTGTTTAGGATGACATCACATTTTCCCCCCTTCCCCTTAATGTACTTTTTAAATTTTTAAATCCCATCATCATCACCTCTCAGGATATCAGATAAATGTGTCTGCATAAACACATTCATGACTGTGCGTCTGAGAGCACCCACTGGGTGTGTAAGCTCATTTTTGTGCACATTTGTGTGAGTGTATGCGTTAGGTGTGCCTCCGCCTCAGTGTGTGTGTGTGTTGCTGTCGCTCACTGTGACAGGTATAGCGTTATAGGAGGAGAGGCTGGCACACACAGACGCGGCAGCTCTCTCTTTCACTGCGTCCTTGCCCGTTCAACCCAGGCTGACAGTGAGCTGCCTCACACATGGCCTGGGTCTCATGCATATGGAGGAGGGCAGGGAGAGGAAAAACAGGAATAACAACTACCAGTATATGTGTGTGTATTTCACACGGGCGTATGTTCATGGTACATATCACAGCCAACCACTTGATGGAATGTGTTTGTTTACCACCTTCTGTCTCTGTGCTCTGGGACTAATGCATCCCTCCTCTCCTCTACTGTCCTTTCCTCAGTTAATCCCTCAATTTTTCTTCATGACTCTGGGCATCACAGGGGCCGCTCTCTACCTGATCCGTCTGGCAAGAGGGCCGCATGTCACGTAAGTTTTCATATTGTTTGTCTGCACACCGTAGGATTCTTCCACTTTGCTGTTGCTAATGTGAGTTTACAGGTTTTGAAACGTTGGCTGATTAAAGCTTGATATCAATTTCATCATTTATAACAACTGCCTGGACAGTTTGGTTTTAATAGCTGGTCCCAGTTTTGATCTGGGTCTCTGCTGACATGACATACTCTATTTTCAGCAAGTGGATGGAACACATAAAATGCTATCAATGTCACTTGTATAGATGTGTTAATTTCTAAAGTAAAAAGAACCAAATTTAACCCCTGCTTCTCTTTAAATGTTAATTCGCTACTACTTTCTGCTGCTGAACTCTCTTAAAGTCATTATGGATTTGATAAGACCCCTAAAAAGGTCGAGAATAATTCAGTCAGCTAAGTATTCAAAAATTGGTAAAAATTGTGGCGAAAACAACAAAGAGGTTCTTAACCACCAAGGATCTGAAAATTAGGCCCAAATTACTGCGACATAGTCAGACACTCAGAGTCCATCTTCTACCAAAGCCAATGTTCCATATCACAATTTGAAATAAAGTGATAAAAGATCAGAAACAACATTTAGCAGGTACCATCTTTGCCCATGCTTCTCCAAATTTCATGACAAACGATTCAGTAGCTGAAATTTACTCCCGTCTCAGCTACTTGTTGAAGCCAAACTACGATTGACAATGTCTTCATGCTTTTAATTTTCACAGTCCAAAATCTAATAAATCCCACATGATCATTACAAAAATCAGTGTCTGAAGGGTAGACAAATAAAACAAATAATGTGTGTCACATAGGAAACACTCCACAGCTGGAAGGAATAGTGGATTAAAATATCAGGATCAGAGTCATCTTCAAGCCTGATGAAGGACACAAGCCATCTGTTGGTCAGGTAAAACAGTTGTTCTACATACGACCAGTGTTGTTGGAGTTTTGACTTTTCCATCTAGTCACCATCAGCTCGCAACCATTGGAGAGCTGGTCAAACTTGGAATTACTTTGGTTTTAACAACTATGAAACCTGTAAGCCAACAGACCTAAAGAGCCCCTCCTCATGCAGCCTCTAAATTAACAAAGTTCAAAGACCAGAGATATTATTCTTTCACTTAGTCACAGCCACAAAATACCCAAATTCAACTCTAACTGCCCAGTTCCTTCTAACATGAGTCTTAGACAATTAAACTTTCAAGATAAAAGGACTCACTCAAGCCTCCACCGATCCAGTAAAAGCTTCTATAAGACAATAATCCAAAGCAGAGTTCACGACACAACATGGCCTATTAAACAAAACAGAAGTTCTCCTCACTGCAGCATCATTAAAATCCACCCACACATGTTCAAACATGCTATCCATGCAAGTTTAAAGTATCTTAGAACTTGAAGTGATTGAACAAAATTGTCTGAAATTACCTTAATCAAGACTACAAACTCTCTCAGCTGAATACAAAAGAGCATTTGCCAAAAAGCAAGTTCTTAAGCACCGACTTTGTATGGTTAATGCCTATTTGCTGGATGGCTTGTGTTTATTTCCAACTCTAAAATCAAAAGGATATTTTGCCCTGTGGTGCTGAAAACACTGCCACAGAACTGTAAGTATGCACTGATTTCAATACGAGTATCAAAACAAAGCGTAAACGCTAAAAATAAGACAATTTAATCAGGTAGCAGCATTAAACTGTCACACTTTAGAACTGCACTAACCGCACTGAACTCGGTGACCGCTCACATACAGTAAATGTTCACTGCTCGTGTCCTACTTTGAGCTACACAAACCCACTTGTTCTGAGGGTCAGCCATAAAGCCTGACCTCATCACCAGCTGCAGACACTACTGTTGGTGGTAATGGAAAGCGAGGAGGGGAGATATGCTTTCTCTGCCATCGGTCTCTCTGTCTCTTTGTTTGTGCTTTGGCGGTGTGACGTGTTGCCGGAGGGGAGGAGGAGGAGGGATGGACAGTCACAGAGGAGTGCTGTGAAATCCAGACTTTGGTTAATGAACAGAGGAGAACTGCCAAGTCACTGGGATGAGTTCACCTTATCTCATAATCACTCTCTCTTCTCCCCCCAACTTCTGTCTCCATTCGGCATCCACATATTTATCTCCTTTTGTCTCCGTCCTTCTGTTGCTCTGTCTTTCTTTCCCTTGTTATTTGTTGCATCATGGTCTGTTACCCTTGTTTAAGTCTTTTTCTCTGTACCTGCCTTACTTTATGCTTATGTTCTGTCTTTGTTCTCCTTTGTCCTGCTCCTCTTTATCCTGCATGCCATGAATCTCTGCACATTTGCAGCCTCTGGGATAAGAACAACAACCCGGAGCCCTGGAGCAAGCTCGACCCAACCTACCAATACAAGGTGACTATAATCCCATCACACACCAAGACCACCTTTGCACCAATCATGCCAGAATAGTAATCTAGACAAGAATGGAATTGTTTCACTCATTCACTGAAAATCTCACATTTATCATCAGCTTAAAAATGACCAAAATAGATTCTGACAAATCAGTTCTGGCAAAATGTCAAATATGCATTAGGGTCTCTCAATAACAAATTAAAGCAGATGGAACCAGGAGCTTTTAGTGGTTGGTAATAATTTGCCTTACCTCTTGAACAAGGCCAGAGCTCCAGACAAACTAATGAAAATATAAACAAAACTGACCCAAAATAAAGCAGAAAAACAGCCACTTGACAGGACCCACTAAAGAACATTTGGATGATATTTTTCAGAGAAAAGAGTGTTTTCTTGGGGCTTGAAGGCTGCGTTGCATGCTAGTGGAATGAAAGTCCCTGCAGACAAAAGGTCAGGACATGGCATGTTTAATTCTCGATAGGAAGGCAAAGGTCTCACATCGAAATTCTACTGAAGTCCAAACAATGATCATAATGAGGAGGGTGAAGTGAGAAGGAGGGAAGGGACGAGGGGGGAGGTGAGGGTTTTAGTGGCAGACCAATCAAGAAAAATACATGTGGAGAAAATAATCACTGCCAGTGATTTCACGGCTGGAGGTCTGAGAAGCGTGCAGGACACACACATGCACTCGCACAGTATTTATTATCCATGGCATATGCAAACTAAGGGTCGACTGATTAGTTTTATCAGGGCCAACGCCAGTAGCAGTTAATAATCCAGAGAATGATAACTGATATTGGGAATTTTAATCAATTTGCAGTGAATGAACATTTTGGTGTTCAGTGAACAACACAAAATTTTAATGGTATTTACAAACTGCAAACTTTTTTTTATTCTGGACGAAGTTGTTAAGAACGGATTATGTTTCCAGAACTGTTTATTTTATCTGAGGAAAAGGCCTCGCTGCACAGTCTATTTTATAGTCTTCTTATACTACATTAGCCACGTTTGCCAGATCATGCAGAGACAAAAAGGCTGTGCAGGATGTGTATGAGGAAAGAAAGATAGTGGTGAGATATGTGGTAGTGACAGATGGCTTCACAGCAGGAATTAGGGGGTGGGATTACATTAGTTACTGGCTCTTAGCTCATTTTTGTTTGCAGTGGTGATGGACAGGTTGACAGATGAGGTCAGGTCGGAGTTCCCATGAACTATGATGTTTACAGATGACCTCATGATTGTAGTGAGGGTAGGGAGCAGCTGGAAGAGAGTCTGGAGATGTGGAGGTATGCTCTGGAAACAAGAGGAATTAAAGTCAGAAGATGCAAGATAGAATACGTGTGAGAATGAGAAGGAAACAGGTGTAACACTGAAAATGCAAGGAGCAGATGTAGTGAAGGTGCATGAGTTTAAATACCTGTGGTCAACCATCCAAAGCAAGGGACAGCAGACAAGAGAGGTGAAGAAGAGAGTGCAGATGGAGTGGAGTGGGTGGAGAAGAGCATAAGGGTGGGATTTGGTACAGAAGGACAGCAGAAGTGAAAGGCAAGGTTTGGCGATGGAGATGGAGTAACTAACAAAGAGACAGGAGACCAAACTGGAGATGGGAGGTTTGACAAGATTAGACGTGAGCACATCAGAGGGACAGCTCAGGATGAGTGGTTTGGAGACAAAAATCAGAGAGCCAAGGCTGAGATGGTTTGAACATGCAGAGAGGTGATGGTGGGTATATTAGACAAAGGATACTGAAGACGGAGCTTTGAGTCAGGAGAAAAAGAAAGATCACAGAGAAGATTGAAGATTCATGGATGTAATGAAGAGCAGAGGATTGGTGTGACAGAGGAGGATGCTAAAGATGTTGTGAGATGGAGGCAGATGCTTCACTGTAGCAAACCCTAAAGGAAGCAGTCGAAAGTAGAAGAAAAATCCAAACAACAATGACAGCGTTTTTTGTTTACAGGAATATGCAGTGACTGAAAGTGGAAAAATGTGTCTTATATCTGTTTTCTAAGTGGATGTTCATAAAATGTGAACACTTTCAGAACACACTTTCACTTCTCCATACTTGTATATGCTCTTATACAATGGTTGGGGTGCATGTAGCCCATGAACGAAAGTCAAGGGAGTTTCACACCCTTAACTAAAAAAATAAAAACAAAACAAACATATCTTCTACCTTTCCCTTGAAACAACGTTCTGATCACTCACCAGAACTGCTTCACAGAGCTTATCTGTGAAGTAACCTGCAGTGTTCATTGGTTACACAGCACACTGATTGGACAGTGGAATGGAGAGACATGTTTCTCAAGAGCACAGATTGGCTGTGATATACCCACCTCTCAAAGAACCATGCCTTTAAGTTGATTTATTTTATGTGGAACTCGGCTTAAAAACTTAAAGCAAAATGATTTGGCCAGGGCAATAATCTGCCAACCCCTACAGCAAACTGTTGTCCTAAAAGCATCAATGGAATGAAAATATAAGAAAAAAAATAGACAGAGGTCACAGTACATGGTAGTGTTTGTTTATACTAGAGGGCAAAAACCTCTAGGCTTTATTTGGCTTTTATATTCCCCTCTTTTTTTGTAAAATGCTATCCTAAAGACGACACTGATGAATTTAATTTAAGCAAAACAGATTTAAATGTATTCCTCCTTCCTTCCGCAGTTTGTGGCCATCAACACAGACTACAAGAACCTGAAGAAAGAGGGACCTGACTTCTAAAGGTCCTCCAGGCAACTCCGGGGGCACCAAGTTTAGCAGGACCTCCTGCTGTTATCTCACTGATGTGAAACTTCTTTCTGATGCTCTCTAATATACACTGTGAACAAAAATAAACAAAGATCACATGAGACAGATGACTAGATTTTTAGTGTTGTCATAAAAAGTGTTGGTTTGTCCAACTGACATACACAGCATTAAAAAAAAAATCTTTCAGTGGACTTTAAATATAAACATTAAGTTTTTTCTTCTTAAACGGCTTAAATAATTAGCACGAATCAATCTGTGATAGTTTCATAATTTTTCTTTCTTGTATGAGCACTTTAACCAGGAGGTCAAAGGTCAGGGTCTTACTCTGAAAATCATCTCTAAGGCTGGAAGTGATCCAGCCTATTTTCTTAAAGCTGCACATATCAAAATTTGCAATGTTGATATGTGAAATGGAATAACACGCCAAAAAACACAGGATCAGCAACTTCCTACTACTTAAAACACACACGCGAATAACATCAATAGGGAGCTTCTGTCAAACAAAGACCTTATGATGGCAACAAGAATTATTTATAATAATAATAATAACAATAAAAATAATAATAAACTGATGAGCAATTTAAGATACACTTAATTATGCACCAGGGTTTCATAGATGAGAAACAATGGAGCCAAAAGTAGATGGAAAAAAAAAAAAAGAAAGTGGACACCAGTGCCCTAAACCTGCATTCTTTCTAGTGGCCAGCAGGAGGAGACTCTTCTCGATGTTTTATAGCAGTCACCTGACCCCATCACTATAAGACAATAAGATGGAATCAGTCTGCTATCAATTGGCTATCAGTTTGCAACTGAATTGGTTCAATTTGTAAATTAATTGTAAGAAATCAGTCATCTGTTCTGTTGCAAATCTGTTTCCATCGCCACACACACACACACACACACACACACACACACACACACACACACACACACACACACACACACACACACACACACAAAATCATATTAAACAGAAACTATTAACATATGCAGAGACGAGCCAGAACCTCACTGTCATTCAAAAATTCCTCCATAAGTAGTGATATGGTTACTGCAGGATGGCAATTTAACCGCAAAATGACATAAGTGCTCTGCAACTTGCTTTTATAGAACATAACTTTATATAAAGTTATATTCCCCAATATAACCAGAATAGATCCAGCTGCAAAGAGACATGCTGCACAGGAGTTGCAGATCAACCAAAAATGACTGCAACGTGTTAGCAATCTAGGACTGGGCGATATATCGAGTTTTTAAATATATCGATATATTTTTATACGAGATAAGCGATGTGACAATATCGTTTATACTGATATAGTCTATGTTACGTTATAATTATACTTGTGGAACCGCAAGTTTGCCTCTCTTTCGTCCACTTTTGTCTCCACGCTGCGTTACTCTGCCTCGCCTCTCTCCTTCACTGAACACAACTCCCCCTCCCCCATCGCTTCACCTGCAGGCAACGACAAGATGGACATGGCAGCTATCAAAGAAGAGCTGGTTGGTAAAAAGAAAACATTTGGAGATTACTATTTTAGTGCTGCAGCGTTACTCTCGTTAAAATGACGTTAACTCCATAACTGTATTAACATGGCAAATCTCCGTTAACGAGTTACCGCGGATCGTCCCGTGCGTGGGGCTGCACGGCGTCAACGCGTTGCGGTTAGCGTTAGCGGTTACCTCGTTAACGTGTTGACGCCGTGCAGCTAGCATTACTAGTATTTTCACCATTTACAACAGCGCCATAAAGTGCAAAATGAAGAGTGTGTGAAACTGTGTGCTGTATCGCAGACCGCGAAGTCTCCCAGCCTCCCGCCCCGAAACAAACTACCTTACAAAACTCGTATACCGTATTTTTCGGACTATAACCTTACACTAAAATCCTTTCATTTTCTCAAAAATCGACAGTGTGCCTTATGTATGAGTTCTGGTTGTGCTTACTGACCGTGAACTGATTTTATGTGGTACGCAGCACTCAGCAATCTGTCAAAAATGCTTTAGTACGACTTTGGTAAGCTACGAAGCCGCACCGCTTGATGGATTGTTGGAGCATTACGGCTAGCATAGTCAGGAGCCTTGCGGAGTAATGCATACTGTGCTTCAACGTAATATTACCGTATCGTGTGCGTATAAGGACCACAAATGGCACCTGTAAGAGACACGGTTACGAAGCAGATTTCAAACTCCAGGCTGTCAGTCACGCAGTAGAACTTGGGAACAGAGCAGCTGCGAAATCTGTCTGTCTTTGTTATTATGCTCAGCGTCTTTTAGTTTACATTTTGACTGCACAATTGTGAGCGTTTTGTTGTGCACAAAAACAAGATTGTTTTATTTTATTTATGGATCATTATTATTTAATAAATGCTGATAATTTATTTCTGAGTAATTTTTTCATGCACATCTGCGCTGTATGTTAATAAAAGTGCCTGTGTGAGATCTGGGACACAGCTTTGACTAAGAACTCTCTTTTTGTTCTTACTTTATGGCTTTAAAAAAAATATCGAGATATATATCGTATATCGCCCAGCCCTATAGCAATCCATTTGCATCTATAAATTAGATGGCAACTGCTTGCAAAAGTCAGTCTGAGTCAGACCATAATTGTCTGGAGACAGGTTGCCGACCCGGTGACCAGTTGGTTACCCCATCTATTTGTGATAATCGCCAACAGTGAAAAAAATAAATAAAAATCAATGCAATTACTGAACAGCCACCAATTTTTCCTAGTCACAGGAAGTTGCCTTCCTATTTTAACTCTAAAACAGGTGATAAAGAAAGGCAAAATCGAGTCTTCGGTTCATAAACCAGTGGTTGATGTCATGGCAGATACATCTATCTTTTATGTACTGACAAACATGGGATTGGGCAATTTTTCCATGTCCATTTGAAGATGTACATTACATTTAAATAAATCTTAAAAATACCAGTCAGAATTAAAAAGAAACATGATCATATTTTCACCCAGCTTTAATTCAATTTCAGGGATTGCTATGAAAAGGATCAGGTCCAGGGTTGGTTATTTAGTTATTAAGCAGAAAATTTTAAGAACAGCATCCACATATAGGAAAATTTTAACACAGAATTCCACTCACGCTATAATTATTCACGCGGTAATTAAAAGGTGTGTAAAATTGTTACATAGACTATTAGCTTCTAATATTTGTAGCTGACTTTTCTATTGAACTTCTACATATTCTATTGAAAAAACAAACAAACTTCCAGACAAAAAAATAACATTAGGCTCATCACTTCACAAATCTGCGGCTGATTGGATAAGTAAGCCACACATGGACACATGCTGAGAAATGAAGTTGCAGATAAAGAGGACAGAAATAGAAATCAATCATGAGAGACTAATGTTTGTGTGGGTCACTGAGCTCTCTTAAACCAAGTTTCTGTCCCAGAAAGATGCCGTCCAAAGACAAATCATTCAACCGTTTGATCACTGCGTGTCTGTAAAAGACCAAAACCACTTCTTTTTTTTTTTTCAAGGTATGGAGCAGGAAAAAGACACTCAGAAGCAGTCATTTCTACAAATATGTCTCCTGCTGGCACAATACTCCCCTCTTGGAGAGTTCATTGAATGATGAATGTTTTGTGTCTGTGTGAGTCTACATGTGCGCGCGCCCTCGCTCAGTATCACTGGCCACCTGACAACATAAAATCCCGCTCTATGGCACACAACCTGTCTCAATGACAGACCCCTGGGTTCTTCTAATACACTGCTTAATAGACAATCTATGTTCCAGACCCTGCATGGGTCCATTTATGTGAGTGTGTCTGTGTGTGTGCAGCTTTTAAACAGTAATATGCTTTCTCCAACAATGTGGTGACCTGCCCTGTGGGTATTGTCTGTTGCTGGGTATTGTGTGTGTGTGTGTGTGTGTGTGTGTGTGTGTGTGTGTGTGTGTCAGATGCACAAAACCTGCTGACAGGTAATCAGCTGGGCCAAAGTATCACACTGGGGCATAATCGCAAGGTCACACACACAGACACACACAGGGGGGACAGTTATTACCCAACCTGAACAGCTTCACAGGTCGCCGTGATTGCAATGCCTCTTTGTGGTAATATAAAACTAACACACAGAGGCGAGAGCAGCTCACTATGAAACAACTTACTAATTAGGAGTAAAAGCTTCCTTTTATAATCTATTCTGATGCCATTCACTCCCTCCTTATTTACTTCAAATATGACTTTTCAAAAACATCACCTGCACCCTGTTCCTTCACAAACATCATTTTTAAGCTCTCATAGTCTAATAATACGCTTTCCTTGACTGCTTTTTAGCTATTTTCCAAACTCAACGGAAGTCAAGGCAACACTGCTATTTAAGGAGGACTATAGAGCTGAATTAGTATATTCATACGGCTTCAAAACTCAGTGTCAACAAACCCAGGCAATCCTTTTCCATAACTGCAAACATGAATGCAGACATGCAGCCCCAATCAGACATCAGAAGGCAATGAACTATGGCAGCGTGTGATTAAGATCTCTGCTTCACAAAAACAGGTAGTGCTGCTTTTCCACCACATAAGTTGATGTGAGAGCTCTCATCAGCGAAGCAGAATGAGAGAGACTTATGAAGACCATCTCCTCCTCGATTACATCGTCTCTGAGCAGATATTTTTAGATGAGGATTAATTTTAATGGCTGAGATAAGAAGTAAGTTGTGGGTGGAGAAGGGACAAATAAATAAGTAAATAGGACATGCCGCAAAACAGGAGGCATCGGTGGTGGTGGTGGAGGGTAATGTGGCAGTTGTTGCGAGGCCCTGGGCAGATCCACTGATCTAGCAGAGATAGAGAGGCCTTTCATGTTTTCTCCCAGAGCTGGAGTGGTGTAAAAATCAAAGAGAAAACCAATGTTTGTCTTTAACTCCTCTCCCTCATGACCTTTCATAAAGGAACAGGTTGTCAGTTTAAATGCTGCATTTCTACTTTTTTTTAAGTTTCTAAAAAAAAAAAAAAAAAAAAAAAAGGCCAAAAGGTGAATAGAAAATGGATATAAATGAGATTAAAAATTAAATAAATGTTGTTCTTATATATAGTTAGGCCAGGCATGTCCATAAGAGTTCTCAATGGGTTATGTAATTCAGATTTTTATTAAATTTAACTACTGACAGACCTTTTTATAGCAGAGATCTTTACCAATATTTGAATGCATCCAACTTTATAACAAGTATCATATCGTCTGCAATCATACCAGCATGAATGTTATGTAATAATATCATTATTATAGCAATACCATCCGTTTTTGTTCCCCAGTGTGCACAAAAACGATCAAACCCAGGCATGTCTGAGAGTAAGAGCCTCATAACAGCCTCTGATGACAATTTAGGACCTAAAAAGGAGCCACTTCAACAACCTCTAATAAATCTCAGTACTTTGCAAAATAAGCAAGAAAACTGCTCCTGCTGAAGGTGGAAACAACAAACTTGTTTTACCACCTGAGGCAAAAAATACACTTTAAGTTATGACCAACCATGAAAGGAGGGATGCTAGCTTATAGATAATAACAATTAACTGGTGATCTACAACCCAGATGTAAACAAACTGCACTTCATACAACAGGAAGAGCAAACAGTGGGAGGAAGTTATGGAATTGTAGTGGAAACTGTGGTGGTTACATTTCTATATTATCAGAAAATCATTACGGCAAAGTGTCTTGAAATATTGTGATATAAATTTGAGGCTATATCACTCACCCCCAAGTGCAGTTTGCTCACATACACTGTCAAATTACATCACCTGCCTGATATTGTCTAGGTCTCACTTGTGCCATTAATAGTGTTCTGAATGTCTCCTTTGATATCAGCCAGGCATCAACATCATTTAAGGTGGGGTGATCAGGTTTCAGGTTTGCCTTTTCAACACATTTAAAAAAATGTTCCATGAGATTGAGATCTGGGGCATGTGAAGGCATGTTCCTCTAACCATGTCTGAACAATTCTTACAGCATAGATTAAAGAGCAACCATGGAATAATAAGAACCAACAGTCTGTTAGCCGGAAGTAGGACTGAACTGCAGTGCCTCTACTGGTTTTTCCCCCCACAGCAGCCTGATACCATCTCTTCTTCAGGTCTCCACCCAGCAGTCCTTGTAAAATGTGAAAATATGCTTAATCCCACCACATTCTTGCAATCCCACATGGTACAATGATGCTGGTGCTGGACAAGGGTCAGCATGGACATTCTCATACGCACCAAGGTGCAACATGTTTGTTGGAATGTTGGCTACCCATGACTCTGTTGTTGGCTCATAGGATGTTCTCTCTTCTGCCATTTTACTTTTGGTAGGTACTACCCACATGTAGGGGTGGGCAGTATAAACGGTATACGGTACAAACGATATGAATTTGGCCAACGGTAGAGATTTTGACAATACCGCTCTACTGTGACAGCGCATGTTGATGGTGTCATCAAGCTGCGTCTGTTTTGGTCGAAAGCATTGCAGCGGCTGCTAGCATAGGGAGGAGGAGGAAGTGCTCATACAGAAGACCGGTGTGACGTCGGTCATATGCACCTGGTTTGGATTTAAGCAGTTGGATGTTAAGCAGAAAAATATCATCTGCAAATTATGCCAGTCGACAGTAATAGCGAAGAGATAAAAAGCACGTTTTGGAATATGAGGAAAGGCAAAAAACTGTGCTTCCTCCACTTCTGTACCATTGATTCATTAATGTTGAATTCTCACGCAGCTGCTCTATTCCCATGTTGTTGCAGTATATTAATGACTAACCTCGTATTGTGGCTGGATTATCTCAGTTGTTCTCCTGACTGAAGTTTGGTCCGTTTACAGCATCCTGCCATGCGATTGCATTTGTCCCTAACCATCGGGAACCCTCCTTTTATCGAGTGGAAAAAAGTTAGTGTGTATCCTCCAGCTTCACTGTGTTTAAATTATGCTAAGATAGCTATGTCGCTAGTGATCACGTAGCACATCATTATATACCACCTAGTCCAACTTCAGTAACCCTACAAACGTCACTGCTGTTTAGTTTTCTGTCTTCATTTATGTTGGAAGTGATAGCAGAGCCGTTTTAATTTTTTCAGAAATCTCTCAGTCAGAACATGCTATATCATGTTTAGGTGGAAGCTAGCAAGCTAACTTCCTGCTAACTTCGGATGCTTGGATGTTAAAATTAATTGTTACACCTGGTAAAGCAGCAAAACTGACTATTTTATTAAAGATTAAAGAATTTAGACAGTTTTTAACTCTCAGTGATGCCACAGTGTTCGTTAGACTTTGGGAGCTGAAGCAAACGGAGTTTTGGACCCAGATTACTCCCCGAGGCTCCTGACTACGGTAGCCATAATGCTCCGACACTCCATCAAGCGGTGCAGCTTCGTAGCTTACCAAAGTTGTACTAAAAGATTGACAGATTTTTTTAGCGCTGTGTACCACATAAAATCAGTTCAAGGTCAGTAAGCACAACCAGAATTCATACATAAGGTGCACCAGATTATAAGGCGCACTGTGGATTTTTGAGAAAATTAAAGGATTTTAAGTGCGCCTTATAGTGCGGAAAATACGGTTTACAGAAGAAAAGAATATATCGCAATATATATTGTTACTGCACATGCTTCAAATTATACTGCAATATGGATTTTAGGTCATATCGCCCAGCCCTACCCACATGCAAACAAAAAACACCAATTGAAACCTCAATAAGATGTTTGATCGCTCTAACCAGAGCTGCACAGATACAGATGAAGATCCACTTCAAGAACTGAATGTTTATTTCCAGGTGTCATTGACTTTAATGTTGTGGCTGATCAATTTATACAGAGTTTTCATACAGCGTATACTGAGTTTTCATATGACTATCATCAGTAAAAAGAAGTCTCGGTGAAAGAAGTTGTATTTATCAACTTCACAAAACAATGCCAGTAAGATTGAGTATTATTAAATAAACTAAGTTTTTATAGAGACACAATGTTTTGAAATAATTTTGTCTAAAGGCAAAGAAAGCCTTCCCTGTAAAAATAAACAAAAACAGGATATTATTTTAATGTAAAGGAACCAATACAGTTAAACCTTTAAGCATGTTATTCACATGCATCAGCTGGTGATATATACACATGATTTTGTATTCCACTCTTTACTGTGTTATAAGAACATCGCCTACAATGATGTGTTATTGAGAAGTGTGCAGAGCTGACCTTTATAACATCACAAAACTACAACACAGTCGAGCTGCTTGTGAGCAAAGCTGAAAAGAGAAAACAGACAATGGCACATCCCACCAAAAATACGACAATGCACAGGTAACATCCGCCCTATATGAAACTCTGAATATGCCAGCAGCAACTTTATAATATGGTGTATGAGAATAGCTCACACTGTGTGAAAAGCAGGACAAAGAATTATGCTGCATTGGCAGTCTGGCTCCTTGAATCCCTCTTCGCTTTAGGAATGAGAACAGCTTCCACTGCGGTAAGGGTGAAAACAAAAACAAACAAAAACAGGTTTCAATTACTGGCTCCCTGCTGCAGGTGTGGGAAAATATTTGTTTATTTAAGGTCAAGGTAAAAAGGAGAAAATGTGTGTGTAAAATAAGTGTAACTGGCTCACTTAGAGAGCACTCACTGCCTACACCGACACAGGAACAGACGTTACATGAAGAGGAAGTCACTCTCTGCCTTGCTTTTTAGACTAGTTCAACTGATCCTTTGTATCTGTTTTCTGAAAAAATAAATAACACAGTTTTACTCCTAATTAATACAGCACCAATTCAGTGCACTGAGGAGCCTTTCAGATTTTTCACTGTATTGTCATCAGGGTCATTCAGTGTCAATTGACCAAATGCTTACAGCTTGACCATCTCTGATTTCCTTTATCTTGATGCTTTGATGTACAAAAAGATACTATAATTTTATTTCACTACATGCATTTTATCTCTTGTGGTGTTTTATTATTTCTGCAGCAAAAGACTATTACTTTATGTTGGCCCTGAGAGGTCAAACAGACTGCAACTTAAGAACGCACTAGCAAATCAAAATACACAAAAGATGCTAAATAAAACAACGAAATTAGAAAAGTAGAAAATAAGTAGAAAAAAAAAGGATCACAAAACACAACAGAAGTGCTTCTACAGACACAATAATGTGAAGGACCAGCTGTGGAAGTGACAAAAATAAAAATAAAAAATGCAAAGGATTGCACTGAGACACGCTTAAAAGAAGCGGAAGGTTCTTTAACTTGTGGGGTTTTTTCTATTTCTGTTGTGTTTTTGCTTCCATTGTTTTTTTGCTTACTGTATATTGCAGTACATTTAACCTCTCGGGGCCACCACAGTACGAGTGCATATATAATTTAGCCAAGTGCAAAATACATATTACAAAATAATCTGGACAAGGCAGGAAGCAGGAACTTATGAACTAGGTTCACACAAGGGAACCTGGAACTCACAGAGAACAGTGCAAGAGCAACGCAGCCTAGAGGGACAATGCGACAAAGGGAAACATGAGACAAAATATACACACACAGGATAATGTGGGGACAGACCACAAATGGAACGTAGAACAGAACCAAAAAACAGAACAATATGTCCAAGTCCAAACAAACAGAAAAACTGGTCAGTCAGGAGGCCAATGACTGAGGTGAAGCCAATCAGGAGGCCAGCTGGGTGGCCAGCCACTGAGATGGAGGCTTTTGTTATTGCCTGTAAACAAAAATATAACTCAAATATTCAAATTGGGAAAGTGACACAGAACACTTTCATAAGTTTTGATACTACCAGATAGTGCTGGGCGATATGACGATATATATCGTGTGGACGATAGAAAAGTGTCTATCGTGCCATTTGTCTTCTATCGTTTATATCGTACTAACCCAAATTTTATAAATTATTACATAAAATATATAATTAACCCTTTACAACCGGTCGGACCAGGCACACTCCGTTTTACCTAACTATTTTTAAGTCCCTGTAGAACTGGAACCACATAAGGTAGCGCAATAATTTTTTTTTTGCATGTGAAACCGGAGGAGTTGTACTTACATCTTATTCCATTAGCTTGTCCAAGGTCACGGTTTCCTTCCACATATAACTTTGCAAAAATTGCATAAGAAGCACTTGCAGCAACAAAAACATAATATTCCAAACTTGCAGCAACAAAAAGATAATATTCCAGAAACACGCTTTGCCGACGTTCATAAGACTTCCTACGTTGGCATATACGTCAGCGCGAACTATCGCATGTCCGCCATTACCTGCCCGAAACCGGAAGTGACGTCATTTTCGCAAAAGGGCCTTATAAGCCTATGTTGGTGTTTTTAAAAGACATGTTTGACTTTATGCTTTTCTGTATCGTTTCTGGGATGCTTAGAACTCAAATTACACTGTTGGAAATAGTTTATTTTGATGCATTATAATATTTATTTTCATTTTTCCCTGTAGTATATAAAAATTAGTGTATCTCAAAAATAAAACTATGAAGACACTCAAAATAAATTTCTCGTGGTTGGAAACTTTTGTATTTACAGTTTTGAGGGATACACCTCTTAAATTTTTTTTTAACTAGAAATATATGTAAAAAACAAAACAAAAACGATTTTCAATTTTTTTGTAGTTTATTGCACTACAAGTTTTTGCAATTTATGTAGTTACTATGGACTTAATGCATACATATTATTAAAATTTGGGCTATAACGGTTGTATTGATATATGGAAACTTTAAATGCTCCCACAAATGGCACTACAGCATGTAAAATGTAAAGATAAGCTCTGGCGGACTTGGTTCTATGGTAGGTCTTAAAGGGTTAAATAGGCTGTGGCAAATATATTAGTGTTGTCTTCTCACTACACATGCTCTTAACTTTATGCAAGAAAAAATAAAGTATAAAAAAAAATGATATTTTTTGCAAAGAAACTCCGTCTCGTGGTTTGCGAGCTGGTGCTGCTGTACGTGCACCCGGATTTGCGACATACTTTACGGTAACTCAAAACAAAGACTGCACCGTGGGCACTGGCTGTTTACAGACTGCGTACTTTCTAGATGACCACAGGTCAGGTCGTATATCGTGATATATATCGTTATCGTGATATAAAATAATTCATATCGTGATAAATATTTTTTCCATATCGCCCAGCACTACTACCAGACACCAAATCTTTCAATGAAAGTGAAATTGAAATTGTTAGATGGAATTTTCTTTTTTTTTTTTTTAAATTACAATGTTTTCGCAGCATACTCTTTTTTCCCCACCAGTTTCCTAGGTTAATGTCTTTGTAATACTCAAATCAGATGAATGGTCTCAAAGTACCATTTTATTGTACAGGATACACAGGGCTCGCAAAATCGCTAGCCCGACATCCGGGAGCTAGCGATATCTCCGGTCGGGCGACCAAAATCTATCTCAGCCCCGCCCGTCGACGTCGGGCTAGCGATTTTGCGAGCCCTGGTACACGTCATATATGGTGATCTGTGCTACAAATTTCAACAGCTTTTCAAAAATTCTAGTGTAGGCTGTACTGTCAAATTTTCAAGCAAATTCAAGCTCCCACAATTTTATGCAGAATTTCAATTACACTTTTGAAATTCCATAGTCCTAAAGTCACAGTTTGGCCTAAAACACTTCAATGACATACCTTTAGTAGGTTGTACTAACTAATATGGAATGACCCATTATTATAATTGGCTATAGGTTAACAACTGTATAGGTTGTTTTTTTATGTTGTTACTAGAGATGAACCGATCCGATATTACGTATCGGTCCGATACTGACCTAAATTACTGGATCGGATATCGGAGAGAAATAAAAAAAATGTAATCCGATCCATTCAATATCACAAAAGCACCTCACAAAACTTGCAACATAACATAACCCAGCTCATAACCTTAGCAGGTCGGAGGAGTATGCATCTCGTGATAGAGCGGCTGTGGCATGCGAGACCTCTCGGCGGTCTGGTTGAGCATTTGGAGCCTCGCCACGTGCTTCCAAACCGGCATTTAAAGTTATCCCAGAGAAGTAAAGAAAGTGTGTAAGTTCATCTCTGAATGTTTGTAAAACATTCCCAGCGAATGCTGGGAGCAACTGCCTCTCATTCTCTCCCTCTCCTGCTGCTACTTCAATCATGAAACTGATCAATGATCAGCTGATGGGCTTTTCTGTCGCGAGTCCGTCTCTCTTGTTTGTTTATCGCCCACTTTGCGCCAGAAAGAGGAAACCAGCGGATAAACAACAGCAGCACGTTTAAGCTTGATAAGCTTTTGTTAGAATTTATTTAATACTACTTTCTACACCAGGATCCTTTTCTATGTAGCTGACGGCTGGTAACTGTGCAGGGGCGGGTCTAGCAAAGTTTTGCCTTTGCTAGACTCAGCAAACTCCCAGCAAAACTTTTTGCTGGGAGTTGGCAACCCTATTAGTTAGTGGAAATATTAAGCAACCTAAGTACTCTTTAAGGATGGAGTAGGTTTAAGTTTATTAGATTGATCAGTATTGCTGATCTATGAAATAGTTTGGGTGTAGTGTATTTTTTGCATACAGGTATAACAGAATAGCTTTAGTTTTGTTTTTTAACTTGAGTATGAACTTATACAAAATGCAGCAAGATATTTAAAAAAAAAAAACATTTTATTGATTATAAAATACGCTATATCAGATTTATATCGGTATTGGCAGATATCCAAATTTATGATATCGGTATCGGACATAAAAAAGTGGTATCGTGCCATCTCTAGTTGTTACTATATCATATGACTATCATTTGCAAGTGGACACAGCAGAAGTCAAAAAGAAAAACAGATCACATTAACTAAAGCTTATAAAAATGTATTTTAAGAAGTGATTTAAAGGAAGTCAATGATTATGCAGCTTCATTTCCTTTGGTATGCTGTTCCAAAGTCTAGGGGCCCTGATGGCAAAAGCAGAACCACCTTTAGATTTAACCCTAATCCTTGAAACACCCTGAAGGGCCAAACTTAATTACCTAAGGCCCTCGAATTAGCTAAAAGGAATCAACTTTTATTCCATTTAGCTTGGGGCCAAACTCATATGTTCTTTATAAGAGATCAGGAAAATAGCAGAGAAGGACTCAGTGGAGCAGGAGCTGGTTGATATGATGTCATCTGTAAAAAATAAGAAGAAGAAAAAAAAAAGCAGATATGACCTGCAGCTATGATTCTCTTGTAATTGTTACTCGTAGCACTGATCAAAAAAAAGTTGCCTCAGCTTACTTTAAAAAGGTGTCTGATATGACTGCAGGTTGTTTCCACTCATGTCTAAATCTGTGTTTCACGTTTGTTAGGTACAGGCAGTTCCAGCTGGTAGAATGATTATAAACTCCATGCTATGCAGGACTTTGTTTTTTAGTATTGTTAGGTTGTGCACTGTTGGTGCAGAGGATTCGATGAAGGGTCACGTTTGACTGTGATTATCAGCACTAGCAGCGGCAGCATGTGAGGTAGCATGAAAGGATTAGGAGCCGGATTAGGATTACTGTACAGACCAGCATCATCCATGTGCTCTGATGTGATGCCACTGACACTATGAGGAGCACTCATGGAATAATTACAACGCATTAGTGTGGCTTGAATGTATAAATATGACTTGTAACACGGTTACATCCAGACAGACAGCTCCTCCTGTTTATATTTAGATCATTTTATGGTCGTATCAACTTCTGCCAGGTTTAATCACGACAGGTGTTGAAGTGACAAAGGTACATTCATGCATACTGTGAGGCACGCTCATACCGTCTCTCTCTCTTTTTCTCTCTCTCTCACACACGCACGCACGCACGCAAGCACACACACAGCCCCACAGACATGACAGGCTGAAGATGCATTTCTAATTAATTGCTGACACTGTCATTTATCCCTCTCCTCATTAAAAGGACATGATTTATTGTCAGATCAGCTACCGAGGGAATTTAATTTTATCATCTTTTCATTTTAAACTGTGTGCATGTGTGTGTGTGTGTGTGTGTGTGTGTGTGTGTGTATGCTTCTGTTTTTACAGCAGAGGGCAGATCAGAGGGAGTTTTAAGGCTATGATATATGACCGACATTATGAGGAAATGTACCAGATGGGTAATACTGTGTACGATTATGACAATTACAACTGAAGAGTACTTTTTCATTGCACTTTTTCTTGCTTGTGAACTCATTCCTTTTACAGAGTGGTTTTATGATCTGTTCTGCTGGTAAAACATATCACTCATCTGTTGTGCTTCTACAGAATGGAACAATGAAAATATTGTGGTAACTCCTGCAAGGGATTAAGAGCAAGCTGCGTTACGTAAGACGTCCAACAAAAAAAAACAAATACTTTTTTTTTTTAAGGACGGAACCATTAATGCTGACTGAAAGGTTGCTCACCAAGTTGTTTGTGTGTGCGTGTGCGCGCGTGTGCGCATGTAAAGCAGTTTCCAAAAGCTACTATGCAGGTGTGCAGTGTTGTTTTAAGTATTTTCTGATGTAAAACTGAGTTTAATTTTGGTTGCAGAGGAATAGTTACTGGTGTCAGTAGCCAAACACATCACTCTTTATGTAGCTGTAGTGCACAGCAGGTAACCTCGGCTTCGTAGGCATTAAGTAATAACAACCTCATAGAAGAAAAATACCATGACCACAGAATGGAGACCACCTGAGTGCATACCAACAAAATTTATAATCCCAAACTATACCTGAATATATTTATAACTGCAGGTGTGAATTACTGTCACTCACTGAATTCGAGACCCCATAAATTGGCAGATTAAGGTTTTCTGAGTGCTCCAACAAAAGTGACCAACACTCTGCTGTCTCAGTAACTGCAGACCTTCAAACTTCTAGCATTAACCTCAACACAAAACCTCTGTACTCAGAGCTTTGTGTCATGGGCTTCCATGGTGGAGCAGCTCCTGTAGGTACAATGTTTCTATACTGCTTTTCTACTCTGAGCACTAAAAACTGACACAGTACATTACTATAGTCATATTTTGTCACACACATCATCTGGAGACAAGTAAGGTACAGGCACAATTTGCTTTTCATGATTCCTACAAATCAGTCTGCTTGTTAAAAGCACCTGCCTAATATTTGGCAGGTCAGCTTTCTGCTTCAAAAATAACTCGCTGGCATGGCATAGACTTACCAAGACTTGTGAAGAGCAACATTACCTGCTACCTTAAGACCTATAAGCTTATTTCACCTGTGCTTCCCCATAACTGCTGTTTCGGCAGCATAACAGGACAGATTAGACCACTGAAATCAAAGAATACTGAAGCTGTGTTCAGGGGCCATGTATCAGCATAAATGCCAGGAAACAATGTTCCCCACCTGAACGGCAAACCCAGAGCCTCTTGCAGCCATCTTAGACTCAAAAAACCCAAACAAAGCTTTATTCATTATCCCACCTCTAAAGACACGTCGTTATCACAAAATAATCAATGCTACTTATTTCACCTCTCACTGGTTTTATTGTCGTGGCTGGCTGATACACAATAAAATGTTCAGATTTTCCAACAAACAACATTTCAAATTGTTTAACTTACATATTCAACAACGCACAATCAGCTGTTATCGTTTAAATTCAAAGTAAAGGAAAATATGACATAAATGTACCCTTAGTAAATTCTATTTTGTCACGGTTCAGTAGTGTGGATCCTAATGCACAATTCAACAAGCAGGACAAGATCACAGTTTGTGCTGGTATTCCAAAGGAAAACAAAACCAAAAGCATCTGAGGAACAAGGAATTAACTTAGAGAAAAACAGGGCAATGGAACACACTACCATGTGAAGAACAGCAGAGACTCCTAAAATAAATACACACCAGGTAATGGAGGGGGGGGGGGGTACACCAGGTAATGGAGGGGGGGGGGGGGGGGGTGCACCAGGGAACACAGCTGTAACAAATTAAGTCAATCAACTAGACAGAGAAGCTAAAACTCAGAACGAAGCACATGAAACACAGGACTATCAAAATAAAACAGGGACTATCAAAATAAAACAGGAACTATCACATACACTGAGACCCAGACTAAGACTTATGAACTTGATACAGGTGATAAACAAGCACAGTAACCAGATAGAAGTAACAGAATGAAAGAGGAAACCAGACAACCATGCAAACAGGAGACAGAGAGACCAGACAGAAAGGGGGGCATGACTGGGAACACAGAAAGGGATCACAAACGACGATAACTAAATATTGCATAACCAAAAAGATGAACTAGAATACAAACAGAGGATATAATAAATAGCAAAGAAATATAGAAGCCTGAAGCCAAATTAACACAAGTGATCCTCAAAGCAAAAGGACTCACTAAATCCACAGAGAAACACAAAGCCTTGGGTTCAAGACCCAGAAACCATGACATATTTTACATTAATGACTTTAAAGAAGTGTTTCTTGTCACACATTGAAACCAACTTGAATGTGCCACCTCATGCTCAGACGTGTAAATCCACAGATTTAATATGCATATCTGCACATCACATAACACGCATAGCTGAAATATCAGGGACTCTGACTTTATCAGTCCTGTAAGCAGGAACCTGGCACAACACATGTTCACGCAAACAAAAGACTCCTCCACAAAAATACAATCCCGGCGCCAGCTTTAATGCATCTCTGTAAATCCTGCTGAGGCCAAATGGTCTGTGATGAGTCGCTGCACAAGGACCAGTCCACAGCTCTGAAAAGATTCAGACACATCTAAACACTGCCACAGGTGTTCGTATTAATTTAATTAAAATGACAATAAAAATGTCTTCATCGATATGACATGAATAATCAACACAAAACAGCTGATAACCTAACGGGGGACAGTGGCAAAGGCTGAAAAACACTGGTTCCACTGAAATACTTTTTCTTGTCCTACTCCTGAAATTAAGTGAAATATGTTTGCATTTAATATTCACTTTTCAATGCCAATATTTTCTGACACTGATAGCAAGCCTATAGCAAACCTCCAAAACAACAGCACCCTGTCTACAGGGAAATGCTAAACAACTCAGCCCAACACTGGTACAAAAATAGTCCCAAATGCCATTCTACTTTATGCAAATTAGCTAACTGGTATCGTCATACAAACAGCTCAGCAAGAGAAAACAACCTCATGCAAACGTTTTAAAAAATTGATGGATTCTATTGCATGCAGTGGTTAGATGTTACAATATAAGGCAGTAGCAGTAAATAGAGAAAAGACTTCAGTCTCTGGTGGACATATTAGCACAAGCAGCAAACAAAAACCTACCTGTGGATGCAGCCAACTGACATTAGCAGATGAACCTTTTTCATAGAGTGGGAAAGGCGTGAGTTGTCCGGTGCAAAGGAAAAGTATTTATGTTTATGAAAGTAACAATTATAAAACCAAAAACAACTTTAAGCAAGTTTGCTTACTTTCATGGTAAATGAGTGCCAGGTGTTCACACCCACTGTTAAGCAGTCAGCAGCTAAGAGAACAGCCGAACAGTGGGCGGGGCATAACAATTTAAGTATAAAAAAGGAGCATTGAAGCAAGGGCAGTGTGCCACATGAAGGAACCAGCTCTAAAACTGTCCTTTTAGCAAATTGCAGTACATTTTCCAGCCACTATGATAGACTCACCTGCTAGTGCAAACATTTTCTTGGCAGCAACTATTGTATTTAGGCACGTTGACATGGTCAAGATAATCTGCTGGCGTTCTGACCGAGCTGACTCTGAATGTGGTTGTTTGTTCCAGAAGGGCTGGTCTGAGTGTTTTGGAAACAACTGATATACTGGGATTTTCTAACACAATCATATCTGGGATTTAAAAGAAATATATCCAGTGAACGGCAGTCCTCTGAGTTTTGATTGTTAATGTACTGACAATGAAGTACAACTTTTTCAAACTCTATCTTCTCTATATCATGGTCAAGATGTTGACCAAGGATGGTTAACAGGAAGAAACCTATCTGGTACAATGATAAATCCCAGAAACTCATTTACTTGCTAATGCTAGCTGGAGCTTGGAAGGAAGCGCAGATCGTAACTGATCTCAGAGCTGTGAAAGCAGGGCCAGTGGCAGCTTGCCTCGCTGTCTTGGTTTCCCTTAGTTTACTGTCAAAGACATGAATGTTATCTACAATGGGCATGCGCAAACCACCAGAAAAAAAGTTGGCGGCCTCTCAAGTCACCCTGCTCCAATCAGTGTTAAGGTTAGACGGCCACGCCCTCAGAGACACCTTGCTATGAGATTGAAATAAGCGTAGCTTTCAGGGACAAAAGAACGAGTGAACAGATGCACATATTAAATGAGATGAGAGTTTTTAATTTATGGTTTGTCCTGAGGAAATGTTACTGTGAGGCGTACCAACCAAATGGCCAGTGAGTGTAAGAGGCTGACTTGTGATTTCCGCACTAAGTGGAAAACCAACCAAAGTGCAAAAAAATGTTATAAGGAAAAACTTTTTCATACTTATTTTATAAACCAGCACTTTTTTTTGTAAAATGGTTTGTAAAAAGTTTTCTTCTTGAAAACCAGAAATGAGGTAGCATGAAATTTAAAAAAAATTCAAGTGTAATTATATGAGTATGCATGTAAGTGGAGCTGTAGAAACTTAGAATCTATACTGTTTAGGAAACTTTCATCTGCAAACTCTGCCAGGTAAATGCCACCAACAATTTTATGTCAATATCAAATAGATGCATGCATTCACATTTTTTTCTATATATTTTGACTAAATTAGTTTTTCAAACCTTAAGATTTCTGTTTTAATCCTCTGCAAATACGTTAAACATAACAATATAACAGAATTACACAACACAGACCATACTTTCATAACTGGGGTTTATTAGAATGGCACTAATAAAATTAACACAAACATGAAAGAGGTTGGTTCAAACCTTTGTGTACAGCAGTTGTCAATTAAAAAAATTCAGAGACTTATGAACACTATAGTAAAAATTTTTTTGACTGAGTTGTGATGTAGACAGTTTATTTGCATTTGTTGAAACCATGTGCACTGTGGAGGAGCAGAATGAGCACATGAGAACAGAAAGGGCCTCCAGCAGGCCACTAGTGTGAATGTCTCTGACCAAAGATTAAGAAACAGACTTCATGAATGTGGCTGGGGCCTGACATCCTCCAGTGGGCCCTGTGCGTATTGCCTGGCACCTTTTAGCATTCGCCATAGAATACCAGAATTGCCACTAGCCTTGTGCTTTTCAGTGATGAGAGCAGGTACACACATTAAAGGGTAAATGGTAAACTGACTGGTTCTTATATAGCACTTCGCACAAGCACTTTTTTTCTATGTTCTTTCTATTTAACATTCACATGCATTCATACTCTGATATAGAGCAATTTGGTGTTCGTATCTTACCCAAGGCTGCCCAGCCAAAGATATTTGGTATGCAGACTGGAGCAGACAGGGATCGAAACACCAACCTTCCGGTTAGTAGGTGACCTGCTACAGCCACCCCAGTGTAATAGATTACCTGGTCCATGAGTAAACATATCCAGTATGATTTTTTTTTTTCATTGAGATCACAAACATTGTGACACCGACTTTTGCTAATTATTTCTTCCACACACACTTTTATTACAAAATGATATGAAGAAGAAAATCTTCACACACACAATAGAAAATATGTTGTTCTGCTCTAGAAAATCTGTCACATTTGATTGTTTCTTTAACTCAAAATGGAAGCTATGTTTTCACCCAAACAGATGACTGACTCGTGACTGCAAAGCAGTATAAAAATTGTTTCCCGTATATGATTGAAAAAGTGAACTCAAGCCATTTCAGCTCACAGGCACCGGTCACATTTCACTCCATCCACACTTCTGCCCAGCCGGCTCTCTGCCATCTGGCTGTGACAGACCCGTGGGTCCACAGTGGATGGGCTAATGGTCGGGGAACCCTGGCATGGGAAAGGGCCTGGCAAAAGCTTCAACACGGTGGCGCAGATCTGCGATGCGAGCCACCGTTTCTGGGTCCTGAAGAAGGAAGTTCTTGAAGTCCTGGAGCTTTCCTGCAAACAACAACAGAAAAGAGAAATGCTCAGATGTTTATTCTTAGCTTCCTGTTTCACTACCACCGGGCATTTTGTCTTCTCTCATGCAGCAATTTTAAAGACTGTACACTATGTTTTACTTTATAAATTCACTAATGCTATTACAGTTAATAATGAACAGTTTCAAACTGTGCTTTGGAAAAAAGAATTTAAACATGTTTTAGGCATCCACTGAGCTACAGATTAATCTGCCTCCCTCCTCACAGCAGGCTCACCTGTCTTTTTCTTGACATCCAAGGCAATCTTGAAACCCTCATCCATGAACTCGACAACTTGCACAAAGTTGGCTTCTTTGAACTGTCTCGAGGTCAGGGCTGGAGCACCTGACAGAGAAGAACACATCACTCAGCTTGAAATACGACTATAAACTATATACTTCCTTTTGTGCTTTTCCAGTTTTAAGTTTTTTTAATTCCTGTTCTTGCTTTTTTCTGCTAATTTGGCCATATAGTTTTTAAAAATAGTATAGACTTGGAGCTTCTTAAAAGGTCAGTAATTAATCTATACAGATTCAACTACACAAATACTAATAGCTGCTGTGGTGCAGGACAAAAGAGAAAGTAATAAGTGCAGTGCATTGGATTACAGGTAAGAAATATTGCCTTAAGATAATGCTAAAAATGAGGGAGTGTAGATGAGAAGCTCTTGAACTTCCTGGAAGCTGATTAAAAAGCCAAACAAGTTTAATTAATCATGAACAGCTCAGTGCTTGTGGCTTAATTTGTGGCTGACTAATTTCCATATGCAGAACTACATTTTTAAAAAAGCAACACAGATTAATTGAAGAAGGTGGTGAATGTAAAATAAATCTGACAAAAAAAACTTTATAACACTGCTGAACAACTGATCGGTTTCTTTTAACATTCAAAATGAATATACAGGGAAGCGCATGGTTTCACAACACCCCTGGTGTGTGTTCGGCCAAACACAGTGTGATGTGAAGCTACTTCTTACCTAGTCTGAGGCCACCAGGCGTCAGGGCGCTCTTGTCTCCAGGGCAGGCACTCTTATTGGTGGAGATTGACGCAAGCTCAAGTAACCTCTCAGTCCGAGCCCCGTCAATACCCCTGGGCCGCAGGTCCACGAGGACCAAGTGGGTGTCGGTCCCACCTGGAATTTTTAAATACAGATATTAGATTTAGCTTAAGAAGGAGTACTGCTTGACATTTTCTCCTCTTTTATGTGCTTATCTGATTCATGCTATTTATACATTTCACAACGCTGAAACCAAAAAAGCCAAATTAGATTTTGTTCATTTAATGAGATTTAAGTGTGAAGGAGACAAATAGATCATTTATTTGGATCCCCGTTAGCTTCCACAAGAGTAAATGCACATGTTCCTGGAATACAGGCCGTCAAAATGCACTTTTTTAAGCAGGACACGTAAAAGTCTAACCAATAATAGTGACAACCACCAAAGGTATTATAAATATCTTTATTCTAGACATAATAAACCAAAAAACCCACAATAATCTGAGCTGCTGGATGACTGTGTGAGGCAGTTTGCTCCGAGAAGTCTCTGAAAATATATATATTTTTTGTTTTCCTTTTGTTGTCTTTCTTTTTTTTAAGTGAGGACTCACTAAATTGCTGTTATTTAGGAAATGAGTGGATAATTATGTGTTCAGAGTATCAATGGATGTACCTGATAATGTTGCTTTCTTTAAAAACATGAATAAGTCATTACACAACCTGTCAGCTAGTTTACCTTGCCTGGGCTGCAGGATTTGCTCGTTAGTTCACAAATTTGTTGGTTATGGACAAGAAGACTTTTATACTGATGCTTTTTTATCTTGGTGCTCCTTACATCAACTATACAAAGGCAGCTCTCCACAGCACTTCATTTAATAGTCAAACATTATGAAAATCTATCAGAGTAGCCCATGTGCAACTGTGTGTAATTCTACTACTCTGGAATTATCATTTACAAGTTCATAATGTACAGAGTTCAATTTTCAAGATGGCTGACCATTAAAATAGAGAACTCTACAACATAAATCTCAAAAATCACTCCCAAAGAGAATGACAGTGAGTAGATTAATGGGATAGAGTAAATCACAGGCCAAGTGTGTTCTGGACTGCGTTTTCTTTCTTTTTTTTGCTTGTTTGTTTTCTTAAGCACACATTATGTCTGAAGAATACTGCTAATTAGACAACATTTAGGAACTGACAGCGTTATTTATAACCTGTGGCGGAACAAGAACATTTTAGGCCTCTTCCCACTTTAGTAATGACGCTCTCCATTAGCTGAGACTATGGAAGGTAGTTGTAAAGTGTAACTCCTAGTAATTAGATCGTATGAACTTATTCTAGCTTTGTACTGAGAAAATGCAACTGGGAGATGTTAACTAATTAAATTCCACTTCCAGTTTACAGAGATTTTAAGAGTCATCCAAACGTTATAAGATAAGATATTATTAGTCTCTGTGATAGTTTGTCACCTGAAGGGAACTTAATCAGGAAAGTCAGACAGGAATTGTCTTTAGCAGTTGAAACTAAGTCAACCTAAATTTGTATAGGCTTTGTAAAAGCACTGAATATGTGTTTTACTGGTACGGTCTTCCACTCTTTCCAGTTATTTGGCTAAAACATTTACTAAGGGATTAAAGAAGGGTGTATGTACACACTGCAGAGTAAGCACAGGACAAGTCTGTATTTTTTAGAGTATCAATTGAAGGCTATACATCAAAAAACAGCTGAGGCCAGCGTATTGGATTCAGTACAAGATTCAAGCATTTGCTCACAACCGCAAAGTGACCACTTTCATCTGATTTTATTTTCTTGACTGACAAGGCAGGCACAGCGACATTAGCCTATTTGCACATCATGAATTTAAATGGATTTGTGCTTTTTTTCTTGCTGTGTAATTTGCATTTTGTTACAGGACATTTTATGTGAATTTTCAGTGTTAAATGCTCTGTGCCGAGTCTGTGACTTGGAAAATAAAGAATTAAATGAAGTAAATGCACACTAGATTACCTGATACCAGAGTGTAGCCTTTGCTGAGAAGAGCTGCAGCCATAGCCTTGGCATTCTTTAGCACCTGGTCAATATACTTCTTAAACAGGGGAGACTGTGCCTGGACACACAGAACCAAAACCATACAGTAAGTTTATCATTTGGCTATCAAAAATAGATACAGACATCAAGAAACTGTATGATGTAACTGCATCATGTCTAAAGTTTTATTAACAAAAACTAATGTTATATGCATCTTGTGACAGAACAGATTACTTCCCCTCTGCTGACTGAAGTTTATGCAACATGTTCTTAAGGTTGTGCAGACCTGTCTGAGCGCCACTGCTACACCACCAATGGCATGGTTATGAGGTCCACCCTGCAGGGAGGGGAAGATGGAAAAGTTGACCCTGTCCTCGAGGTCGTACATGATTTCCTTTCCCTTTTTGTCAACTGAGCGAACACCCTTTCGATAGAAGATGAGACCAGCCCTGGACAGAACAGAATCTTTTACTGATGAAGCACTTTTACTATTCTCTAAAAACCAAACCAGGTTTGCTTCTCAGTAATTTCATTTTTGTTCCCACCCGTGTCTCTTACAGTTTGACCTTACCTTGCTCCACGGAGGGACTTGTGCGTGGTGGAGGTGACCAGGTCAGCATGTTCAAAGGGCGAGGGGATGGCTTTGGCTGCCACCAGGCCACTAATATGAGCCATGTCAGCAAGCAGGTAGGCACTGATGTTGGTGCACAGCTGGAAGAAAAAGGGGCAGGATGAGGGAACAGTTATAAAATTAAGACAAACATGTATACACATGTGGCAGGAAAGTTCCATTTTTTTCAATACAAGATCAATATGACAAAGACCAAAGAATTGATTGTGGACTTTATGAGGATCAGGAAACATGTGACCCCTGTTTCAATACTGGAGGTCGATGTGGACATTGTGGAGGACTATAAATACCTGGGAATACACACCGGCAATAAACTGGACTGGGTTAAAAACACCACTGCACTCTACAAGAAGGGCCAGAGTCGTCTGTATTTTCTGAGGCGGCTGAGGTCTTTTAAGATCTGTCAGAAATGCTCAGAATTTTCTATGAGTCTGTTGTGGCCGCTGCCATCCTCTATGCTGTTGCATGGTGGGGCAGCAGGTTGAGGGTCACAGATGCCAACAAATTCAATAAACTGATCTGAAAGGACAATAATGTTGTGGGGATGGAGCTGGACTCCCTTAAGGTGGTGTCGGAGAGCCGAATTTTGTTGAAAGTAAGGACAATGCTGGACAATACCTCCCACCCACTCATCTGTGCTGACCAGTCACAGGAGCAGTGTTAAGTGAGAGACTAAGATCACCCAAATGCACCACTGAAAGACACAGGGAGTCAGTCTCACTGTACAACTCCTCCATCTAATACACAGTACACAGTGCAATAGTTACACCCTTAATATTTGCACATCCTCTACTGTGAAAATAACAAAGTTTTACTTAATAAAGTTTCACCTACTAACCGCAAGGTTGGTGGTTCGATCCCAGGTCTGCTCCAGTTGGGCAAGATACTAACCCCCATGTTGCTCTCCTATCAGAGTATGAAGTATGAATACTCCATTGGAGAATGAATGTGTGTGTGAATGTTATAAAGGAAGCAGTTAGTAACAGCTTAGAAAAAGTGCTTGTGTGAATGAACAAGTTGTGTAAAGTGCTTTGAGTGCTCAGGTAGAGTAGAAAAGCGCTATAGAAGGACCAGCCCATTTACCATTTAGATACAGCCACTTAAAATAGCATCCTCATTGCTGACAGGACCATGATGGATACCTAGTGGATTCCTGACCAATTGATCCGTGACTGTAATGATATCCCCCCTGCCAGGAATGTTAACGCCCCCAAGCAGCATTTATGAAAACCAGTGGTAATGTCTTAAGCATCCACCAGGGGGCGCAGTTCTAATTGAAGTTGATTCATTACAGCTTTCTACACATACAGCCATGCATGTTTTCGCATTGATCAGGGTTTCTATAAATATACCAACAGAGGTTGTGCACACTGAACTGATGCTTGCATTCTATAGTTATTACTGAATGATGTTTCTGAATACGAAAGCATGGCACTGCAATGTTTTTTAAATTCAAAAATGAAACTCGAAATTTAAACGCAAATTGATTATAGGTTGGTCCTGTCAGAGAAGAGTGTATTTTAGATGTGATATCAAAGGACCATGAGAGCACCATGATAGCAAAAACAATGTATGTGCCACTATGAAATATAACAGAAATATGTTGGGCTCTGTTCAAAATTTTTAAGTCTCAGTGAAACACTTCTATACTGCAGGAGAGGGAACCAAAGCTTTGGTACTGCCGTTGCATCTACTGCACATATAGAGACAATCTGCGCATGCTAAATACTGTATGCATTGGCTTTGGAAATAAACAAACATTCATTGCAGTAACGATCACAGTTATGCATGGTTGCTTAGTAGTCAAAGCAAAAAGTTGCCTGCCGTTAATACTTGTACCTCACATGTGTCTGATTCCTTTTATAATACTGCACTGTGAAATGGACACTCCAGATGCAACAACAGATACAGTGCTGGTCCCCCCAAAAGTTTCCAACCTTTCAGTTACTGTTACGTTAAATCAATGTAGTAGTCAATTTTAAATTTAAACAAGCTCCGACTGTGTCTTGATGCATGCCCAGTCATCCAGGTAAGGAAATCCCAAAAAGTTGATTCTGTTCATCTGGATGTAGCGTTTTCAGTGAGAGAAACATTCATCACTCATTCAAGAAGTCACTTGGATGAGTGATGAGCTATAACAGTAACAACAAAAACTGAATATGAAGTAGGAAAACCTTAAATATACTACTACTCAACGTTCTCTCTAAGCTGCGCGCGTGCGCAATTGCGCACTGCTGGCACGGTCTCTGCGCACAGAAAATCTGCGCTGCGTACAAAAAAAAATCCAACCTGAATTGAAATTAAAATTAATACTTTAACAATTCTGTTTTGCAGTGTTAGTCAGTAAGTGACTGGCTGCTCCCGTATGGGATTAGAACGATTCCACCTTATCCCATAATCCAGCCAATGATGCGATTCACATTCGTATATACACAGCTAATCAATGTCGTTGACAGGCTATGACAGCGTCCTTATGTGCCGACACCGGTGTTTTAGCTAGCAAAGCGGCGTGGCTGATGTGGAGTGAAGCCACGTTAATGACAACATGTACAACCATTGGAGATGTGAGCAGGACAGACGGAACAATTACGGAAAAAGTGTGGACTTTATACCAGTTTTTAAATTGTGTTGATAGGCCACGTAAAACCAGAGTTATGATAAAAAATATATGCAATGTTTGGTTTTCTTCCTGAATACTATCGTTGTTTATATTTACTGCAGAAAAAATGGTAAAAAGAAAAACGCTAGAAAGCACTCTCACATATATATAGCACACACATATATATATATATATATATATATATATATATATATATATATATATATATATATATATATATATATATTTTTTTTTTTTTTTTTAACTTCCAATAGTGTTAACATACTACACAGGTCATGAACAAGATTTTTTTAAATTTTCATTGTAAGTGGGCTAAAGCAGTTAATTAAAAGTAGTTTAACATAAATGTAAATGCTGTAATTTGATTATTTTAATAAACCATGTAACTTGGATGGATTCGATGCTGGCGTGACCACAGTGCACACGTCTGCTGTTGCTCACAGTGGTCCAAGGGACCGCTCAGGGAGCTTGTGTGTTCGCTCAGACACATGAAAAATTAGAGGGAACATTGCTACTACTCATATAGTAGTACAGGTCCCGTTTTTGGGAAGGCACCATGAGATTGCTTTGTCTGTTCATATTCCCAAAGACCCATCCCAAACAGCTGATAAGTTACACACCCATGCACATCTATCAAGTTAAAACTGGTCCAATAATTTAGCTTGAAACAATGTTCAAAGACAGGACATAAAATAAAGAGCAGCCAATGTCCAAAGAACAACTTTGAAACACCTTCATAAAAGAAAACTAGGTGAAAATCTGGCCTGTCTTATGCAAAATTTAGAAAAATTATGGGGCACTCAAGACTCTTGCACAATATAAGAGTTTAAAGAGTCTAAAGAATAAATCAAAATATTAAATTTCAACCTAACAAAAAAAATGAAGGACATGCTCAAAATTCAAACCGAGGTCTGTAGAAGTAACGACCCAGCAAACAACAGGCTAAATAAAAAATAAAGTTCTACCAGTCTCAGAAATAACCTTCACATGCGGTTTGGTATCTATGAAGAAGCTTGTGTGCAAGAATATTATTTTCTGTATTAAATTTTCTTTTTAATTTGATCTATTTATTAGATTAGATTGAAATGGATGAATGAAGAACTGCTTACTGAAAACAGTTTTGGCGATTTGCTGTGTAAAATGTCTGAATGGTCGAACTGACTGTAAAGTTTCATCCATGGATTTTACATTTTCAAAATTGAACTTTGAGTTTTTATACTTTAATGGGTGAAATGTTTACAACGAAAACTAACAAAAAATGTGAAATTCCATTCAGTTTTATTTATATAGCCCCAAATTAAACCAGTGGCCTCAATGCACACAAATCTATTTAATACTATTTTTTGTCTCCATTTATTTATTTATACTATTTGTGTTTTATCTGTTCTAGTTCTATTGTACATATTAACTGGCATCTGTTTGTGGACAGCAGAGAAAGAATTTCATTGTACAGAGAAATGCTTACTTTGTACACATGACAATAAACGCTTTGAATCTTGAATGTTTATATTATTAGGCAAAGAACCTACAATAATACTGAGAAAATCATCTATAGCTAACTATCCAAGTCATTTTTTAAGACAATTTCCTTAGAGATTAATAAAGTATTCTGAATCGGGTGCAGTTCACTGTGCTTTACAAAAGCTTTAAATTAAAATCACTGAGCCTCCAGGATTAGCCCGAAAACTATGAGGTGAAAATATATTCTCTTTTCCATCTGGATTAGATTTGCAGTGTAAGGTTTTTGGCCTTTCTTAGACACCGTCCCCTGCTTTAAGGTGACACAGTACTGAGTTCAGAAAAAAAGTTCAAAAGAGAGCCGAAGCTATGATGTCCCATCTGGACAAGCCTCTGTTCCACTAGCTTCTGTTACTCAGCGTAATCTTACTTAGCATTTCTTTCATGGGCCTTTTTTTTTTTGTGGGGGGGGGGGGTCTTTTTATGTTTTGGAACAAATCAGTGCTCACCATGTTTAAAAATTGTAAACACTTATGATTTGCTCTTATGATAAGAATTAAATAAATAAATTAAAATAAATTCCTACTGATCTCTGCCATCTGTAAAGTTCTCTGCTCACAGTGCTCAGTTGGACTTTACTGCAGACATATTAAATATGACCCCTAAACTCACCGTGGACTCTGCCAGGCGGTTACGTCTTTTCCAAAAATAAGTGACTTAATGAAGACACCCAAGCCCTGATAAAGCTCAAACTTAGCACCTAGGCTTTAGTGAGTTTTTGACACTGCTCAAATATCGATAAATTACATTGTGTATGCATGTAAAATGTTTTTCAGATACAATGTCTTGGCACTACATTTACATTTACCCCCCCCCACAGTTAAGATTTGAGGACTAACTCCATCTGTTAACGGTACCCATGTTCTCTAAGGAAAGACATTTCAAATGAGAGCTGGTGTAATTACATTCTTCAGCAGTCTTCAGAGGCCTGAAATATTATAACGCAATTCAATAAATCCTTGCTGTCTCTTGCCAGCATTTATTGAAAAAGGCACAAACAATAAATAGCTCGCTAACATGCAAATGACTCGCTGGCGAATGATCAGAGCAGTAAACAATCTTTTTAGTGCTCCAATTAATATGCATTATCGTGACAATCTCTCTTCCTCTCATATCTGAACTGGATCTGCACGTTTATTAGATTAAAAGGAAAGAGGGTAAAGAACACAAGAGGGTGAAGCGCGGCAGTTGATGAATACCGATAGTAAAAGAAAAAAAAAACACACAAAAAATGAACAACTCTACAATCTAGGTAGCTCACCCCCGCCTAAAAATGTGAAGTCTGCCTAACAGATTCTGCCATAAAACAGAGAACAGTTGCACAGAGACATGCCAGGGGGAAAATATGGCCCCTCTTCAGGCCTAGTGGCAAAGTAGTTATGGTGCTTAATAAAAACACAGCTCTGTAATGGTGGGACACTCCATCTGATGGTACTAGCTAAAGTGGAGCTCTGCAACAAAGGGAAACAGTCATGGAGTGAATGAAGTGAATCAGCGGGTGGGTATAACAAAACAGATAAAGGGGCCTCTTGTGCACCGTCAAAGAGAACAGTGAAGTGTGTGGTTAAAAGTTCCTACTGAGTACTTGTGACTCAGTGTGAGTTGAGTAGTCAACAGAAGAAGAAAGCAGCTGTGTGTAAAGTGTGTAATGACCCTGAAATTAGTTTGTGTTTGGAAAATGTTGAAGCTTCAAAGTGAATGCTCTTTATTTAGAGCAGACGAGTCTCCATTTCTGTCGGACGAAATTAGCAAAGACACAGTTTGAAGTAATGCTGGCGAGATCTGACCTGTCGGTATGGGAAGCTGGTGTGTTTGGCATTACAATGCAAAGAATGGAAAAAGGCGGGGTGATAACGGGGTGAGCTGTGAATGCAGAGAGTTCTCCGTGCACCTTCTTGATGCGGGCATAGTCAATGAGCCGGGCATAGGCACTGGTGCCAGCGATGATGAGCTTGGGCCGGAACAGCTTGGCCGTCATCTCCATCTGGTCGTAGTCTATAAGTCCTGTTGCAATCTGCAGAAAGGGAGACAGATTGAGGAAACAGAGAAGATGAAGGAAGAGTGTGAAAGAATAAAGAGAAAGTGGAAGAAGAATATGAGAATATTAGAGGGAATGTAAGGGTCAGGAGAAAAAAGGAATATGTAAAGATCAAAAAACTGTCAGATATCTGAGTATCAAGAGCAAACATATCTACACGGAAGAGAGATTTTTTCCATTTGAAGCTCATTTGAAGCAGCTGTATTTGAAGTACTTTGGCTACCTTAAAAGGGGAAGGAATTTATCTAAAGGAGGCATTTACACCTATCATATCATGGAAGAAGATGGAGCAATTGCAGTAATGCACCCCTACTTATCCTAATTTAACCATTCAGGGACCTGCTATGCTGGTGCAATGAACCTGAACAGATCAGGTTGGTTTCGAGACCCTCTCTGCCCCCTTTTATTAAAATGAACAATGTAAGAAACACATTAGACAATCCATTTTTTCCAGTAAATGCAATTTGAAGTCACATGAAATGGAGCCAGGCTCACCCTGTCCAGTGACCGATATGCCTGATGCCTCATAGTGAAGTTTTGCCCCTCTAGTCCACCTTTAAGCATCAGAAAAGAGAGGCAGTGAAAGACACCAGAATGCAGCCGAAAAACAAAGTGAGGGACAAAAACAATGGTGAATAAGGCAGACAGAGACAAGAAAAAAAAGAGAGAAAAGGAGGAAGGAAAGCTTTATTTAGACAACCCGATAATCTCCCATCTCCAGAGCACATCTATGGATGCCCCCTCACTCCATCAACCTGCTCATTGTGAAGACAGAGCCAGTAGTGCTGGCCAGCTTGTCGATTTCCCATTATCTTTCTCACAGAGGGGTCCTGCTTGCCCATACATCAGCAGGTCTGGACACACAGACTCTCATGACCATCCATCAGCTGCTACCAATACTGCCACGCAACTATGACCCCAGAAATAAAATATTCTACACTAAATATAGTCGAGTGATCATAACTTTATGTTAATTTAAAAAAATCAATTGTTAAATCAGATGCAACCTAACTTAACAGATGCTGGTGCAGGTGGAAAATACTTTGAATGTGTTACAAGTATAGCAGCAGGACTACACGGTGACCATATATTGACTATAAACTTGCGAATTGCCCTGTATCAGCAAACAGCTGCCAGCAAGTGTCTGTTGCGTTTAAGTTTTGTGAAGTTAGACACTAAATCCCTAGCCACACTGCCTCATGTCTTCCCTCTGGGGGCAGGGAAACAAACAAGATTTTCTAAAAGGCTATCAGTGTCTTTACATTTCTTGCTCTTTGTGTTTCTTTCAATGAATAAGTTAATAATTTTAAACAAAAAGAGTAACACTGAAAGAACAAGACATGTAAAAAGATTAAAATATAATTTAGTTATTCCAGGTGTTCACATTTGATGAACACAAGCTGGCCAACACTGTCAGCATAACTGCCAATATTATGACAGCAATATAAGACGTGGCTTATTGCTCAGTGTACATTTACTGTAATGTAGCAGTAGTCAATATTACAGTATTATTTTAAGTTTAAATTCTATTATAAGAAGAACTCCTAGCAAAAAAAGGTGTGTGTGTTTCGGCCTTGTGCAATGTGTTTCAGAAAATACAATTTGCAAGGACAGCACTGAACCTGTTATAAACATCTTACTCTAACATACTGAAAGCTTGACTGTCTTAACAATTGCTGGCTTATTGGCTTTTGGAAGACTTCTCACACTGACGTTGGTAAGACATCGAAAATACATCAGTATATCTGATTGGGGGTAGAGTTTTCATACTCTACCCCCAAAAAGCGAATCGTTCTACACTGGTATAAATAGTAGGGCTGTGCGATATGACTAAAATCTCATATCCCGATATGATATTTCTTATCCCGATAACGATATATATCGCAAAATAGTGCATTTTCTGTAAATTCAGTGAATCCCAGGCAACTAGACTTGTGTGAAGTGTTTTCAGCTGGGCGTCGTGTACCTGAAGTCGAGTGTTTTGACTGACGCATTAAACTATACATTTTTAGACATAATTTGTAACAGCTGCCATTTTCTTTGTATTTATTACATGGTGTGCTGTGGGGAAAAGCCTGTTCTAACGTTTGAGTCTAAGGTTTATTTTGAGCACCTGAAGGCTCTTTTTTGCTTCTCATCTGTAAACTCTCTCCATACTCTTTCATTTGATTCTTGCGTAGGTGGTTGAAGAGGTTTGCCTCCCCCATGTTTTCTGATCCGTGTCAGACTTTTCATAACCAAACCATGTCCATGCTACAGAGGTAGCCCCTCGTTTAGGAATAAGGTCCTTGATTTGTTTTGACTGGTCCTTCTGTTTGGAGCTACCTGGTTCTGCCTCATCTTCACTGGCCATGCTGGTATTCTCTGTGCCTGCATCCATGTGGTGACTGTAAGCGCCATTTATAGTTACCTTATGTTTTTATTTCAGGTAATTTGTTTGACGCATATTCTGAAATTTGATGTTTGAGAATAATGTATATCATTTCAGTGTATTTTGAAAAGTCTCAACGGGATCTTGAGCTTTATTGTGAAAGGTTTATGTAGAAAATAAACAAGCGGACGGCGGAACCACACGATGATTTTACCGTTGTTGTTGCTAACGAAAGTACGCGTAAAAACAGTCGCTTGTCCGTCCATAGTGTGGTTATTTTAAATAGCCACTACAGTGACTATCAAAACGATGAAAAAATATTGCCGTAAACAGCTTATTTTGCGACACCACAAAACAAACGATAGCGTAAAATGAAACGATGTTTTCATATCCAATATGTATCATCCTATCAAACAGCCCTAATCAACAGGTGTCAGTAGATATTAGTAGAAGGTTTTTCTACTTAGATTTAGCTTGTAAGGCATTGTCTCAAAATAGATTGAGGTTGCAGAGATTCTTTTCACATCAGACATGTAGCCGTGAGACAGACTGGAGTGAGAAAAAACAATATATACATAAAGAATAAAATATGGAAGCTCAAAGACTCTGTTTGTAAACCTTTTCACAAAATTTTATTCAATATGAATATCAAATTTGTAGGAAACTAAAAAAGGGAAGTGACACACTACAGTTGACCAACAACTTGGGTGGTTTTAAAAGTGTGTGGATGAAGAAAAAACAGGACCAACAATGAAAATAAAGCAACAGTGAATACTAACTGTCCACCATCAGATACGTCCAGGCCCATGATACGATCGTGGGGATTGAGTACAGCGGTGTAAGTGGCAAAGTTGGCAGGAGAGCCAGAGTACGGTTCGACGTTGACGCCCCACTGAGCTGGATCCAGGTCAAAGGCCTCCAGAGCTCGCTTCTGACAGAGCAGCTCAATTTGGTCAACCACTCCTCCTCCACCATGAGACCTGTAATGGAAAATTTGTTTCAATTCATCTAATGTCCATGTGCTATTGGTATGTCATTGTGACTTCCTGGTACAAAGACGAGTGCTTGAGGATGGGAAAAGAACTAAGTGTAAGCTGTGTTAATAATAATAATACATTTTATTTGAAAGCGCCTTTCAAAACACTCAAGGTCACTGTACACAATAGAGTAAAAAGCAACATAAAAGCAAGGAGTTTACACAATCATAAAAGCATAGGATATAAACAAATTTAAAATAGTCGAATGGAGAGGTTATGTAGGATAGGCTATTTTGAACAAGTGGGTTTTGAGTTGGGACTTAAAGAGAGAGAAGGTAGAGATATTTCTTAAATCAGGAGGTAGGGAATTCCAGAGTCGTGGAGCAGAGCAGCTGAAAGCCCTGCTCCCCATGGTGACAAGACGGGGGGAGGGGACAGAGAGTGACAGGGAAGAAGAAGATCTGAGACAACGAGATGGAGTGGTGATGTTAACCAGATCAGAGAGATATGGAGGAGAGAGATGATGAATAGCTTTAAATGTGTACAAGAGTATTTTGAAATTGATACGATATTTGACCGGGAGCCAATGAAGCTGCTGCAGGACAGGAGTGATGTGGTGGACAGAAGGGGTCCTGGTGATGATACGGGCAGCAGAGTCCTGGACGCGTTGAAGCTTGTGGATGGATTTTTGAATAAGACCAAAAAGAAGTGAATTACAATAATCAATCCGGGAAGTAACAAGGCTATGGACAAGAATGGCAGTGGCATGTGGGGTGAGAAAAGGACGGAGACGATTAATGTTGCGCAATTGAAAATATGCAGACCGAGTGACATTATTAATGTGTGAATTGAAAGATAAAGTACTGTCGAGGATGACACCCAAACTTTTCACAGAGGAAGAAACGAAGACCGGCAAGTTATTGACAGTAATAGAGAAACTGTTAGTTCTGGATAATGTTGATTTAGTGCCGACCAAGAGGAGCTCGGATTTATTACTATTGAGTTTGAGAAAATTAGAAGAGAACCATGAATTTAGTTCAGCTAAGCAGAGGGTGAGGGAGGATGGGGGAAGAGCAGAATTAGGTTTAGTGGACAGATAAAGCTGGGTGTCATCGGCATAACAGTGTAAATGGATATTGTATTTACGGAGAATGTGTCCAAGCGGTAGAAGGTAGATAATGAAAAGAAGGGGCCCCAGGACAGATCCCTGGGGCACGCCAGTGGTCAGAGGAAAGGGCTGAGAAGTAAAGGATTTGAGTTGAATGAACTGAGTGCGATCAGATAGGTATGATTTAAACCAGGCTAATGGAGCATGGGAGAGACCGATGGAGGCTAGCCTACTGAGAAGAATGGAGTGAGAGATAGTGTCGAAGGCAGCGCTCAGATCGAGGAGAATAAGAATGGAAAGTAAACCGGAGTCAGCTGCCATAAGAAGATCATTAGTTATTTTTACAAGTGCTGTTTCAGTGCTCTGGGAGGGGCGAAAGCCAGACTGGAACTGTTCATACAGATTATTATTAGTTAAATGTGAGTGAAGTTGCGTGGCAACTATTTTCTCAAGAATTTTAGAAAGGAATGGCAGATTGGAAATAGGCCGAGAATTCTCAAAATTATTGGGATCTAGACCAGTTTTTTTTTAATATTGGAGTGATGGCGGCAATTTTGAGGGAAGCAGGAACAGTTCCAGTGGTAAGTGAAGAGCAGATGATAGCAGATATGAAGGGAAGCAGAGAAGGTAAACATGCCTTAACCAAAACTGTAGGAATGGGGTCTAGCTGACAAGTAGAAGGTTTTGACTTACAGATGAAATCTGAAATATCAGTAGCCGAGGGGAGCTGGAAAGCAGAAAAACAGTGTGATGGGAGAGGAATTACACAGGAAGAGCTAAATGGAACATCGGAAACCAGGTCTTGGTGTATTTTGTGAATTTTCTCAATGAAAAATGACATTAAAGAATCACAGAAGGAAGATGAGTAAAGGTGAGCAGGTAAAAAATCTGGTGACCTGAAAGAAGAGTTGAACAGTGAAAACAGTATCTTGGTTGAGTCATCTTTTGAACAGATAATGGTGGAGTAGTAAGCAGATTTTGTTTGATAAATACACTCCTTATAATACATAATATGATTATTAAACATTTCCTTGTGGATATTCAGACCAGTTTTCTTATAAAGGCGCTCAAGTCGTCGTCCTTTTGCTTTCAGGAGTCTGAGTTCAGCTGTAAACCAGGGTGCTGACTGAGAGAAAGATACAGATTTGGTTTTGAGTGGGGCAACAGAGTTTAGAATACTATTGAGACTAGAGTTATAATAGGAAACTAAGTCCTCTTGGGTGAGCAGGTTATGAAAATGCAAATGACTAGAGAAAGCAAAAGAAAGAGTATCAGGATTGATTTTCTTAATATTCCGAAAAGAAATGGTATGAAGGTTCTTGATTATAGAAAAGGTCATTTTGATATTGAAAGAAAGAAGCAAGTGGTCAGAAATTAGCAGTTCATCAGCTTTGCAGTTAAAAGGAGTAAGTCCAGAGCAACAAACTAGGTCCAAAGTATGGCCCTTAGTATGAGTAGGAAAGTTTATGTGTTGTTTAAAGCCAAAACTATCGAGGGAGGAAGAGAAGTCTTTGGTGAAAGGATGATCACTGTTATCCATATGAATATTGAAGTCTCCCAAGAGTATGATATTAGGGGAAACAGTAGCTATGTGAGTCAGCAGATCAACAAAGTCACTTATGAAGACAGAATTAGACTTTGGAGGGCGGTAAATAACAGCTATGACAGTTGGAACAGGTCCTGACAGTTGAAAAACAATGGATTCAAAGGAACTGTAGACAGGTACAGATAACGGCGTGACTTTCCAGTTCTCGCGATAGATTACCGCGAGACCTCCACCACGGCCGGACTTACGAGGTTGACAGGTGTAAACAAACCCCTGGGTGGTGGAGTCGTTGAGCGACGAAAAGTCATTGGGCTGTTGCCATGTCTCAGTCAAACAGAGACGTGGCAACAGATAAAGCATGCATGACATGCTTTATCTGTATTCACTATCTGGTTGGTCCCTTAAACCAGAGATGGTTCATTTTTGGCCAGCAGAACAATGCCGTGAACACAACGGCCAAGCCAATGTGGTGAACTGCTGTTAACTGCATTCCATGCAAATACAAAATGAAATTATCATTCATCAGATTAGCTATACCAGTCTGTTCAGTCTTTTAAATCTATTTTTGTTACAGCCTGATGGGAACTGCCTATATAGCCAACAGCAATCACCAGCTACTTGCTATCTATTTGTCTGTTGCTTGGGATTGAGCAGGTAGAACATATTGGTAAAAACCAACACTATGACAGGTGTACATTATGGACACAAATGTTCTCCATAGTCTAGAGTCATCAGTACAAGCAAACCCTCTAAGTAAAGCACTAATTTTGCATTGTCATTTGGTACATCGCTGTAAAACTGTTTAGACTACAGCCCCTTTAAAATATGTTCACACATTTTCACAAACAGTAATTTTAGTCAAGAAAGATCTACACCAACCTAGACCCAAAACTTCCACAGCAGATCTGAGGCATCTCCGGTGAAAATCAAACCTTTTCAGTGGAATTACAGATGAAGGTGCAACAGATGGCTACTTTACAAACCACTCACTCAATGAGATCATCCTTTTGTTTCATTACATTAAAAGTGGGAGAAAAAAACAACAGATGAGTGGGATGTCGGGGGGGAAAAAACAAAAATTAAAAACACAGTCAGTGGGAGAGAGATTTGTGGTAGGATTGTATTCCAGGAATCAAAGGCATCAAATGAGAAGAATTTCAAAACATGTCATCTTTCTGGTTGCTGCTGATAAATGCGACTTATCTGAAGGAAATAACAGAACTAAACTGAAAATAGAAAACATGCAACTATCAGCCCGGCACTAAATTCTTCAAATATAACCCCTCAGGAATTTTCTTTGAAAAGGCAGAGGCTGTGGATTATATACCTGGTATGTACCAGTGTGTGTTTGTGCATGTCTGTAACAAATATCCTCAAGCACATAATATTAATAGTGAAAACAAACAGAGGTGTGGCTGAATAAAAACTTACTTTATGACAGGGTTGCGTGAATATTTGTTGGTAAGACAGGAGCCAAGAACTTCCTGAGCTGCTCGGCTGCAGAAATTCTGCAATGAGAACACACAAGCGGACACACACTCAGATCAATGGCACGAGTAGACAGAAGGGACAACGACAGCAAATTAAAGTCTGTTAAGTGATAGTGAGAAATCCCCCTCCGGCTAGAGGCAATCATTACAGTATTGAACCTCTGGACTTCCATAGACTAACACTCTGCACTTCACAATGATTATCCCCTTGCAGCTGGAGGATACAAGATAATGCAATAAATGTTTCTGCACATGCTGAATTACATCGGGATCGTTGAGACGCACTGAGAGACAAACAAATTTTAGTCATTATTGTTAGAGGAAAAAAAGTGTACTGTTTCCTTTGTATCTTTTCAGTTTGCGAAGATGAAATTTATTGGCTGGACTCATTGACTGATGATGTCAGTAGATGCGTTCCTTTGCCTTTTTTTAAATCTGCAATTACTGCAATACAGTAGAGCTTGACCAAAATCGTAAAATCTGAGTGATGCAGCCCTGACTGTGTAGCATAACTCTTTTGTATATCGTCACACTGGTCAGTAACAGGATCTGACATAAAATGAACACAGACAAATATAGTCTGAATTCTGCCTCTCTGAATGGGGTGGTGGTGGTGGTGTATTGTTATGCAAATGCTTCACCTGTGAGCCAAGAGGAGATCAAGGCAGATAACAGCTCCAGTAACAGCTTTCTACTGCATCCGTCTGTCATGCCAACTACTGTGCATATATTAGAAAGGAAACGCATTTGCTTCTTAGTGTCAGTGTGTGTGTGTGTGCAAAACTGTACGTCTTCTCATCGAAGGAATGTCTGTCTGAGCTGTACTGTGATGTGACTTGCAGAGTGAGCTGGGGAGGAGGCAGAATGAAGATATCAGCTTTATCTCACACTAGAGTGGTCAGGCTTTGTGTTGAGAGGGGGCTGACATACTCCACTGAACAACTACTGTGGCGAAGAAGAAACAGGAGGAGAGAGAAGGAACAGCAGAAGATAAAACCTCGTCTGCTCTTCTGAATAGTAAAATTTTTCATTTCAGTCCATCCAGCCTTGGAATGAAAACAAAGAGCTGCCTGAATCTTTCTGATAACTGAGCTAGTCTCGCTTACAACAAGCAGAGTTTCTTATAAGTGTTTTAACTATTAAAGAAGTCGAGTTTGAATGACTTCCAGCCTACTGTGTACAGTTCCTCAGTGAGTGAATAAAGAATTAACAGCAAGCTGGATATGAATTTATTCCTGTCAGAGATCATGACATCAGTTTATGAGTTGTATGTGTGAGACAAAAGTTCAGTTTTAGAAGCTTCAAAGGCCAATGGAAATATTTAAAACAGAACATTTAGAGGTATACAACATTAATGCAGACAGCAAGAGGATTCAAGAATAAATACTTTGGCAGAGTGTGAATTTCAAATGCTATACCCACGATCATGTGTTGGATTTGGTGTGCACATCTATCACAAGACCTCAAAGGCTTTTCCCTCACTTTTCCAGCCAGCAGTAACACGTAAAATAACTAGAATAAATAGCCCAAAGTCAGCGCATTAATTCATTAATCAGAGGAGATTAGTTATTCTCAGACAGTTGCACTGCTAACATGTCAGCTCTCTGAGACACTGAATAACTGCTTACACTGACCATCTTTGATTAAAAAAAGAAAGACAATTGAATCAATACAAAAAAGTGGAACGAGTGTCTGACTGACTAAACCCTTTTAAAAATAAGTTTTTTTTAACAAGTGAGTCTGTCGCCTTACAGCTCCATGACAACAGTTTTAAAGGACTGGGAAAAATTCAATCGCCTGTTCTCAACTGAGTGTTTTAAGGTGGTAATCATGGCTTATATATTTCAAATAACCATCCGCTTCAATCAAAATGAAGAGAGGAAACAAAAATCATTTATACATTAACATAAAAAGTGTGCGCTGACATATTCTGACTTTCAATGTAGGTTTCTATATAGATTTACTAGCAAGTTGCACCAGTTCAAACTGGGTTTTAGTATAAACAAAAATTCTTTCATATTTACAAAGAGATTACAGTGTGTAAGAGATGGGAACTCAGAGATTTTTGCGACTGACCCTGCTGCATTTACATTTCTGGGAGTTCCTTTCTCAGAGAACAAACTGATTTACTAATGTTTGCAATTTACTGCCAGTTGCGCTGATGTTGAATGCTATTTTTTCACACTTGATATTTAAACAAACTCATGTCTATGATTGGAAAACTAACTGCAACCACAAGCAAAATTCGGAGATTGCGCTCACATTCTATTTTGCGCCACTTAATCTGGCTCCTAGTACCTCAGATGCAATGAGCTCCAAACCACGGCACTGCCTGTCCTTCTCCTTCTGCAGCAGATACCACATCTCGGGGTCATCCTGAGCCAGGCTCTCCTGACCCGTCCAAGGACGATCTTCATCCGCTGCACGGGTGGCAGCGTGAGACTGGTGGGCACGTGCACTGAGACAAGAAGGGACTCGCTGGCACAGCGGCTGTGGGTGGAAGACGAGTTGGGAATATGAGGAAAGACGATACAGAAAGGAAAAAAGGTTTGATTTAGAGTTTGTCAGCTTTACACAGATATCGCAGTTACAGTAGAAATGTTTTCTAAAACTGTGTCATTGCACCAAACTGGGTCATAAGGACTAACATGAGTTGCCAGAGTGTGAGAGTGTGCTTGTGTGTGTGTGTGTGTGTGTCAATCATCCTGCAGCTAACAGATGGTTGTATTGGATTTCCAGGTAAAACTTTTGTATATTTCCCACCTAATCATGTCGTTCTCTTTGTAGTCTGCTGAAAGCTTATCATCTTAAAGTTGAGAAATCAAATTAGTTTGACTTGGTAGCCACAGATCATGGTTCAGTTAAGTCCCTGTCATCTCCTAAAGTTGCTGAATTTTCATGGACATTTTTTAGTTTTTGGTCACCACGTTGCTGCTAGCTGTCCTATTACAAAGAACATCAATTCTCTAAAGTCTTTATTTGATCATTTCATATATTTAAAGTGTCATCCTAATTTGTCCTGTACAAATTAGGAGACATTTGCCTCCTTTCAACTACTGTGCTTCCCTTACACTCTAACGCAGTCTGGTATAATTAGAAGCTGGCGTGTTTTCGTGATATCAATAATCAGCATGGTTGTTCAATTATGCCTCTATCAGCACTTCTACAAACTGGGACCGACTTTTACAGCCTCAGTGTACCAGAAGGAGGCATATAGAGAACAGATTCAGCACTTCCTGCTTATCTAATCTGGACTGGGGCTGGCGAGTTCTTCCTCTGCTGCAATGCTTGATCGTGTGAGAGTGCAGACTCCATACAATTTTCACTGGCTCTTTTCTAAAGTGAATCCTGATCCCACTTTTCTTTGTTAGTATGACACACCACCGACACGGTGCTTGGACCATCAGAAAACCTCTGAATACACACAAAAAAAGGTTTGTGTTCTATTTAAGTGGATTCCCATTATAACTCTCAATCAAAAAAGAAGCACTGTGTGGGAGAGCTGTAAGGTTAAATAAAATGTTGACAGGTTGATTGCACTCAAAACAAATTGGCTCATTCTCTTCATTTAATCAGCAATATGATGATGATGACTCTGTGCTGAGATCAATCGCCCCACTACAAACCTATAGTTATCATCTGTACAGGTGTGCTGGGGCGTGAGGGACAGCCTCCCTTTAATAGCACCATTAAAAAGCAATTAACACAATACTTAGGACTCTTTAAGGACACCCATATGAAAAACGTGTAATTATGCTTATTCCATGCAGTGTAAATTAAGTTCGGCTTTTTAATCATTTGAAATGGCTTTATAACATTTACCAGTGTAGCTTTTCACAGGCTTTAAGATCTATATATTCTCATTCTAAATAATCTCTAAAATATAAAAAGGTCTAGCTATAGTATAATTCAATACACCCTTTAAAAAAATAAAATAAAATACCCTAAAGATAGTTTATCACCTTCATTGTGGTTGTCTACTCTGCTTCTTCCTCTGCTCCCCAGTGTGGTAAAAGAGACAATGGTGACACGCCAGGGGAGCCAACTGGCACACTAATGACTGATTTCTAATAGTCTCTACCCTGGCCTTCTGTCACCAGTAGCATTTATGATGGTGGAGATTTCCCTCCCCAGGATCCTGGAAAAGACAGGGCCTGGGAGACAGGTCGAGCTGCCTCTGAGGACACATTTCTCGCCAAAAAAATCACACGGGTCATTAAACCTTGACGGGAACTGTCCTTTGCTGTCTCTTTTTCGACTGTGGCACACCAACACCAGGAAACGCAGTGGCAGAAAAACCCCAAACTGAGTGGCTACAGGGTTACTGAAGACTGAAAAACAGACAAGGCTGCCTCTCCTTTCTCCTCTTCACCTTCACCTTCATCCTTTCCCCGCACTATCCTGTCACCCTACGCCGCTAAGCACTCTCAACCAAGTAACACTTGTGTGGCATTTTTGTTAGTTCCTCTTGTCATCGATATGAATTTCACAGTGTCCAAATGGGAAAGCTCTGAGCTTAAACAGCCAAAAGACAGGTTACTCCCTGTTGTGTTTCTCTCTGTTTCCCTGCTTCATTTCTCAGCCTTGATCATTATGGGAGATTAATTAATAAACACAAAATAAACTGATCCAAGAGAAGCGAGAGCCAAGATACAAGCACCAAATATGTCACAGCGGGACTATTTTTAGGCGACAGATTACGCTGTCGTTTGAAGGTGAACTTGATGAAAACTCTGCTGTGAGAAAAGGGGCGGGATAGGCCGCGTCAACCTGTGTGCTGAGCACAAAATAATGGCAGAGTCACAGATGCACTACATCTGCGTGACAATGATAAGGTAATTGTTGGCATTCTGCCTTCCCTGTCAAACATCTGTGCTCAAAGTACAATTGCGAAGCAGAAGAAAAGGGAAGGAAGAAAATCATTTCATTAATCCTACTTCTGTATTGTTTTTGCCCGTTTCCTGAAGCAGCTCCTGAGGAGAGTCAATTTTACAGATGACTGCTGTCCATCAGCAGCTATACCAAACAACAATCAACCCAGAAAAACACACAAACACACACATGGGATTAGAGTGGTGAAAATAGGTTGCAACGATTCGAGTAACTCAAATAACTCGATTATAAAAAAAAAATCCTCAACGCAAATTTTTTGCCCTGGGTTTTCCAACAAAAAACTGATAACACAACAGCAGCAGTGAAGATGACGCTGTTGTAGTTTAATGTAGAGTCTGTCCACACACACACACACACACACACACATATACACACGTCGAAGAACAAAGAGGCGGAGCCGTACTGAGAAGCAGAACCTGATACTTTAATCACCATTAAAAGCATTTCTGTTAAAAACCCGGGGAGGAGTCCTGCATCGAACAACCTGTTTTACAAGATCCAATATGTTGAAAAAAAGTTTTTGTAGCTGCTCCTATCCACTGCAGCAAAAAACTGCTAGACATTATGGACAATGTTGGTCACTAATAACCAGAGAAGTCTGCTCAGCGACAGGTTGCTTCTCCCCAAGTCTGGGACCAACAGACTTAAAAACTCCTTTGTTCCACACGCCATCAAACTGTTTAACTCCTCGCTGGAGGGGAAGCGGAGGGGAAACAGGAGGACAAAAGGGGCGGGGACAACTAAGCAGTAGTGTTTGCACAAACCAAACACTAAATAAGAACTAATCACTGTGCGCACGATCTGATATCCTTGTGTTGGTGTTGGAACAACTATCTATCTATCTATCTATCTATCTCTCCATCCATCCCATTTTTCTATTGCAGTGATACATGCAGCGAGCAGGGGTGAGTCTAAAGGGGGGCATGGGATGTACTAGATCATATTTATTTCAAAGCTTTAGTAACATTATTTTGCTTTTATACTGATTAAATTATATTAATATTTAAAAATATAAAAATAAAAGCTTTTTTCAACCCGCAGGCCAGTAAAAATATATACATAGGCTAGCAGAACTCACTGACTCAGTGCTGTTTTCCGCAGCAGGAAATGTTGCATCGAAGCATAGTGCAAACCTCAGACAATGCTGATTTCCTCACTTCATTCCAGCCACAGCTTGTTCCTCTAAAGGCTTAAAACCACACCTTCTCCTTTATTCATTACTACATTTAATAACTCGGACACACGCACAACCCCCCCCCCCCCCCCCGAAAAAAAAATGTATGTATCTATGTACATCATCTAGGAAATACAGCACTGTCAGAACTCTTTTTTTTTGCCTCTGAATAATGTAAGGAAGTCTTCCAAAAAGACAGGGTTATTTTATTTGACCTCTTAGTTCAGGTTGTATGTAAGCCTCATTTTAGTACATTTTTAGTACATTTTAGGACATTACTGTACTTATGATAATTTAGTTATTTATGCATTTAGGAAATATTTTATTTAAAAGATAGAACTTCAGTGACAGTGTTTAGCTTTTTTATGCCACATGCTGTATGCAGTTGAATTATCAAAATTAATCTCTAAAATGGAAACCAATGAGCAGTTCATTTCCAAAAGAGCTGTCTTTTTTTTCTTTTCTTAATATTTACTATAGCTCATTAACAAAACAGAAGTATTTCTTATTCGATCATGTAATTAACTCAGAGAATAATCGATCCTCGATCACTAAACTAATCGATAGCTGCAGTCCTGGGTGAGCCTACAGAAGAACAGATATTTAAGGTTGCAGAGAAGAAGTGTCAACAGCGCAGCAGCATCCGTCAGTTTGACACAGAGTTGCCTCTTCCTCTGTCACTGACTAATAGCAGGGCTGCCCATTACAAATTGCCCTGTGATACACTCTGGATGACACTAGACTGGAAATCTAGACTAAAATCTGGACGGGGCGAGGAGGCGTAAAGGGACAGAGGCACAGTCAAGACGACTACACTCCATTCGGATCAAAGGATTGTCAGGGTGACAATCAGAGACTTAAGCGATGCTGGCAACAAAGGCAATCTTCAGGAGGCGTAGGCAGTGGAACGGCACATTTATGCTGTAATCTTTGCACTGCACTTCTTAAAGATGGTTTCCTAGTGCCTCGGACACATGCTGTGGACTGTACTGCTAACACTTTTGGGTTCAAGGCTGGTTCATTGCCTTTCGTCCTCTGAAATCCCGCTCATAAACTCTATCAGGTCTACAGTGTGAAATATGTTTTTGTTCAAGTCATCCTAGCTTTTAAATCTTTTGAATCATTTTTTGGACAGCTAAAAGCTACTTTGGACCTTATCAATACAGCTAATCCTGTCCAACAACTTAATCCGATTAATGTAAATCTGTCAAAATGAAAAGCTATGCACTAGTTGTGATTCTACCGAAATTAAAAGGAGAGAATGTCGACTTTAAAATGTTTTCTTCATTTAATTCACAATAAATACTAATAAATTAAAAAAAGGTTGTCTAGCAATTGTAGTAGACCTGACTAAACATATATGTTTAGTCATATATGAATGGGAGTCAGTGCGCCCCAGGGCAGCTGTGGCTACAATGTAGCTTGCCATCACCAGTGTGTGAATGTGTGTGTGAATGGGTGAATGACTGGATGTAGTGTAAAGCGCTTTGGGGTCCTTAGGGACTAAGTAAAGCGCTATACAAATACAGGCCATTTACCTATTTACAATCAACACAACATGCTGAAGTTCAAACTGAGCATCAGAACGAGGCAGAAAGGTGATTTAAATGACTTTGAGCTTGGCTTGGTTGTTGGTGCCAGATGGGCTGGTCTGAGTGTTTCAGAAACTGCTGATCCAATGGGATTTTCCCACACAAATATCTCTAGAGTTTACAAAGAATGTTTTTTCTTAAAGTTTCATTTGGTAAATTGATGTCAGTTTCTTGGTTACATCACTGATAAGATGACCTTCCTACTGGTCGAGTTGTTAAAGGCCTTCGGCCATATCAGTAAATCTGTAGGAGGCCACATCCCTTGCTGACAACTAAAGATTTTCAAGTGTTCAGCAAAGCAAACCCAAAAAGTTTAGATGTTTGAGCTACGTTTAGTTCAACATGACCTCTAGCTCTCACAAAAACCATTGGTTATAAAAAAAAGTTTGATGTACACGATTCAGTCTACAGTCTGTGCGAACAGCAGCACTCTCCAATGTTTTCACAAACAATCTTCTTATTGTCTCTACACCTCACGTCTCACTTTGCAAAACCCGAACTGATGAAAATCAAATCTGAAAATAATGTTAATTACAAAATTCAAATTCCATGACTGTCACTCACAGGTTGCTCTTTCAAAGATGTGATCATTTAAATTTGGGAAAATGTTGTGTTTTTTTAAAAGCTCAATCTGGAGTGTGCCTGTCCTTATTATACCCAGAAACAAGGTTTGATGCCAATGTGCAAATATGTGTGATATGTCCCGGTGCCTAGGAGGCAGGGGAGAAGAAATCAGACTTATTGACTAATCCAAAAGTAACTAAATATTAGGATTGAAGCACAATCTAATGGAAGATGTTTGCCTGCAAAATTACTGCATGTATTTAAGAGCCATTTGAAATTGTTAAACACATTCTTCAATAATCCAACTGTACTTTAAATGAAATGTGTTGCATTCTCACACACAATTTCAGATCATGAGTTTTCTGAATGTAACTAACATTTACAGCTAACAGCAGCTGTAGCTTTGTTTCCTTGTAAATTAATTGGTGAAGAATGTGGTTAAGCAATCCACAGGCAAGTTCTCACATGTCAGGTAGTTCTGGCAGAGCTGACTTGCAACTCCTATCACACAATGAGGCACTCTTTGGTATTTTTTGGCATCCTAATATTTCAGAATCAGGTCTTTACTTGACTTCATAAACCCTTTGTCAGCAGGAATGGCAATCAATAAACATCTAAAATATTTACAGTTATTTATTATCAGACTAAATGATCTAAGACTGTACTTACATTAAGTGCTTTTGCGTTTTACTCTATCCAACTCCAACCTAACCATGCCCCTGTTCACTGCTTCCAGCAGGCCAAGATATCATGCGAACAAAACTTTACAAAACTAGGCCATCAGGGCTTAACTGAGATAGTTTTTCATATGATTCATGATTTCATATGATATAATTGTTGATATATAGATATAATGTAGATATAATTGCTAGGTCCCAACAGTTCTGACTTCCCACAAATACTGTACCAACTTTGAATACACTGTTTTGTTTTTTTCATTTTTAAAGCATGCTGATATGAATCTAATACTTCAGAAGAAATAAAAACAAAGCCAAATCTGGTGGTTTGCAACAAAGTTTGACTTGCTAATAGTGATGTGTCGGTTGCGAACGAAACGGCTCTTAGAGCCAGATCTTTGAAGTGAACGACGGAGCCGTGTTTCTTTTTTTCTTTCTCTCACCCTCTCTCTCTCACTTTTTTTTTGCTTTACGCCGCACGTGAGCCTTGAGTTTGCGCTGAGCAGAGGGGGGAGGGGCGCAAGCAACCTTATCTTTGCTGAGCAGAAGGAGGAAGGGCTGTAGTTACACTCGCAGTAGCACAGAAACAGAGCAGGAGGGAGAGGGCGACAAAGTGCCTGAAAACGCTCCGCGTCCACACTATCGTTTTCAGTCGTTTTCACAGAGTTGTGCGTCCACATTGAAACAGCCGAAAACGCTTATGTTCCAGTACTGCGCATGCGTGAAACGCAAGACGATTCGACCTGCCTCATTTCTGTCTGCCGTTTATTTACTTTCCGGCTTTTTGAAAATGTCGAGGAAAAGCACCAAGTTTTTTAAATGGACTAACAATGAGGTGGAGTTATTGCTGCAAGTAACACAAAAGTACAAAGTTGTAAAAGCGAGTGCGAATTAAAAAATTTGAAGAAAAGCTATTGGAAGCATGTACAAACTGATATTAATCTTTAATAGGGCTGTCAAAATTGAGAGCAAACAAATCAACTGCTGTATAATGCCCTCCGCTATCTTAGTTTAATTGGTCACTTGACTAAAATGACTAAAATGCGTCATTGTTTTCAAAAATTCTCCATTTTCACTGTCCACACTGTGATGCGAAAGCACCATTTTCAAATGTATGCGTTTTCGAGAGTGTTTTCAAAAGGCTGCGTTTTCCTTGAGCGAAAACGCCATCTCAGTGTGGACGGGAGGCCAAAACGGAGAGAAAACAATGCGCTTTCAAACAAAAACGCATTAGTGTGGATGTAGCCAAAGAGAGCCAGGGGCAATAACAAGCCAGGGCCAACATTAGGTATAGAAAGGTATAGTAATGAAAATGAGTGACACCAAGAGGAGAAGCAAAACCTGGAACCATTTCAATTTTACTAACGATACATAGGCAGAGTGTAGATTCTGCAAGAAAAGGTTATCATATAGAGCCAGCTCCACAAACAACCTGCACAGGCACCTGAGAACTGTCCACCCATCAGTGCAAGGGGAAGACAAAACGCAGTCAGTTAAGTGTGATATTAATGAAGGTGCCAGTGTGTCTACTGCAACCGTTGCTGCTGCAGATGAATCTACAGCATCTTGCAGTATACCACCACAACCATCTAAACCAACCCACAGCTCTATTAGACAGTTTTTGCAGAAGTCTGTGACCCCAGCAAGACAGAACTCAATTGATAAAGACCTGGCAAAAATGATTGCACTTGATTTCTGACTATTATCAGTTGTGGATGTTAAAGGATTCAGAAAGTTTATTCATGCACTGAATCCTATGTATGCAATTCCAAGCAGGAAAACACCCCAAAAAATCATCCCAGGCCTATATGACAGAGAACGGGCATCTTCTTTTTGTTTTGCATATTAATTTATATTTTATTGTGTTGTGGTTTGTAGTGTTTTGTGTTATTTAACTTTAAATTTGTTTAAAAGGAAAAAGGTGAAAATTTAAATAGTTAAAAGTAGAATTGTAAAGAGTTGTTTTTTATAATTTATTTTTTAAATTATGGAGTAATAAATAAGTGAATAAATGAGTGAATAAATAAAAGCATATTTATATAATAAACATATATAAATAAAAAACACATTTTTTTACATTAGTAATTCATTTTGTGCATAATTTTCTACTGTTGTTGATAATAAATTAATTAAAGCAAAGAACAACCTGAAGAGCTGGTTCGGCTCTTTTTAGTGAGTCGAGCCGAAAGAGCCGGTTCTCTAAAAAGAGACAGAATTCCCATCACTACTTGCTAATGAGTTATTGTGCTTCGTTTTTATTTTAAAAGAAGCTTCTTTTTAAAAACTTCATTTGTTTTATATACTTGTTTTAGATTTTGTAAGAGTGTGTATTACTTTACTCTCTTATTCTAATCCAAAGGTAGACAATACACAGTTCAGTATGATGTCATCCAGTCTTTCTTTTTACAAAGTGATCATCTGTCAAGCTAGCACAAAAACATACAAACACAAGTATAACACGCAACAACTCTAAGCATGATAACACATCCCGGTTCCAAGTGTTTTTACTGAATATCATCTCATGTTTAAACAAGGTTCTTGTGCCTCCATTATTAATTTACACTTAAAAAAATAATAATAATGAATTCACTTTTTATGCTTGTAAGCTGTGGCAGTCGCTGTGGCATCATCACGTGGAACCAGCTGCATTACCTAACTTAACCGCTGGCAGCCTCAAGTTTCCATAAATGCAGTGCATAAAGGGCAGAAAGAAAACAGCTAGCGGTTTATTGCTGAGCACTCTATTTATTAAATATAAACAGTACACTTTACTTAAGCAGCAGTAAGAAACATTACCCCCAGGGGCAAAATAGCGCAGAAATATATTACAGTTACCCGTGCGAGCTGTCTCAGAGCGAATAGCCGCATGTTTCCAGGTGTAAAACCAGACGAAGAAGCAGTACATCAGCGCACACACCCCTGACAGAAACGAAAGGCTGTTGAGAAATGGGTAGTCACTTTCGTCATACCGAAAGGTTCGATGGGAAATGTAGGCTCACCACTCTGAAGAAAACACAAAAACTAGCTGTGTGCCTACAGTGCCCATATACAGAAGTGCCCAGAGTGTGTGGTCGCACTGCAGTCCAGCTCCTAAAGCATGAAGTAATTATTTAATAATCAGATAAGATAAGATAAGATGCCTTAATTGATGTCAAATTACAACAGAAAAAAACACTGAACACAACCTATGAATATAAACAAGCATAATAAGCATATAATTCAATATAGTAAAATACAAAACATAATATGAAATAAAAACAACTTAAAAACTAAAGAAAAGAAAGGGACACAGTGCTCTGTGCTCATCACAGCTGAACCAGCAATACATAAAATATATAAAATACTACATTTTATATATGACTTTTAAAAGAGAATTTCCCTGAAAATATACATGTATTGGAATGAATTACATGGCACTACTATTTCTATAAAATGTAGGTAAACTTAATTCAGTGTGTCAGGTAGAATCTTTCTAGTTTTTCTCTTGCCTCTTATATTTTATTCTATACAATTGGTTAAAAATTGTCAAACGTGATTAATTAATGATTCATGGTAATATATAGCAAGTTAGTTAAGTTTAAGTTCATGTAATAAATTGGTCATTGTAATGTACAATTCCAATCCTTTTAAGGTTAAACCTTAATTTTTAATTTGTGATTCACAGTCTCTGATCTTAACCTCAGTGATTATAGGCCGATCTCCAACCTTCCTTGTATCTAAAAAATTCTTATAACAGTAGTCGTAAAACAGCTAACTGATAATCTGCAGAGCACTGCTTTAACTGAGTTTCACTGAGGTTTCAGAGCTCATCACAGCACAGAAACAGCTGTAGTGAAAGTTACAAATGATCTTCTTATGGCCTCTGACAGTGGACTCATCTCTGTGCTTGTCCTGCTAGACCTCAGTGCAGCGTTCGATACTTTTGACCATAATATTCTATTAAAGCGATTAGAGCATGCTGTAGGTATTACAGGTACTGCGCTGCAGTGGTTTGAATCATATCCATCCAGTAGAGTTTGTACATGTAAATGGAGAGACTTCTTCACACACTAAGGTTAATTATGGGGTTCCACAGGGTTCCATGCAAGGACCAATTCTGATTATACATGTTTCCCTTAGGCAGTATCATTTGAAGGCATAGCATACATTTTCATTGCTATGCAGATAATACCCTGCTTTTATATCTATGAAGCCATTGGTGAACACACACCAATCAGTTAAACTGCAGAAATATCTTAAAGACATAAAGACCTGGATGACCTCTAATTTCCTGCTTGTAAATTCAAATATTGTACTTGAAAATTGTAGAAATATGGCATCTAATCACATGTGTACTCTGGATGGCATTACCTTGGCCTCCAGTAACACTGTGAGGAACCTTGGAGTCATTTTTGACCAGGATATGTCCTTCAATGCACATATTAAACAAATATGTAGGACTGCTTTCTTCCATTTGCGCAACATCTCTAAAGTTAGAAATATCCTGTCTCAGACTGACGCTGAAAAACTAGTTCATGCATTTATCACTTCTAGGCTGGACTACTGTAATTCATTATTATCAGGCTGTCCTAAGATTCCTTTAAAAGCCTTCAGTTGATCCAAAATGCTGCATAAAGAACGAGCATATTTTGCCAATATTTTTTTCTCTAGCGCTCTTCATTGGCTCCCTGTTAAATCCAGAATCGAATCTAAACTCCCTTTCCTCACATACAAGGTCTTGAATAATCAGGCCTCATATTAAATTAATGACCAAATAGTAACCCAATAGAGCCCTTCACTCTCAAACTGCTGGTTTACTGGTGTCTCCTAGGATATTTAAAAGTTGAATGGGAGATAGCTTTCAGGCCCCTCTTCTGTGGAACCTGCTTGCAGTTTGGATTCAGGACACAGAGACAAGGGTAAACCAACAAACCAACCAGGCAGGTTGGTCTGAACTAGGAAGCAGGATTTCACAAATTTAGCACACTCCTGGGCAATGTTCCCTCTAATTTTTCATGTGTCTGAGCGAACACACAAGCTCCCTGAGCGGTCCCTTGGACCACTGTGAGCAACAGCAGACGTGTGCACTGTGGTCACGCCAGCATCGAATCCATCCAACTTACATGGTTTATTAAAATAATCAAATTACAGCATTTACATTTATGTTAAACTACTTTTAATTAACTGCTTTAGCCCACTTACAATGAAAATTTAAAAAAAATCTTTTTCATGACCTGTGTAGTATGTTAACACTATTGGAAGTTAAAAAAAAAAAAAAAAAAAAAAAAAATATATATATATATATATATATATATATATATATATATATATATATATATATATATGTGCTATATATATGTGAGAGTGCTTTCTAGCGTTTTTCTTTTTACCATTTTTTCTGCAGTAAATATAAACAACGATAGTATTCAGGAAGAAAACCAAACATTGCATATATTTTTTATCATAACTCTGGTTTTACGTGGCCTATCAACACAATTTAAAAACTGGTATAAAGTCCACACTTTTTCCGTAATTGTTCCGTCTGTCCTGCTCACATCTCCAATGGTTGTACATGTTGTCATTAACGTGGCTTCACTCCACATCAGCCACGCCGCTTTGCTAGCTAAAACACCGGTGTCGGCACATAAGGACGCTGTCATAGCCTGTCAACGACATTGATTAGCTGCGTATATACGAATGTGAATCGCATCATTGGCTGGATTATGGGATAAGGTGGAATCGTTCTAATCCCATACGGGAGCAGCCAGTCACTTACTGACTAACACTGCAAAACAGAATTGTTAAAGTATTAATTTTAATTTCAATTCAGGTTGGATTTTTTTTTGTACGCAGCGCAGATTTTCTGTGCGCAGAGACCGTGCCAGCAGTGCGCAATTGCGCACGCGCGCAGCTTAGAGAGAACGTTGCTCCTGGGTTACCCCTAGATTTTCTGATGACTGTCTATAATCAGAAACCATCAAAGGAATATGTAATTTAGCTTAACCCTTAAATGACCCTTAAAAATCTGGACTCTTTTTACCCGAAGGAAAAAAATGCCACCTTCCAAAAACTGCTGTAAAAATATTATATGGCAATTTTTTCCATTTTAAAAGACCCATAGTTTAAAGGCCAGTATGTTTACATAGCTCCACAGTCAATGATTGGTAACAGCATTGATTTATTTTTTCTTTAAAAAAACAAACAAACTGACACTCCTGATCCTAACGACCATGGCAGGTTCCCAAAAACTGCTGCAAAAATACTGTGTAGTAATATTTTTTTCTACTTTCAATCATTCTGTATTTTAAAGCTGCCAGCTCTTCGTCATAGTTGGTAGCATGGTGTGCAGGTATATATTGGATGCTTAGAATTTTGTGTTGCTACCATTTTAAGCTAATTTCAGGAACTGAGAGAGCAATTATCTTCTGCAAATATGAGCTATATTCATTCTGGGCAGCCAAAATAGCATGAAAATTAAAAAAAAAAAACCCTGAGTGGCACAAAATGTTCCCAGAATTATCTAAGGGTTAAATAAGTTTTCTTTCAGTTTCTGTATTCAATTCAGTATTCGGTTAGTTTTGTGTCTGATAACTGTTAAGCTGAAATAACTGTTTGTTGTTCTATGTTGTTCTATAATTTGTTAGTGTTTGTTCCCCCTTGTGTCTCGTTTGATTGGTCAGCTTTTGGTTCTGTTGGTTGGAGTTATTTTTATGTTCCTGTTCCTGGGCCCTGTATTATCCATTGACTATTGTGCGACTTATTTTTGCACTTTTGGGGTAAATAAACCCAATTTTGCTCCAACATAAACATGACAGAGGCTGAAACTAAAAAAGTTAAAATTAAAATGGTCTTTAAAAAAAAAACTATCTGTCTATCTATCTATCTATCTATCTATACACACACACACACACACACACACACACACACACACACACACACACACACACACACACATATATATATATATATATATATATATATATATATATAATGTACTGTTACTCTGCTGCTTAACAACCTTTATTACAATAATTGCCCTGTTGTTTATATTCATTGATAATTTATTATATATTTTACTAAAACTCAATTCCTATGACATTCCTGGACAAACATAGACACACAAAAACATTTTCAACATACAATGACACTTTTTTCTACATTTTATTGCTATTGTATGCAACACCACTGTGGATTTTATTTCAAATAGGGCAGTAAAATGCAGACTTTCAGCTTTAATTAATAAGGTTTAACAAAAGTATTGCACTGACGGTTTAAAAATTACATCTGTTTTTATAAACAGGCCTCTGAGGCTCGAAAGGAATCGGACAGTTGACTGATAAACAGCTTCATGGCCAGGTGAGACCAATTCCTTCATTATTTCATGATAAAATTAAAATCAACTCCAAATTAAAAAATAAAATCCAGAGGTGATTCCAAGTGTTGAACTTGCATCTGGCTGTTAACAGGAACTTTCAATGCAAGGTTAAAAGAGATTTTGAATAAGTGGTTGGTTTGAAAAAACAAAATAAATATCGGAGAGATAGAGAAACCTTCAGAAGTGTCTAAATCTACAATATAGCTCATTTTAAAAAGAAACTGGCCAGATTTGAAACACCAAAAGACCGAGAAGACCACAGAAAACTTTGCCATAAAGCATCTAAAAGACTCTGCCCAGAGTCTGCCAGCAATGCGATATCCTTCAATGGGCAAGTTAGTCACCCGATTTCAAGCCAACAGAGCATGGGAACACAGCATTTATTGTTGGGCATGGGTTCTAGGTTTCACACTGTCATTGACAGCAATCCTTATATTTAAAATTATGTGAAGGGAATTTTGTCCAGTTACTGCTTAAAATGGGATGCAAAAAATCTTTCATAAACAGTTAAAGCAATTCTTTTCCTAAGCTGTTTAAATAAAAGTGGAAAGTCAGCATTTCAAAGACGTATCAATTGTTTGCTTTATAATCACAAACATGCACTCACATGTACACTTACATATAGTTGTGAGTAATCCCCAGCACCTTTCTAGCAACTCTTCACTAAGCTTCTGTCTAAAAAGAAGGGAAGTTCACCAACTTCTGCATTTGTCCATAGCAACTTGTGTAAGGCTCCCATGGATCTCCAGTTCAGTTTAACTCCTCATGACCATAAGATACTGAGGCAGAGCCAGACGAAGATTCAATTAACACTGAATATGTCTTATGCTTACAGTCTTATGCTGCATTAAAACAAAAACACTTACCAACCACAACCTGGGACTACGTCAAGTAGACTAGTACACTACTTTCCAGGGCGCACTGTGGAACACTTTATTATATGTTATGTGTAGGTCCTGTCTTGTTATATCCTGTATGTTACCTAAATGTTGTGCATCTGCACTTTATTGTTGTCTATGTCTACGCATGGGACAGTGTGAAACGTAATTTCAATTCCTTTGTATGGCATGTACATCTGAAGAAATTGACAAATAAAACTGACTTTGACTTTGACTTTGATATGTGTTTTCTAATGAAATTCTGTGCACCAATATTTCCGTATCAAAGGTGTGAGGACCCAAATAACTTTGAGCTGAGAGTTTGCGAAGAACGAAGAATCAGCCTTAAATAGTTGTTCAAACCATATTTGGTTGGTTTGCTCAAGAGAGAGGCGGGTGGGGTGATCCTTGCTTTCGGTTATAACCCTCGATCAGTTTTAATAATTACTCTTTTGGTGGCGAGGCAGTCCTACTTTATTTTCTTTTAAGTTCATATTTTGAGCACAAAAAACCTTGATCAAGTAAGTATTATTAGGTAGTTAAGATCATAGCATTGGCAGCAATGATATACATATACAATAATACAATATACCCTTTGGTTTCGGCACAACTAAAAAATGTTTACTCGGGTGTGCAATACTTTATTTGGTTGCATGATCAAACAAACATAAATCTGTCAGTCATGTTACCTTCAGTACAATAGTTATTCTTTTCCATTTCCAGGATATATGTAATTAAAAATCACATCAGATATGGCTGCTGGATTCTATTACTGTACATATCAACTCCCTCAAAAAGTCAAACTTTATCATCTAAAGAATGTTTCACGGTTGGTTTTCATGTTAAAATTCAATCCATAACAAACTTTCCTTCGATATATTTGAGAAAATTAAAATTACATATCTTAGCTGAAAGCTGGAACATGAATTCCTAATCAGAGTAAAATGTAGCTTAATTCATAATAGTGTCCTTGCTGAGTTAGATAACATGAAAACGCTGCACAGCTTGCGCCTTGCAAATTTGCTTCAAGCTCTGAACCAAAACATTCACTCAGTAAAAGGCAGACAGTTTAAGAGATTTTAATGTGCTTTTTCATACAGTATATTGTATGCATATCCAGCATGGCATTTCTCATACATATAACTCTCTTATATCCAGGGTTTAAATGTAGAGCTGAGAGGATGATTAACAGTCAGTCTACCATAACATTACGTTTGCCATACATCGATGGCACTGTTCGGCTGCCTCAGAGGCTTACTTTGTACTCGAAGGGCATAATACTGATTCCAGCTGTTTGTAACCAAGCCTCCGACTTCACAAAGAAATGACACTAAGAAACAAATATCTAAAAACAATAAGTCTGCTGGGGTTGAGTACAATATTTACAGAAAACAAAAGAAAACAAAGAAAAACAGAACAAATACAAAGTTGGAAAAGATGTCAGTGAAATCAGCCATATCCTAATCATCCATAAGTCTGAATATACATGATTTAAATCCACAATTCACAGCTGTTTAGAGGCAAAAAAAAACTGTCCCCTGCTTTTTTTAACAGGATCAGTATGACTATCATTTCCATCGTTATCATTTTACTCATCATTGTCTCTTTTATTCTCTATTTAGTCTTATTTACTTTATCCAAAGTAAGGGTGATCGCTTTGGAAGTTGTAGTCTGGACACACTTTCTGAACCAGCTTATAATCAATGCTGAAGAAAGAGATGAAGATGCAGATCACCTTGAAAGGTTTAGCACAAAGCCAAGCAGCGTGGGACTGGGTGTGCTCTGTGAAGCAGGTCTGAGATGGATCATACAGGCAGGGTTTGGATTTCTTGGATCTGTTGGTTTTCTCGTACTCAACCCGACAGTTTAAGGTCTTTGCCTCTTTTGGATCGATGGTGGACTGCTGTGTCTCCTGGATCTGGACCTCCTGCTGGGTGTGGGGGTGCAGATGATGCTGCTGAAGGACCTCAAACTCAACCACTTTGGTTGGTGGCACGATACTGACCGACACGTTCCCCAGGCTGGAGGAGTTGTGGCGAAAATAAACAGTAAAAGTCCCATTGATGTGGTCCACAATCTTCCCTGTCACCAACAGGCTGAACTTCACGGTCTTGACATTGAAGTAGAAGTCCCCCCAGCCAAAGATTTTCTTGGTCTTCATGGCTGTCTTTAGTGCAGGTTTACGCTTGGAGCGGTAGCCTGTCTGATCCACTAGCAGGGACTGGTTCCGGGCCAGCTCATAAGGGCTATAGGAACTGTACGGGGGTGGCTTGGATTTCACCGGTGTCTGATCGATCGGTGTGGAGAAGATGGTTTGGTACGGCGGCTTAACTACTCCTCCAACTGTGCCTCCGCCCATGCCGTATGGAAGAGTCTTCATCACCGCCCCCACTGGGCCCAGATCTGAGAAGTCCACTTGCCTCTCCAACCCTTGGACCTGCAGAAGAGACAGAAAGAACAATCAAATTTTACTGACAATGTAACTGACAATTCTATTCACTTTGCCTTTTCATGTCTTTTTCTACCAGACAGACCTTTCAAAAACACAACAGCATCCATCCATCCATCCATCCATCCATCTAACCCAGCTCCTACTACCATAGTTCCATAACTGCAAGTTTTTAGGAATTGTAATTCATTCTTACAAATGCTATATTTTCATGTCTCAAACCATAATGCCAAGCTCCGCATATACCGAGAATGTTTTGAGTTTTAAGTTAGATTTAGTTTTACTGCATGTTTAACCTGCAATGTTTACCTAAAAACCAAAAACCTTTTAGCTATTCTTTGTCAAGAACAGCATCCTGTAAAATAGGACTCCATTCATATTAGATGAGTGCCAAACAGCTGATTGATTGAGAAACTGATCAAGTGTCAGGACCCCACTAAAAAATGTCAAATTGAAAGTGATTTGGAGGGGATTCAGTCTGGGAAGGATAAGTATTTACAGTCTTGGAGCAGTTATTGGATTTGGTGCATTTCTCAGAGGTATTTAATATTAACTAGTGGCTGCCACATCACTCCTGTTCCCTGTGCTGGCTAAATGCTACAATATAGAACTCTAAGTATGGAACCAACGGCTTGCAACTAGTCCTCGTCTGACTTTATGTCTTCATTTTTAAAGAGGTAAAGACAGAGATCAGAGGTGCTACAGTTTATTCTTTGTTCTGTCAAATGAAAACTAAATACACATAATGTGATCTAATTCAAATGTGTCCAATTTCAATTTGCACTCATTGTTAAAATTATAAATATTTTAAAGGTCACTTTTTGGTAGCATTCATGTTTACCTCCCACAAGTTTTTTTTTTCCACGAGCATCCTAGTTGTTAGATGTTGCTACGTTTCATGTCCTGAATTCAAGAGAAAAAATAGATCTATTTTTGTTAACACACTTTAATTTTGTTGTCAGTGTTGCCACAGAGAGCAAAACAACTCTGCATGTAAGGTAATGGATGTGAGCCTTTGTTTGTGCAGACAGCTTTCTGCCTTTAATCCACAGCCTAGGTGGTTATTCACAGGGCTGATTGACTAGAAATCTTGCTCTGCTCTCTTATATGTCTCATCAATCACATCACTGCCATGCTCCTATCCATATGCACATATGTATACACACACACACACACTGTCACACACACAAACTTCGAGCCTGAAGCTGTCATGAAGTGACAGTGCGAAGTATTACAACTATTCAGAGGGGTTACATGCGCTTCCCCTGAGGCTGCATTTGGATGGAGTTTAAAAAAACTATTCTCCCAGTCGATAAACAACACCAACCCAAAAAACAGAAGTACAGGATCACATCTTTGTGCCTAGTTAGGTTGGGACATTTTCTGTCTTCCTTCATTCCTATCCAATGCAGTGGGACCAGCAGCTTTATGCCTGCCTCATCTTTCATCAACCTCCGACCTAAAAACAACTACATATTGCTGCAGATGCAAAATAACAGCACTTATATAGATTCTGATATATTCAGTCATTCAATATATCAATTTCTGCTAGTTATTTATTGCCATGCTTGAGGCAACTGTTGTGATTTGGTGATATATATATAACTGAATTGAACTGAAATGAATTTAATTAACATGCCCGCAGAGCTGATTTTTAAGTAGATTGATTGAAGAGCAAATAAACGGTAGTGTATCGACCGCTCGAGGATGAACTTATAAAAGAAGAAAGCTTTAGATGAATGACCAGTTACTGGGATAATGTCTAACTGCAGATTTTCAACAGACCCCAATTCCCTCTGGTGCACTGACAGCAGGCATGTGCAGAGGTCTTGCAATTTTAAGTCTGTGAATAGGTGATGTGAGCTGACTTTGGCATTGACAGGTAGAAACAAGCTACAGTTGATGGCAGAAAAACATCAGAATATGTACAGCAACAAAGACTGTGTACAGTGCATGCAATATGGGGACTTCCTGTGAATGCGCTGTCAGCAGTGCTGTCAGCTAACTCCATGTGTTGCCATCTGTCAGGCTAACACTCTGCTGGTGCAGTCCTAATCATTTCTCAAGCTTGTGGCCCAGAGTTTAAACAAGCACAATCATCATAATCCAGAAACTTCAGCGGCAACATCTCACCATGAACCTCAACCTAACCTTCAGGGTCAGCTGTATGAAGTTTTAAAATGATTTTATGCTGGTGGGGGGTGGGGGTGGGGGTGGGGGGGGGGGGTCTGAGGCTGACATAAGTCTTTCTGAAGGGGAAAAGCAACTGTACATAGTCAGCAACTTTAACAAATGTTGATCGAGTGAAAAAGATGAGTACACAGAAAGGCCCTCTTCTTCTGTGGCATGAAAATAATAAGATGCCAACACAAACCAATACATAGATGGACTTTTTATTAGCATGAATATGACATTTTTTGTGCTTGACAGTAAATCAATTTAAAGGGTGAGGATCTGTTAGAAGAAATATCAGATATTTTCTCTTGACATGAAATCCATAAGCTATAGACTTTTTGAAACAGCGGATGTTTGCTATAAGGTCATATCAGGCTGCCGCATTCACTGAAAGATTGACGGTTTGAGAAATAAACCTTCATGCTTTTCTTCCTCCTCAGCGCCTATTCAGTTAAGTTACAATGAGTCAGAAGTAACTTTTAGAGCAACAGCCAGAGGGGCACTGCTGAAGTGATGAAGAGGTGCTGAAGCTAAAAGCACACAGGTGCACACACACAACTAAAAAGTAGTCACTCTTTCAGCTTATGATTTCGATTTGAAAGGAACTTAGAGTTGTAAGTGGTAGCCAACCCTGGGTAAATTATATAGTTTGTGATTTTTTCATTGAAAAGAAGTTTTTGCAAATGTTTCAGTGGACAGACCTTGAAAATCAGCTTTTCTTCTTTAACTTTTTTTTTTTGTCGGGAACTCACAAAATAGTTGTCAGGTCATAAGTAACTCATAAGTGAGGCCAGAGAATGGCATTATTTGCCACCTGGCAATTTTAGAACTTTGTGGGTTGACCAGGTATCAGCAAATTATGGATTTCAATGTCAGAAAAGAAAGTGAAACTCCCACAAGAAGACAATGACCCCTAGCAGACTAGAAAATCCACCAAAAATACCTCAAGAAATGCAAGCTGAAGCTTTTGAAGTGGTCGTCAGCGTCAACTGACTTAAACATCATTGAAAATCTGTGGGAAGAACTCTGTGAAAGACAGAAAAGATATCTCTTGAAATTGAGAAGATGAAAACTCCTTAAATCAAGAACTGAATGACTCTAAGCCAGTTACATATGTGTGTGTGTGTATCTATCTATATCTATCTATTTATATATCTATAAGTTTTGTTAATCATTCTTTAACAATTCCTTGTTAAAGATTGCCAACAATTGCAATGACAACCACCACCCAATGTAAGGGTTATGCTACAGCTTCCCTAAATTAACAGTATTGGTAATTACCGAAATACAACGGTAATGGTAAATCCACCACAATGCATGAGTTCTTTAATCCAAATTATATTTTTAATACTAGAATATAATTAGTGTGTTTAGCTTTGAATTTTCAAATGTACAGTTTTACAAAAAAAAAAAAAAAAAAAACCCAGAAAAAAATAGTTATTGTTTGATTAAGATCCCAAATTACAGTTATTCACTTGGATTCCTGAACAGAAAAATTAGTTTTAGTGGTGGAATGTTATGCTTGATTAATTTCTGACCTCTCAGAGAGGTCCAGGGTGCCGACTCAAATTGGAGCACTGGAGCATATGACAGGTGGACTCGTAAATTTGTTAAGCACTGTATCTTATCAAATATAAGCTTGCACGCATGAAAAAGTGTGGCCATCTACTAAAGAGACTGACTGCCATCCCCACAGCCCCACAGCTGGCTAAAACTGAATCTAATTATGGCAAGGTGCAGCTAGCTGGGAGAACACAAAATTGTGGATGACAGCTAGTTTTACGCTGTACTTTAAAAGAAACACATGCATCACTCGTCCACCAAAGTAGCTACATAACCCCAAGGTTGTACTTTCTTATTCTCACGTTATATCTGAGCCACTGTTGTCAAGAAAAAAACAACTCCATTAACACACACAGTCAGACTTGGGGACTTTTACAGCTTTTCAGCAAACTTAACATGACTCAAAAGGAACATTTCAGTATAAACTTGACTCAAGGGTTGGTGTGAGTCCCTTCTTGAGGCTATCTGTAAGTTTTTTTCAGAGGGAAGCTTTTACACGCTTCAACATGGCATTAGTGTTTCCTCCAATTAGGAATGGGACTCCTGTTTGGTTGTATGCTGCAGGAAATCACAGCAGAGCACAGAATAAGTATTGTGGTGAGCTTATACATATGTATGATCCAGACAACTCAATAACAGCACAATCACAGAAAGAACAATCAGATTACAGCGCTCGGGAGATAAAGGGAGATAGTGAAGAAAATGTTATTAGTGGAGAAGTGAGATGAGGAGAGGAGAGAGTAAGAAGATCTTGTACATTTTCTAGGAATAGGGAACATTAATCATCTTTAAATTTAATTTGGAGGTTCATATGAGCAAAAAGCAACCCTTAGTTGCTGCTTAGATGGAAGGCCTCCAACCTACCTTAAAGTCCATACAAGAATGAAATGTAGGAATTTGTTCAATGAGGAGATTATCAATGCGGCTGAGACAAAACTGACAGACAAAGCGATGAGACACATCTACAGGCAGGTAGAGAAGGCTGTAGTGAGGGAAAGAAAGACTATGTGATGAGAGGCTTCACACTACCCTATTAAATAAGGTCAGATGAGCTCTACAATTGACTGCTTAAACCTGTTATATTACATGTCACCACAATTAAGATCTCTTTTCATCATTAGGGAAGCTTTAGATCAATGCCAGCACTTCTCCCTCTGCTCCCTCTTTCTTTTGCACTCTCTGTCTATCGGTTATCTGATCCTCCGTCTGCAGTTTGCTCACTCTCACATTCATCCATAACTTCCACACCTTCCTGATAGCAAGAGTATTCAGAGGAAATGAACCATGCTCCCCGGCTCCTCAGCCCACACCCGACTCCCTCTCCTGCCTCCCGCTCTCCCATTCTTCCCCCGAGGACAGATGTGAAGATGAGAGCTGCTTGTCTCTGAGCTCTCTCCCAGGCTTGTTCCTTTGTTTAATTGGAGTTTTATTGGTGACAATCAATTCATTTCTATCTGCGCTCCAGGCTGCATTGATCTGCTGTCACACAGGAGAGTCAAATGTACAGTTCCCCTCCCACAGCACTACAAACCACAGGCTCTGATGCCAGCTACTGATTGTTTTTTCTTAACTTTCTGTTTCAAGTGCCTTTGCGATTAAAAGTAGCTATCTCATTTTTCTTCAAGAAGACTTGGAAAAGCTGCAAAATGTTAACTGAGGACAATATGATGTAAAGCTGAATGCAGATCATTTTTTTTTAACTTTGAAGTTCCTATTTATCCTAAATGCACCTTCACCATTTCTGAAAAAGGCAAATGCCATCAATCTGTGCTTGTGGAAAGCGAAGGATCTTGCAGTAAAAAAAGTTCTCTTTTTGTAGGTTCGAACTTCAAAGATGAAATTTGTAGACATTTCTGTTCATCCACCACTGCATGCCGGAAAACCCTGAAAGGGTAAGGCCTTTCATTTCTCAGATGACCCTGACATCTTTGAAAGAGTTCAAGCAAAAGGAAATCCGAGTGTCAGAGTCCTGTTTAGGAAAATCTCGACAGATTATAAGCTGTTACATTAGTTTGGTTCGCTTCATCATAGCTGATGTATGTACACCTTCATCTGAAGAAGGTTGTGCCTTTAAAATGAAGGGCGGTATTTGAACTGTCCCGTTTTACTGTGCTAATGCATGCATTTAACAGTAATAAGTCCAAAGTGATCAGAACATGCATTCTCCCAGCACCCCTGCCATTTTGTTTTCCTCCTTGCTGCGTTGCAAAGCGAGGTGAGAAAAAAGCTCAGAGGTTGCAGTACTTAACAAAACAGTCGTATCGCCGCTCTCATAACTCTGAATCAGCTGAACCAAACACAGTGATGGATGGTGACAGTATCTTAGCACAAATTCTTTAGGAAGTCAAGACACACCTGAACACACAGCACAACTAAATGGAAGATGATGTGTGTGTTCTTAGCTGATAAATCTGTACAATAATGACAAAAGCAGTTTAAATACTGGAGAAGAGTTTTGAACTCAGTTGATGTGATTTAATAATATTTATTTTTTAATATAGGCAACCTAAGGAGCTGAAATACACCTGCCTGATGCATGTATGATGTTATTTCATACAGCTGTGCATATAAAAAGGCAGATTCACAAGTGTAACTTGTTTGTGCTTGTGTGATTCAATGATTACTTTAAGGTGTTTCTCCACATAAAGAGTTATTCTTTGATTAAATTTGAAAGTTTTTGTGACTGACGGAGTAATTAAATGTCACTGACAAAACGTAGGATATAACAAACTGATTTTGGACATTACTGACTTAAGGCTGACTGGACCCTTCACTTCAACTACGCCTCCTCAGAATTATCCAGTTACTGTGATATTTTTTTAGTGATAGATAATAATCAAAAAACACAAATCAAAAACTGATGTGGAAAAATCCCCTCAAGGGGTGTCACAGTATACTGATAGTTTATGATGTTTTTGAGTGAAATGTTCTCAGCACATATGATAACATCACACATTGCAATGTTGTGCTTTTGTCATGCATCTGAATATTTATGAATATGAACTCAGACTTTTAATTGATTTAAAAAAAAAAAAAGTAAAAAAGGTTACAAATTGGAGTAATAGCATTATTGCAACTTTTTTGGATAAAAAAAATCTCAAAAATGTGATGAATTCTTTTGTGCAGGTCAACTTATGTAACTGCATCTTTTCGTCCTTATTCACAGCTTGTGTTATTTTTCAGCAAGCGTCAGTAAGTGATACAGGTGAAAGTGTAGGTCATATTTGTGGCATTATTATGCCTTATTTTATAAACCAGTCTGTGGTGCAGTGTTAGATGTTGCTGCTTCTAGTAAAAGGAGCAAGATGTGGAGTCTGGGGCATTTACAGTGCATTGAAATGACATAAAAGATGCCTGGAATTATAATTTGCCTCTGTTATGAATATGATGCTTAGAAATATAAGATGTGGATAAAAAGAAACATCTCTGAGAACGGATGGAAGTTTGATGACAGAGTAGTAATTGAGCTATGTGTAGACTGTGAATAAAATAAAGCTGAACTGAACATATCCGATGGTGGTAGTGTGGTACTGTAGCTCAGACGTGCTCAGTTTTTAACAGCAGTCACGCTGCACTGTTTTAACAATAATCATACTACAAAAAAAGAAACTTTTTAACTTTTAGCCTCCCGCTCTCTGCCCCCCCCCCCCCACCCCCGCAAAAAAAAAAAAAAAAAAAGAGAGAGCTGAAAATGACATTTTATTACAAAAAGCAAAATAAAGCCAGGAGGAAAAAAGATAAACCAGTAGGGGAAAAATGGAGCGAGAGACTGTTGAGAGAGAGAGACGGAGAGGAAGAGGGGGGAAGAAGAGGGGGAAAAAAAAGCAGTAAAAGCGATTTTGCAGTCCACTGGTGTCGTTGGATTATCATGAAAATGAAAGCTACTGAGTCAGGGAGTATCAGGGAGCAAGGAAATGGAGCTGAGACAGATAACACAGCAAGGGAGAAAAAGAAAAAGAATAAGAGAATGAGTGTAGAGAAAGCAGAGAGGTCTGTAAGACAATATGAGGCGAAAGTGCAAAGAGAGAAAAGGTAAAAAGACAATATATATACGACACAGAGTGAGATTATGAGTGCAATAAGACAAAAATGAGAAACACTTCACCCCATAGAGAATAATCAGAGGTTTCTTGAGAAGTAATATCTGTAATATTGTTTCAAGAAGACCAGCTCAGTTCTGAAAAAAAATCACTTGAAGAAGAAATAAAGTATTTTTCCATATTTCAGACTAAATTTAATAAGCATTTTAGTTCATCATCAGCTTTAAAGAATCTGTATTTTTTAGTGTGTAGAAAATAAGGTAAATAAAAACAAAGTTTAGTTTCAAGGAAGAAAGAAAGAGATGCTACTCTACCATTTGATGTCTATATTAGAGGATTTATGAGGGTATTGAATGCTGGCTTAAGTGTAATATGTCGACAATATTACAAAATATTGCAGATGTGCTAAAATTAGACTAAGGGGGAAATGTAGAAAACTATAATGTCTCACAGTTATGGGAATTTCAGGTTTGTCTTATTATCTTGGCACAACAAGTCAACTTTAGAACTTCCAACTGTTGTATATCGAGGCATATTTTTACACTGGGATTTATATTTAATTAATTAACATTTGAATTTAACCAAGTCGGCCAGCGTGAGTGGGGGTTCAATTGCTGAAAAAACTGGCCAGTGATTTTTTTTTTCACCAAGCAAGCAGAAGATCTACAACAAAAACCCAGTGGTGAAAGAAAGGTCATTAGAGGTCAGGCAGCTTGTTAGACAACACATCCATGTGTCTGTATGTACTTTTCTTTACAAAAAAAAGCATAAAAACAAACAGAGAAAATAAAAAAAATATAAACAGAATATCAAATATCTTGCAGTGGAGCCATCATGTACAAATATGTGCATGTATTCAAACAAATAAAACATTTTTTGGAAAGAAATTGCTGTATTTTTTGTTTTTGAAGACTGAGATTACAAGGTCAAACATATTCTCATATTTTTGCAGTGAATAAGAGGCTCCATTTGGCTTACGATCCCTTTGACTATTACTCGTTCAACACAGTTAAACATTACACCTGCAACAGCAAAGCCTCACCTGAAGCTTCTTTATTTGCATCATAATCTAAATCCACCTGTCACTCTTATCTGTGTATTCCAAAGATAAATATTGTTGTCCAGTGATTTATAAATTCAGCAAGGCCAGCTACAACGACAAACTGAAATAATTATGTTCTTCTTACATTTGGAACGACATACCTCTTATATAGCACATGGGACTAAAAATAGCCTTTGCACCCACAGAGATTACCACATTAAATAAACAATGTTGCTCTTGTTAACACAGTCTTTTGCAAAACGCAGCGGAATTATGGTACTATATTAAATCAGGAGACTCCACAGTGACTGGCTAAGTATCAGCCACTGCCAAATAAACATACAATGCTAACAAAACACTGGGCATCGCTGCCAGCATTGTATGTTGGTGCTTTCATTCAAGTATGTTTAAGCAGTGCTGCTACAGCCAAATCGGTTTTTAGTTGTTTTTCAGTTGCATTTAATCTTATATCACGTAACTACTCCCACAGGAAACAGAATCTATGTGCTGCTGCAGACCTCCAGAAAGCCTTTGTTTTATTTATTACCCCCGCCAAGGAGGTTATGTTTCTGGTAGCGTTTGTGTGCGTTCCTGCGTGCCTGTCAATCTGTCTGTAAACACAATAGCTCAAAAAGTTTTGAATGAATTCTGATAAAACTTTGTAGGGGTGTAGAGTTGTGTTAACAATGTTAAAAATTTACCAAAATTTGACTTACATCCACCAAGGTCTTAAAGGTCAACTTAATGATTTAGAATAATCCTTTAATAGAACAGAATAGAATAATCCTTTAATTGTGCCACAAGGGGAAATTTGGGTGTAACAGCAGCAAGAAAGACACGTATACAAACAAACAGTACACAAGACACAGAACAGAAACATACACAATTTTTACATATTTACATCAAGGAAAAATTTACGTCAAGGACAATATTGGTTGAAAACAAAAAGTCTTACAACTTAGAATCATGATTGTTTCAAGTGTAGTGTGTATTGTCAGGATATAGAAAGTAGATTTCACATCACAGCAAATATGACCTCTGACCTCTCCTTCAAGGTCGATAGATTGACCTGAAGGTCAAAGTGATAATAATGCTATATAGAACTATTTAAAACTATGTATGGGATCCTAAATATCACGTTACTTTGTCCTGCTCGCCTCTTCTTTAAGGTCGAATAAGGTCAAACTTTCATAAAATGTCTTTCATCCTTAAAACTATGTTTAAGATTCTACTGCCTTTGTTTGTCTTGGCAACATTTAGGAAATGATTTAGGTACATTCAGGCATATAGCAATTCTAAATGTCCCATTATAGTTTGCATCCAAATATCATGTTACATTTGACCTCTGCTCTCACTTTTACATTTTACACCTGCCTCTCTTTTAAGTTAACCTAAAAAATGCATTCTTTTTTATTACCACACTATAAACTTCTTAAAGTACATTTAAAAAGAAAGAAAGAAAACAAATTGAATCTGTACAAAATATGATACTGTTCCCTTAAGCGTAAACACTGCCCAGAGAGTGAGCTGCCTTGGCAGAGCTTTGTGCACTCGGAATGGTTTGTGGTTTAGTTAAGATTAGCTAATACAACTACAATATTTAAATTTTTGCGGATACGTAAATTACTTTCAAGTACTCAGAAACTCAGAAAATCATCCACATATATAATTACAAACATGAAAAACTAAAAAGTAACCAGGGGTCTGTAAAGGAGGAGTTAGGAAAATAAAAGTTAAATGTTTGAAAAACTCAAAGGCAACTTCAGAAAAAGATGTAAAATGCATCAGCAAACAATTGTGAAGCTCATTTTAATGATGCTATCTGCTAATATTAGACAATATGAAGAATAAGAATAAAAACAAAATCAGCAACTGTCCTGTTCGTTCCATGCACGAATGTCTTATCTCTGTGGTCTTCCTCTTCACCTCCTGCTTGGAAGATTGTTATTAAGCCAATAAGGTATAGGTAGGTAAGTCAAATTTTATTTATATAGCACCTTTCATGATAAATATCACAAAGTACATCACAACAAAAATGGAAAGAAATAACAAAATTCAAGATCTTTTGTCTGATATATCCACTAAACTTTCACCTCAGAAAGGTCAGGAACTTTCCTGAACAAAAGATAACTAATTGTACTTTTCTTAACTTCACTATATGCCCAAACTATGTCAACCTTGTCTCTCTAACTTATTCTCCAAAACGTGTGACCTGAGCTGTCCTGCTGATGCACTCATTTTTAATCCTGTTCCTCCTGGGTAATCCCAGTGAAGACCTTTACATCTTCAACTCTGCCACCTTCAACTCGACCTGCTGTGCAAGCAGCAGAAACATTTCAAAAACTTTTGCTTAACTTATCATTTTTATCTTACATCCAAGTAGCAAAAGTTTAAGATGAATGCTGTGTCTCAAGTCCACACTTAGTACTTTTTGAGTGCACAAGTGGATTCATAGGGAAAAACCTGCGGCTAAATGAAGCTCATTGGATGGTGTACTCATAATGGTAAAAACAAACAAACAAACTGCCATTTCTTACCATCTATGGCTGTCATCTTGGCTACAGAGAGGAAGCAGAGAGGCCACCAAACAATTTCCAGACAGTAAGAGAAGAATTCACTCTTAATTCCTATGATATCTAGCATGCTAACTGACAGTGGCAGTTAGCATAAAGCACACATGCTACATACAGAATGTTGTAGCACTGTTTTTTAAACTTTTTCTTTTTTAATCTTATGTGTTAAAATAGTCATCATCACCGCAGAAGGACTTAGCACTGTGTGGTCCGAGGATTGACAAGTCAGAGCAACGCTCACGGTCAAATCTCTATTTCATCTTGCTGTGTTCAATTTTTGGCAGCATGAACATGTCAAAAAGCATTTAGCGCACTATGGGAAACATCCAAATAGAGAGACTAGCAAGTTCAAACAACTACCAAATCTTTATAAGAAAAGAGTAAAAAGATTTGGTGAAATATTACTCTAACTTGAAGGAATTTGAAAGCATTACAACTGTATTATTATTTATTATTAATAAAATTAATTAGATTTGCTTCAAAGGGCAGTTTATATGTTTTAATATGCAGTTTTCCTTTTATTAATAGAAGAAGTAGAAATTAAAAATATTGGAAGTATTGGACAAAAAGAAATATCAGCTGTGGTTAGTTCTTTCTACACAGTCTGTTGGACAATGATGACGAATTTTAGTGAGGTTAAGGTCACTCATTGTGTTTAAACCTTCCTTGGTCAATGTGGAACAAGTATTACTATAAATATTATCATTGCATAAGAATTGTTACAAAACAACTAAAATATAGATTAGTTACAAAAGACCTAAGACAGCAAAAACAAACTTTACTGGACAAAGATAACTAATTGTGATTTCTTAAAATCTTTCCTTTTTGCAATTTACCACAAGCTTACAATACCTTTAAGACTAACTTATATGACAGGATGCTGGAAACACTGCTAATGTCCCATTTGTTGCATTCAGTATATTTACAGTATTGCTCTACGAAGTTTACCAAAAGTTAAAATGCAGGAAGATGACACAAAACACAATTTATCTATGAAGCCATTAGAAAACTTCCCACTGAAGGGCCAGACTTCAGCAGTCAAATTTGTCCACTTTTGTTCCCTCTATCTTACTGATCACATCAGATCAACATGCTGAAGTGTTTTTGTCTGGCTTGCTGGGTGGGCACACTCCCTTCATGTCTCCACTGATGCAACCGCACCACCTGATCAATCACCCAAAGCAGGTCTTTGGGGACACATCTTAAAAGGAAGGGAGGGACAGAAGAGCAGGGTGTCATCAGCAGAGAAGGGGTGTCTTGTTTGCATGCAAGATGCTGGGTAATGCATCAAAAGATGACAGCTTCCCCATTCTTCCTTAAATAAGAATGGTGAGACTCTTGCTGGCTGTGGTTTAACTTTAATCATTCATCTAAATAACTGTTGCAGAAGTCTGCTGCAGGAGGGGCTGCATCGCCAAGCAGGCTGCCATGGGCGTGGAGAATATGAGAACTGACGTTGTACTCCTGGATTTCTCATTTGTAAATGTGTAAACATATATTTGACTCAGATTGGAAAAGCACTAAAGTTCCCCCCCACCCACGCTCTTCCCCTCCCTTGCAGATTTATGTATTGGAAGAGTTTGAAATTCATCGAGATTAGGTTCGGAGGAGGGCTCTGTCGCAACGAGCGACATGTTGAGCAGCTAAGTGACAGTGATTGATGCCCTCTGTGTTTCACAACTTATCAAGCGCATATACACACACTCTCTGCAAACAGATAAACAGCAAAAACACCGGAGATAAATAAAGAATCAAACAAACACAGGGGACTGGCAAAGAAAAAAAAAACCCCAACCTATCTGCATAATGAATAGACGAGATGGAGGAAAACAGGGAGAAGAGCGGCAGAGATTCCCAGCGGGTGAAACTGAGCTTGGGAGATGTCAGTTGGGAAGGGGTACAGGGACACATGGGCTTGTGACGACTCCGACAAGTCACCCAGGCGGCAAAATAAAGCCCGGCTTCCTCAGATTTGTTTCCAATGCTCATCAGTAGGAGAGCTGGATGACGGATGGACTGGCACTGGGCGCAACGCGAGCGTGTCAAAGTTACTCACCATAATAAAGACCTGCTCTTTTTCCTTTCCATTCGCCTTCCCTTTTTTTTCTCCCCTCAATCCCTTTGCAGTCCTGCTGCCTACAACCAATTTCATTTCATTTTAAGCTGCCTTCATTTGTGTCTTATGCTTGTTCTATGTGCTTTTCCACTAATTTGCAGCATTTAGGGTATTGAAGTTGGTACATTTTCATGGTTGCTAATAAATATAATGCCACAATCATTTCCTCCCTTCTTTTGTTCTTATTCTTTTTTATCCATTACCTTCTCACTGCTTCCTTTCTTTCATTTATACCTGGATGGATCTTAATTTCTGTTATTCCATCTTTCTGCTATCTACAGTTTCATTTTTTTGGTTGTTTTTCTATCTGAAAAAAATTCCTTTGTTGCCTCAATATTTAAAAAAAATCATACAATTAAAATTTCTTTAGCGTATGTCTCTAGTTTTGATTTGATTCTTTAGTTTCTAGTTTTTTCTGTAGTTCCTTTAGTCATTTTATCTTTGATTCAACCCTTGTTCATGTCATCATTTGCCTTGTTTTACCACCAGCCGACAGTCCTCTCATATTCCTTGATTTCCTTTTTTCCTTATCCTTACACTGCTGCTTTCCTTCTTTGACAGTTCATCCTTCATTCATTTACATCCATCTATCCATGATGAGATTATGAAAGTCTTCTGGTACTGTACTTTATTTTTCCTTTTGTTCCACTTCTATCCTTAATGTTTTCCTTGCCACTTTTTTTGCCCTCACTTTCTTCTTTTTCCTCATCACACCCTCTATCTTTTCATCCAATCACTCATCATTAAGCTCATGATCAGAACTGTGAATTATCCTTAATTTCCTTAACCCTAGAACACTATCGCTGGGTGATTTACACCCGAGCAAATACATTTACATGATTTCTCTCTCCTGCAGCTGTTTGCGTGTCGAGGAGTCTGTGCCTTCACCAGGGAAGTCTCAAATGTCCCAGGAATGGGTGGACCAAAGACCAGCTTTCCGGAGTCATTATTTTGTTTTAGGAGTTTTTTTTTTTTCATTTTGTTAGACATGGCACAGTTGAAAGTAAAAGAAGATCACTCTAATTTGTCATGTGTTGTCATATTTTCATATATTTGATTACTTTTTATTGGTTATATTATATCGGGTAAAAATCACCCGGCATTAGTGATTGTGTTACTATTTATAGCGATAGTGTTCTAGGGTTAAGCTCTCGCCTTTTTTCCATCCATTCATTCCTCCTAAAGTTCCTCATTCCATTCTCCATAACTGCTTTTTTCCCAACACTTTTCCACTTATCATCGACTAAACATGAACACAATCCTTGCTCAGTTCCATCTTTCCATCCTCCTCCTTTTCTTTTTCTCATCCCTCGATTTGAACATTACCTTTTGACTCAAAATGGTGAGCAATGAATGTACTGCTAAAGATCACTCAACCTAAAGTATATTTAAAGTATTGAATAAAACAAACATATTACAAAATATGATGGAAAATCTTTCTGTGATTTGAACAGATGTTAAACTACATCATGGATTCATGATCATAAAATCATGCTCACCATGACGATTTCTACGGATTCTGTTACAAAATGACAGCAAGAGAAGGAGCTGCTGATAAAAAAATACTTCATGTTAAAAAAAGAGCTATAGTCCTTTTCAAACATTCTGCATAAGTGCAAATAACTACTACAGGAGTTTGGGTGACAAAAATAAATAAATCAAATAAACAAAACAAAGGTTTATCGATAGACCATTTTACTCAGCTGGAATAGATTTGCAAGTCAAACAACTACCAAAGCAGTTTGTTAAATTAACAAAACTGAATCAGCCAAGCAAAGATGATGGTTTACACAACATGGAAGATCGGATTCACATACCATTTGGTCATGTTTATTTTTTAACAAAAAAAAGTTAAATAAATATGGCACTCTCTTAATTAACAACAAGGTAAATTTCACAATATTCCAATTTCTTAAAATTTTTTTTTTTTTTTTTACCTTGATCTCTTTTCCTTTTATTCCAGCACCTCCTGCTTTCAGACATCTACACCCCATGGCGAGAACACAGCTAACTATTGATCTATTGATCCATTTAACTTAATTACTTCCACTCTTTCTCCATAAATCTGTCCTTTCTTCTCTCCTATGTTTCCTCACACTTCGATTCTTTTATCCTCTATTCTTTCACACTTCTGAGACCCATTTTGGAACTGCTGGCAAAAGGGAATACTAATACATATCTGGACCTTCCCTGGTGTGAAGGATGCTCTCCATGCATTTGGGACCTAAGCTGAGTGGGGACGAGTGGGGCCAAAGCTCAGACCTGTGGGGGGATACATGGCTCTCGGGCTTGGGGCAGACTCTCTTCACCAAGGGTGATGGCAGACTTAATTGGAGAGAAAACAGTGGGAGGTGCCAGTGAATAAAACTCCTCAGAAACGCTGCCGGTGACATCCCTTGTTCACTTGAAGGTTAAGCACACACACACACACACACACACACACACACATACACACACACACACCTGCATCTGAGCCTGAAGTGACAAGGATCCTGTAGCATTATTAGCACAAAGAGTGCAAAGGTAGTTCAAATATGATTGGGAATATAAAGAACTAAAAAAACTCCCATATCAGAAAAGATAATTAAACATATGATCCAGCACATCCTTATACTATCACACAATGTATAGGAGTTTTCTCCTTAGTTGCCTTTTAGATGCCTTTGCCAGCGTATAAATCACCCAGCTTCAAGGACGCAGCATTGGGACCCCTAACTGGGATCTTTCACATCTACCATCTGGATGCAGAAAACCAGAGTGCTGACCAGCGGCCCTGCTCTCATTCTGTTCCTCAGGAAGAGATGGGGGGTGGGTGTACACTGTAGCTAGAAACCTAATCAATCCAACAACTGCTCATATAAAATCCTTTCTAAAGATGAAGAGAAGTCGAATTGTGCAGTAATGATATTTTGAGAGCGAATGAGAAAGAGACAGGGGCCAGAACAGAAAAAAAAGAAAGAAAACCTGTCAGTGTCTGCTCATCCAGAACTGTCCGAAGCATTCGTTCACACGCTCCCTTTTTTTTCTCCCCCTCTTTGCTCGCCCTCCTCCAGAAACCCCGGTCTTCCATCATTCAAGTTAGTTTCACACTCTGAGGCTCAATATCAAAGTAGATATGAAGCAGAGAAACACAGGATTGTCTTTCCACAGACAATTGTGTCCACTGCGTTTATTTGTGTCATGGTATCCAATGGTGTAAGTAGGGCTATATGTGGGCCACCTGTCTGCTGTCTTTCCATCAGGCTGAAAATAACTGAGTAACGCTCCCCCCCCCATAGGACAGTCGCTTTGGTTCAGCTCAGTTTATCTTACCTGCAACAGGGAGTATCTGTCAGTCAACACACGCGTCAAAGCTATTGTCAGTTAGGGTTGCACTAATGACACTGTTTCTAGTTACAATACAATACCAATACCTGAGGTTTGGTTATTTGTAGCATTACAAATATTAACCCTGACTCTGAAGAAGAGACTGGGAATCGTTTTTTCTATGTGTGTAAGTTAAACCACACTTTGCAAAATAAAATGTAACAAATGAAAATAATTTTGCAACGTGATCAATACGGTGACCATAAATATTACCCATTCTCCGGCTCACTGTAAAATCACAGAGCATCCAAGGACCACAGTGACCACCGTCTGTGGTAAAGTACAACGCTTTTGCAAACATACAAATAAAAGATGCTGGCGTCTTAGCCGCGAAATGCCTTCAAACTGCTAAACGATTTCTGTTAGCTTCCTTCATACTGTACTAGGTCTAATGCTAGCAGCTTGCGCACTGCTGATGTGTGGTATTGAATACAAAACAAAGAATCGGATCAATCCCATAGATGAGTCATGATTGGATTATGATTTGACTGGTATATCTATATATATCTATATATCTATATCTATATATATATATATATATATATCTATATATATATATATATATATATATATATATATATATATATATATATATATATATATGCAAAATAAATAAATAAATAAATAAATAAAATCGAGGTAGGTGACGCCTTCAAAAAAAGGTGTTAACAGCAGTAGCATTATAGTGCAATAGTAGTAACACAGCATAAGTCAGATGTAATGTTTTGTGGAATTTTTAAGTAAACTTTTAAGAAACTGCTTAACCGCTTAGTTTAACAATAACTAAAGTAATGCAACCTTGTAATTCTTCAGCAGCTGCACATTATTATCGCATAATAAAAGTGTAAAATATAATTTAATAACAAAATATTTTCCACAAGATCGAGCTCCACATCTAACCACAACAGTAATTTCCATCCACCGTTTGCTCTTCTTGTCATACGAGGTGCAGTTAGCCAGAGCTCCAGTGATGCTCGATTGAGTCCATATTTGAATCACACATCACCAGCTGTTAGCACTTCTTCTTTCACAGCCTGTTTGTGCTCAGTAGTGTGTTTTTACCTCACTGGGGAAACGGGTTGGTTTTCACCTTAAGTGGGAACAGTTTTCTTGCATAGTTTACAAAGTACTGTATTTTTTTTCTTTAAATTTTTATTTTTAAATTAAACTTTGTATTTTTTTTAAAATGCTGTATTTTATTAGAGGTTATTGGTGAAACTCCCCTTTTAGAAACTAAATTGTTATTGGAGGCTCACACCTGGCTCTTGTTCTCAGACATTCCTGGGCTTTTCTTGTTGTAGACCTCACTAGGAAACGTAAATACATAGATATTGCGATATGACATTTTTATATCACGTAAAAATGTATGTGGTATTATCACAGGTGATATACTATGGCACAAGCCTAAACAAAATATCAATATATAAGAGATTTGAAAAGCAGTGTCATTGGAATAAAGAAGTGCAAGAGAGCAAAAAACATGAGAAGCCTGGTTATTTATCACTGAAACTTGCTACAAAAAAAATAAATAAAAAAATAATCTAGCTTAAAATTGATCCAAAAAGATGGTTTACAAATTATATTGGAACCTAATCACTCACCGATTTCATTTATTTGTGATGCTTATTTTGGTGTTTAACTATGTTCTCTAAACAAAACCTACAAAAAGTTAACATTGCAACAATATACCCATTTTTAATAGACTTAACTGCCACATTTCATTATTTATACCTCACTTTAAAATGCACATTCTATTGTCATTGGCCTGCTTAAGTAAACAGAAAACCTTCAAAAGTTTAAGTTTAATCTTCCGATTTATATAAGGGTAAATTTGGCTAACTGTGATAGCTGACCAGCCTATTCACTTCACTCGTGTGGATTCAAGAGTGATAAAAGGCTATAGACAGAACAAGTCTTGTGACTAATAGTCTAGCAGGATCTGTGGTTCAATTACACTGTGGACCAGCTCTTCTCTGTCCCTGGGCTAGATGCTTCACTGGAATAACTAACACACATACAAACATATACAGAAGCACACACCAGAGTGCAAAAACACACAGACTTTATAAATGTGATGTCACTGACCAAAGGACAGCAGCGCTGATACATTTCTCTCGTTTCTTCCTTAAAGATATGTCCAAAAGAAACATACTGGAAGATTGGATATTGGCACTATCTAAATGAATGTTTTCAGGCCCCGGGGAGGCAAAGGCTCACTGCACCGTCTGGGTCTTTAAAAATCAGGGGACAGATGATGAAAAGCTTGGCCGATGCAGTTTATCCACAATGTGAGAAAACACAGGAAATGAACAGTGACCTATGCCGCCGAATTCCTGCCGTTTCACAGAACTCTTTCAGATTTAGCAGATGGAATTCTTGACTGTTGTTTCAAGCGAATTCATCCTTTCACTCGGCCACTCGCCCGTCTTTTGTAATTTTGAATCCAAGGACTCGTGATATTTTGCATCTTGAGCAAACAACCTGATTAACTGAAAAATTTCAGTGATGTTGTGATCCGTGTAGCACAGCCTCACTTTGAACAATATATTCTTAAAAAGCAAAAGAGCCTATAAAGCCATTTCGGCCTTGGCATTTACAGAAGAAAAACTGATGGTCGCTACAAAGCATGACTAGAATTTTCTTGAGCTTCCCTACTGGTCCGACCAGTTGAAGAATGACAAAAACTGAACCGACTGACACGCCCACACGCACAAACACCCACATGGCACAAACACAAGACAGGTCTAAAGATCTGGTGTCTTTCCAGAGCAGATGGGTGGGTTGGGTAAGGGGTATGGGGTGGGCCTGGTGGGTGGGGGGTGCAGGAGAGCGTCAATCTGTCATTTCTAACAAGCCAGGAGACTCGGAGCCAGGGCAGGTCACACACACATACACACACGCTCGTCGTCCTTACGCAGGCGTCACATTCCAACTGTGGCATTCCTGCTAATTAGAACACAAATTAATGATCCAAGCAAGTGAGACAGGCTGGCTCTCCCTCCCTCTAGTCAACATTTAGCCTTCCTCTGAGTTCCCACTTCCTCCGTGCTGGCTCCCTCCATTTTATTTTGCTATTCACCCTTTCGCTTTTATTTTTTTTCTTTCATAATGTTCCATATTGCCTCGCTGTGCTCCTTTTTAGTTTCTCTGTAACAGGTGAGTGGAAACAAGCTGTTTCTAATCAGTTAAGTAAAGCAGGCTTTGTGTGATTATTTACAGACACTCTGTGATCTTTCACTGTGAGATTATTGACAAAATCAGGTGGAAAATGACTGTAGAACTTCTTCTGCTAATGTATAAACAAGTAAATATGTAAACAAGCTAAATTGGTAGCTTTGATATTAAATCTCATCCAATGTTATTACATTTCTTATACACCTCAGTTTATTTCAGGTTTTGTGTCGTTATCGGCTGTGCCATCAACAAAAAGAAAAAAAAAAAACAACAACTTTTACAACAAATCTGTTTATTAGCATTATGGAAAAGCTTGTTGACTCACCATTGAAGATCAAACTGTCTGCCTCCATAGGATGGGAGGCGAGTGGCCAATCTTGCAAGCTTATATTTTTTGCTGTATATCCCAGTGTTGTTTGCTTCTTATTTATGATAAATGGTCGTTTTGTTCTTCTCATAATGGAAGAAATCTGACTATGCAAAGGCATACATGAAACCTGAACATACGATCCCTGCTGTGTTCAACTACCTCCTCCACACAACACTTTAATGCATGTTTTCAGTCATTTTAAATTCCCATCCGCTATTATTATACCAAATGGAGCTGGTTTCAGTATGTGGATAAAAGGGTTCATTTTAGCAGCAGCAGCACTTGAAAGCTTGAATTGCTTATACATTTAGAGATTTTTTCTTTTTTGACGCTGCCAGATAAAAAGAAAGTTTTAATAAAGCTTGTCACACGTTAAAATCAAAATCTTCCCCCATCTCTGAATCCTGCAGCTTTTCTCTCTCTTACATTAATTTTCCACTTGCATTATTGTGAAATAATCAGCGCATAACTTGAAGCCACAGTGAAAAATGGTCTGTAAACTTGCCAAAGAATTGCTGCTAGTTCCCTCAGAGCTCCACCGCTGAATAAATTGCTTGTTCTTTGATTGTATCTGTTTGTATTCCTTCAGGAAGAACAGTGATAAATTCTGGGGCAAAGTCACAGTCAACCACAACAACAGCTACAGACTCAATCCGGCAGCACTCTTCGGCGTCCAGGACACCTTGCCTATGATGCATCAGTGGAGACTGACCTTGAGCTCTTGGTATTAAGGTCAGGAAGCATCATTAGTTCTGTTTCCCCGCTGCAAGGCTAAGAATAGGAACATGAACACAATCACTCAGTCATCATCTTTGTTTTTTCACACATTTCTCTTCTTCTTTTTTAGATCAGGGTTTGCTGGAGCGACTAAAACAATTAAACATCTTGCTGTACCTCATATGAGCTTAAGTGGGATTAAATCAGAATTAGACCAGACAGCTCTAAAATAAGCGTAGTTAAACTATTAATATTATCTGTACAGCCAGGCCAATATGGAATCAGTATGTCTTTAATGTCTGTATTTTTTCTGATGATCAAATCTAATCAAATTCCTTTTCTCTTTTTTTAAGCTTTTTTTTTCAGTTTTCATACATGAACAGATCATGGACATGTTGCTACATGCAGCACACACCTGTTATTATGGTTAAATCTCCCTAAGGTAGTGTTTCAGGCCCTGAAATTCCAACTACTTTGATTTAAATTAATAAATGATCCATTCTCTGCTTTTGAGTAAAATACGCTGGGAAAATATCACCATATACAGCACTGAGGGAAAGAGTTTCTTTTGTTTTGTTTTTTTAATAAATACAAATCACCTGCAGTTGACAGCTCACACCTTCCATCTCTGTTTCCTTCAGTCCCGGTTGGGGCTCTGGCTCACAATCAATACCTTTCACAGCTAAGCCAATCTGCAATAATAAAAGCATTACAGACAGGGAAAAATAACATCAAATCTTATTAAATATGGGAGATAGTCTCTTCCTTTCTACTGCATGTCTTCCTGTCTCTTGTTGCCTAGGTGATCAGCAAACCACTACATTGGACAGATCATTGCTGTTGGCATGATCCCTTAATGTTCCTGGGTGATCAACAGGCTCAGGATCAGGGCCTGTATTGTGGGTTACAGGTAGAGTTTGAAGCTTAGCATTCTGCTCATCTCTCCTGCCAGCCATGTATATTTCACAGGATTGTCTTTTATATTCAGTCTGTGGCTCAGTGGAGCACTCATCTTTATTTCATTTTGTGGCGTTTTTTAATTTTAGCCAGAGTTTTTTGCACTCTCCTCCTCCTCCTCCCCCTCTCCCTCCATCCTTCCTGACAACCCCCTCTGCTGACTGAATCAGTAATGGCATTATGCATCTTGCACTATGAAGCTTTCACCAAAGCAAACAGTAACTTCTAGCAATTCAATTTCTGCCCTTACTGCACCTAGACTGGAAAAGGGTGAGATCTGCACTGTACCCATATTAAGGGGCTTTTTTGTCTGGTTCAGTGTTACAACTTTATCACATTAATGTACAGTTACAATAGATTATTTTCATTCTAATGGAAAATTCACGTGAATCTATTATGGACATTTATAGCATCATCTTTTTATTCTGTCATCGCTAAGAAAAAGTCTAAGAAAAAAATCCTTGCTTCAGTGCTGGGTTTTTCCAGAAAGCCTGATCCTTTCAAGCTGCTGAAGCATCTTCTTCTCCATATCTGAGCTCCTGCATCGATGTGTCATTGGTAGTAAAGACTAAGTCACTTGTCACCAACCTGGTATCTCCACCCCAGCTGTGCCAAACTGATACATAGCGTGACACACACGGGCCCTCACTAATGGTGATGACAACAGCGAGCATAAACTGGCCATGACCCAACTCTGACTGGCTGTTCCTTGCAAACAGAAGATTTGAACAACATATGGGACGGGCTTCTGAGCTCATTGCTCACACCCAGGTGTGTAGCATGCTGAGGCGATTGCCACTCTGTGAGTACATACAGATCCAGAAGAAAAAAACCCAAACCAAAACAACTGACCAACCAATCAAAGGAAAAAACAAACAAACTTAAACATATATTTTTTTGTACATAGTTTAATCCCGCAGATAGTTTTAGTTTCATTTTCTTAAACTTAGAGATTTCTGCGAGTGAGGTGTCCTCAGTTAACTGAGACAAAGGAAATGAGTGAAATTAAGATTGACATGCTTACACTGTGAAGAAAATACAAAGGTGAATTTTTCAAAATCAATGCTGCAGTTACTATTTCCTTCACTGACAAGAGCCATCCTCCAGGTTATATTTTTAAGCCTTTATTACAGACATCCGGAAATGATAAGAAGAAAGAAAGATGCAACACAGGAGTCCAACCAGACTCAAAGTGGGCATGGTGAAAAATGTAAGACTAGTCAAAGAACTCTTATGATTCCTTATTTATGTGACAGTGAGCATTGCACTAAATAAAAGTACCTGCAAGGGAAGCAAGCTTTATTACTATACAATGGAAACTTTCTGCTGATCTCATTTATAAATGGATAATTTCACTTGTTTAGAATAAACTTTATTCATTCATTCTCAGTTTTTAAATCAGCAATGTGTAATGTGGCTAGTAAGTACCTCCACTTAAATTCAGTGAGGCACAAAAACAAACTAGTATAAATACTTAAGTGAAGTAGGTAAAAGTACAAAGTGAAATCAGACATGAAGACTATATTTTTCTCTCTCTTGCGTAAACTCCACCTGTAATAAGAATGAATGTCTTCTCCACAGTGCAGATATGGACTATCTTGTACAATTCGTAGCTATAAACCTTCACAGTGTCCTTGGAACAGCTCTAAAAGGCAACAACAATTTTAAGATTGTCTCATTTCAGTTGGTTTGATGTCAAGGGAGCGTTTAACCCACAAACAAACCAATCTAACACAGTCTGTTAGCTTTGCCAATACATTCTCAAGTCAATACAGCCCGCCAGCCGCTCTTTATTTACACATTCATTTGTGGTCTTGGTAAAGCTGTTCACATCCCTGTTGGGCCATCCTAATTAACTGGTAATGGGAAGCTAGACTGAAAGTGAGCCTTCTTGAGAGTGCCAGAATTATAATAAATCCAGATCAATTTAAATGACAACAAAAGTGAAACCAACTTAAATCCAAACAGTGGTGTTTACAAACTGCTGCATGGATTATACCGGAATAGTGTGAAGCAGTGAGAATTCTTCAAAATAAAATTGAGTGTGGAGTTTTTTTTTCTAACAGGGAACACTACTGCTGGTGCACCATCTCAACCTTTTTCTTTGATGTTAAAAAATAATGAAATCGAAAAGATATGTCAAACTTGAACCTGCTTCTTTTTCTCGCTTTTTGAAGTATATATGTTGATTTTAAGTTCTTCTAAAATTTGTGTTTTAAAATAAGATCTAGTAATTAACTGTCAGTAGGAACTAATACTATCTATGATTATTGGTTACTTTTTTCCCCTCTCCTGTAAGGGAATAGTTACACTGTAAAAAGTAAAGCAAAGCCTCAGTTACGCTGACTTTAACATCATAATAACGGAGACAAAAAAGAAAAAAGTTCCAGGAAAGGTTTCTTTTAACAATGTGTATTTTTTTTTTTGTATTCCAAATTTGATGAAGACGATAAATGGCATACATTTTTCAACCTTGTGATTTAAAATATATTTAAATATATACAGTCACCGCTACCTGTTTTATTAGGTACACCTTGGTACAGTAGTACCTCTTTTGCCTTCAGAACTGTCTTAATTCTTCATGGCAGGGATTGAAGAAGGTGCTGAAAACATTCGTCAGAGTTTTTGATCCATATTGACATAACAACATGACAGGGCTGCTGTAGATTTTCTGGCTGTACATCCATGATGTGAATGATGTGAATCTCCCATTCCACCAAAGGCTCCACAAGATGCTTTATTGGATTTAGATCTGTGCAGACCATTCAGTACAATTGATTCATGTTTGAGAAACAAGTTTGAGATGATCTGAGATTTGTGATATGTTGTGTTATCCTGCTGGAAGCAGCGATCAGGAGATGTGTGTGTTACAGGGATTGCCATAGCCAACTACAATCCTCAGGTAGACTGTAGGTCTACCTGATGGGCTCAGAGGGCAAAAAGAAAACATCTCCCACACAAATACACCACCAGCAGCAGTCTCAACTGTTGATACAGGGCAGGACGGATCCATGCTTTCATGAGGTTTATGCCACACGGCCAATCTCACAGCAGAAATCGAGACTTACCAAACCAAGTAACATTTTTCCAATCTTTTATTGTCCAATTTAATGAACCTGTGCACACTGTAGCCTCAGATTTCAGTTCTTAGCTGACAGAAATTGTGCCAGAAAATCCTAGAAAATCAACATTTTCTGAATTCAGACCAGCTTGTCTAGCAGCACCATGTTCTGAGTCACTTAAATCACCTTTTTTCCCCATCCTGAGGCTCAAATTGAACTTCAGCAGGGGTCTTGGCCATTTGCGAATTCACCGAGTTGCTGCGGCGTGATTAGCTGATTAGATATTTTTGTTAATGAGCGGTTGAACAGGTGTGCCTAATAAAGTGGCAGGTGAGCGTATATTTCTTCATGACTCATTCGGAGGGCACAAAGAAAATAGCATCAATAAAACAAAGTACAGTCATGAGGAATACAGAGAAAAAGACTGAATTTAAATTAAAGACACGTATCACAGATAAAACCGTCAGCAAAGTGAGTCACTGCCGATCAACTGAGAACCAGTAATTTTTATACAGAGGATTTTATCTAAGCAGCACCACAGAGACTTTGAATAAAGCAATGAGGAGGTTGATATTTAACAGCATCTCTACTAATTTTAAAAGCTTCCAACAAAATAAAACACATTCTTTTTGCAAATATTGAAGCAAAAAAACAAACAAAAAACCCTCAAATAGGTAGGTTATTGGGGAAGAGTTTCATAACAATTTAACAAATTACATTATGAACGGGGGTTCACCCATTTCTATTTTTTTATGTTTCCACGCATCAACACATCTTATTTTAACTCTGATCAGATGGATTTCTCCAAAGTAGTGGAACTCTTTTCATTTGATCAGCTGAATGACAAATAATTTCCTAGCTTGTGGTAAAAGAAGGAAGAAAATATAAATATGAATAAATAGCACAGCACACATTCAATGTTGGTTGAACATACAATACTAAGACTTTAAGAACTGACATCTCTTTATCTGACATGACATTCAATCTGATCTATAAAACAAGTATGAAATTATTTGGCAACAGAATGTAATCTCTGCAACACGGGAAATGTGAATGGAAAGGAGACAGTGGGGTCTGATATCTCAATAAAGAAACAAGAATGAAATCATTAACTAAACCATTTGGCAACAGAATCTAATCTTTGCTACATCAGACGTTCTAAATGAAAATAGGAGGGTGGGTAGATATCTCAACAAAGAACATTTGTTATCACAGATGAAAATCAATTCTTGCAAAAATAGAAATCACTGTGCATGCAATCGGTATAAAGGCAGCAGAGGTGTTTAGTTAGGTGCTGCGGAAAAATGTTAACATGGTCTACAACACACGGATTATTTAAGAACGCATAAAATTTTAATGCTGCACCCTGTGAAAGATCATAACTAGACCTAGGAGTGCATCTGGTATAAAAATGGAAAAAAGATGGGGGAGGAATGTGATTTATACAATTGAAATGGTGGTGCAGCAGGGGCTAGCGAGAAGCACTGACCTCATGGATTAAACATCCGAGGAAATTACACAAAAACATTCATCAGCAGCATTCATTTGTAAATCTCATTTTAATCTCTATTTAGTGGATGTTGCTATCTTCAAATAATGTCCGTCTAGTTCAACAGAAATTGCTTTGCCTGATGAGATTTTGTTAGATGTTATAAACCTTGAGGTACACAATTACACCAGAGCAAAATTTGTGGATGTGTCATTTTTGATGTTACTTTAAGGTTAAGTCCTCATCATAAGAATGAGGTTCATCTAGTAAACCCCGTCGTAAATTGTGGTGCTCCAGAAGTCAGGGTTTTACTCATTCAAGGTCTCACACAGCACTTTTTGATACCAGACTACTGCACAGGTACGTATATGAAATACTATGTTTTTTTTCCCCTTTCTTTTTTCTTTATGTACACTTTGCTTTACAAGGCAACGGGGCAGTCAATCTCTCACAGATATCTTTTTAATCAATTTCTTTCTGTCCTTGTGTGTGCATGCGTGTGATTTATGTGGTTCAGCAGGCCATCAGGGCGCACTGCTGGCCTCACAGTACTTTGGTGTCTGATGTGGCAAGACATGAGTTCACCCTGGCCTCCTTATCTCTAGTGTGCAAAAACATCCTAGCACAGAGTGACAGAGAAAAAGATGTAAAGGAAATGAATACCTACAAAACGAGTAGAGTTGGGATGACACCGAAGCTGAGAGGAGGACGTAAGAGAAGTGGTAAAGGACAGCAGGAAGACATGAGACCGCATGTTTATGCAGCGCTGCTCTGACCTAAATAAGGTTTCAATTTTTTTTTTTTTTAAATATTCACTAATGGATACTAAAAAATTGTAACAGTATCGATGCCAACAATACATGCCTCCTCCAGCTGATGTACAACTTCACACAACCCTCACTAGCGGGATAACAAATGAATGGGAGAAGATTCAGAACCCCGAACAACATTTCATGAGGAATTTTGAGAGGTTGGTTTATGCATTAAAGAGGTAATATGAATATTAACCCATCTACCACATTAATGCCAGCAACATCCACTATCTGTTAAGTTATTGTTTAGGTAGCAGCTAGCACGTATGACCAATAGTAAAACAATATTGTTAATGCGGGAGCTAGATAGCAAACATTATCCATCCTGCCCATCTTTAATGTTAATAGACAGCATTAGTTTGACTAAAGAGCCCAGTCATTTGTTTCTAATAAGTGTTACGTTTCTCATAAAATCCCAGATTAAGGTTGAGAAAACTCTGCCAACAATTAAACAAAACAGTTGTCGTTTAGCTTGCCAACTCTGTTTGATCAGCAATGAACTGTAGTATAAAACACTCCCCCAGTCAACCTACAAATATTGCCTTTTTTACACTATCTCTGGGAAAAATTCAAATATTTAGTTATCTTAATCTATGATATTGCCCTGCTTCAGACAAGTTAAAAGTAGTTTTGTTCTTAATGTTATTGTTTGTATTGCCATAGTCTTTTAATGGTATTGAAAATGGTATCGAGTATAGGTACTGAGTTTGAAATTCTAATAGTGTAACAACCTTAGATGCACGTTGGTCTATGACTGACCTCAATCTGAACCAAATATCAGGCGTACAATGCAAGTTTGAGCTAAAAACGTCACATAGCCGTGTAAGCTTCGTATTGTCAATGTGACAAGGCACTATAGATGTCAGTATGTGCTAACAACTAGCTGTGATATGACTGTAAATTCTCCAACAGTCTGGGAACACAGCAGCTTCTTCATGTATTTACTTTTGTTGTTCCCGCAGTGACGCAGTTTGGTTCGCTTGGATTTCACTTCACAACCAAACCACAAGGAAAAGCTACAAGTTTACAAACACATAAACTGATTTGGACCAAAGAAAACAACCTACAGGTGTGAAAGCACCCTCAGAAACCAAGGCCATGCTGTTGCTGTCGTTAGCCAATCTAATTAGACATCGTGTGTTTGCAATCTTACACATGGCGCAAGTTTGTGCATGTTTCAGCAAAACTTGATTAACGTGTAGCATGATTACCAATTTCATATAGCTCCTAAAATACACACAAAATATTTGTCTGGCCAATGTTGAACATTGTCCACTTGAAGTGTGCTCAGTTTTAAATGTTTTCTGAGGTGTTTCTGTCTTTAAGAGAAGGCCTAGCCTAATTTTGTCTCTCTCGTTTAAACAGCCAGTAGCCAGAAACATCCCTAGCTGTGACACCGCTTTTGGTGTGGACCGCCGATCTCAAGGGCGACAGTGGCAAATCTCACACAATCTCACCCACTCAAATCTCAAAAATCTTGCTAATTACACACCTAAAGAACCAACTCGAAAACACGTGGGGTGTAGCTGTCGATCAGAAGTGTTGATTAAAGACTAGTAAAATAACATTTGCTGTTTGAAAATGTAATCAAGCAGAAGACTTGTGTTATCAAGCTGGACGTGACATTACTGTGTTCACCATGTTAAAGAGGGTTACATTAAATACATTTCCAGTCTGACACACTGGCACGCTTCTTCTTCAGTATCACTTTCTGGGTGTTTTACAGTGGAATGGTAGGTGAAAACAAGGGTGGGGAACAATATGAATGTTCATAGACCTGCGCATACTTAAGGTAAAGGTGTGGAGTGCCATCCAATCCATTTAAAGGCATGAGGAGTTTATTTTGGCAGAAAAAAAAACTTGTTCATGAACAGTGATGACTGAGCTGAACAGAGGTGTTTAAGCAAAGCTTTCAAAGCTATTTATATCTTCTTATTTTTAAAAATGGGTTGTTATTTTATGTGAGAAATTTTCTATGTGCAACTGCAGTCGTCTTATAATTTGTTATGTAGACTATCTGATGGAGGTCAGCAGCTATTCAGTTAATAAATATGAATTCCAGTGACTCAGCTTTTTCAATGATCCTGTAGACAGATTATATTATTATGCGTGTTATGCATTACATATTGTTCACATTACAACACTAAGGACTGGTTCATTCTCTACGTAATATTTCAGTGTAATCAGCAGAGAGCTGGACATGTATCCTTTGGTATAAAACATGCACATTTTTATTTTTTAATTGCCAAATTAAATCTAATTTTCAGTCTCCTCTCCACAGTTGATGCGCTATGTTTCTGAGATATTTGCTATAAAAACAATGAAATTCAGAAAATTTCTAAAGTCCTGCCCTGAAAACAGGATGGACCAGCTGCATCAAAGAACTTGCATATTAGCTCAGCTCACCCATGACTGTGTTTTCATCCCTAAACTCTAGTCAGTTGCACTTCATGCATTCTATGATGCAACATATTTCCCTACAGCAGACATGCACTGGGAGTTTAAGGTTATGCTGTTTTTCAACTTATTTTCCCAAAGTCAGAGGCAGAGAAAGAAGAGTATGGTCAGCAATCTCCTGCTCGGTCCTTCAGGGATAGCATCCTGCTGTTGTTCTCCTTGTTGTTGCTGCATCGTATTGTTCTTGCTCTCCTCAGCTGAACTTATTGAAGCACAGCTCTCTGCAGAGAGAAGCCCAGCCTCTCGCTGGTGGGACATATGATTCTGTTTCTTCATTTGTCTCTCTATCACTTCCTAGAACTCATTCTCTGTCTGTCTGGTTCTCTAGGTGCCATATTATGTCACTGTCACTGACTGGTCATGTCGCTACAAGCAGGTTGGGGTTTGTCCAAGTGTTTGCCGAGGGGAGGGTGACATCTGCTGAGCAGAGTGAACTGAGGCTTTAGGAAACTGGTTCCATCTGCACCTTTTTGATCAGGAAACAGAAGAAACGAGATTTTCTTTATGAGTGCTTTTGCTCCAGCTGTGAGTGATGGGTGCTACAGTCCCACTTACTTCCATTAATGCCAGAATCTGAGGTTCCCTCTACTGAATCTAAATCTAAAGTGTTGATGCGTTTGTTGTCACCTAATTGGTTCTAGTGTTAAAGCAGATATATCAAGCTGTTTCAGCATGTCAAATGTCTGCAGTGTTACAAAGCCCAAAGTCCATGCAGTTATTCTCTCCCACAGAAAACACCTACAGTAAACTTTTTGGCAGGCCAGGGATTCCTCTCATTGCTTATCTACGTCACCGTGTAAAACATTTAGCATAAGTCCTCCCAAGCTGGCCTAAAACAAAGCATGTGTATTTATATCTACTTCCTAGAGCCGCTTCGGTTAACTTTAAAATGTCTCATTGATGAGTCAAGTGCACCAAATTATCTCTTACTGGCTGCACAAGTGAGCAAAAGTGTCAAAGCTCTGCTAAACATAAATAAAGTGTGTTCATTTTTTTTATAGCAACATTCCTGTGACAACAGGAAAGCACATTAGCAAGTTGCACAGCTAATGTGGACAACAATAGCATTGCTGTTATTCTTAATATACCAATTATGTGTTAGGTTTGGTAAGTTTATATGCTCAGCCACTTGACTACTGATGGGGAACGATTGTGATTGTGTAGGAACTAATTGATTATGATGAAAAACCAGTCTCCCCACAAGTTGATAATTGTCCTGGAACATTTATTCCCATTAGGAGCTTTATCCATGTTTGTTTAAATATACTGAGCATAACCACAAAAGGTTGCTTTTAATATTAAAGTGTAAAGGATGGATGTTTTAAGTGCTTATCAACCAGCGTAGTCTGGTGTAATACGACTGGACAGTTTCCTATATAAGCCTTTAAACATCACAAGAGTTAAAGGATTTACATGAAAGATAATCTGCTAAAACATTTATGACTCAGCAAAATTTAAATAACAGATCTCTTATTACCTTAGAACTTAGAGCTTGTACCCAGAGGCCCACCTTTACAAACACAGAACTATTATTGGATTTTGACTGAAGGTTTCTATTTTTTTTTTTTCATATTTACAGTAGAGTTAGTTTAATTGGTGCAGTGTTTTCCTTTGTCTTTATTGTTGTGATTGTAATGTATGTACACAGAAGAGCCACTGAATAGGAATCGGAGAAACTTTATTAATCCCAGAGGGAAATTGAGTTGTCATAGCAGCAAATATACAACAAACATCAAACACTCATATAAAATGAGTGTAGAAAAAGAGATATTGATAGATAAATATTAAGATAAATAAATATAGAGATAAAGGTATAAATATAAATATACATAAATATAAAAGGACATGAATGTGTGCATGAATGAATTCCATGAATGATATTCCGGACATTTGTTTGAGAAAATTTTCTCTGACTGGATCTCCTTAAATTTGAATTGAATACCCCTGCATTAGAAATACCAGTCCATTGTTATTCTGTAAAGTAACGCAGTTTTGTCAAAGCTGCCGGCGTGGTTCATTTATTCATAAGAGGTCCACAGCTTTTTTCTCAAACCCAACCAATTAGTTCTTAGTGCCTAAAACTAACCGGCAAATGGAAGCCAAAGTACATAGGAAAAAAAATGGAGTGATATTAGAAGGTAAATATATTTTTTAAAAATTAAAATTAAAAAAACATTAAAACATGATAATAAACATCTGTTTCCTGGTTGACAAACCTCCTACTTATGCCAGCACCTTCTCTCCAACATCCAAAGGTGAACTTTGCAGGTCTCTAAAATAGTACCATTATCTCTGGCCACTAAATATTGCAGTGGGCTGTGTGTCTAAGCATCAATGCCAAATGACACTTTGCACATAACAGAGGGGTGACAGGACAGCAATATATTACACCCTGGGATGAAAATGTGTAGGAACCACTAAAGAAGTCAAAAGGCAAGCAATATAAATCTGATGCCCATGCTATAATTTTTCCTGGAAAAAAAAATCTAGCGATCATTCCAGATACACAAATTCAACATGTCTGCAATTAACTTCAGATTAATGAAGAAATAACCACCGCCTACTCTGTCAGGCATTTCTCCTCTCAGGCATTTTTAAAAGTGGATTTTATTGTTACCAAGAAAATTTTGTACACCAGCTAATAGTGAAAACAAACAGACCACAAGCTTTATGAGAACAATATGTGCTGACTGGTTCTACGAGGTTACTTCCTCACTGAGAGCTACATTATGCATCGTTCTCTCGTTCAGAACCTATAATAGCATTAAAAGCACAGAGTGGTAAAATGCATGTCAAGGTCCTCCAACACATGCTGACAGTTAAGCTCGGCATAAGGAGTATATTAAAATTTTGCCAATGTGAGGGCAGTTAAGATGTGAGATGATTTTCTGATGTTTCCTTCTGCCCACACAGCCTCAAGTTCAGTTTGCTCTTCACTCCTCTCCTTCTTTACCCCTGACCTAGACTCCCTCCACAGCAGCCTCCTTTGGGCCAACTTGGACTAAGTTAAAGGAGGGAAAGTCTACCCTCGCCGCCTCCACACAGACCATTTCTTTCCTCTTGCCATCAATCTCCCCGTGCCCCCTGCTTCTTCGTTGCTCGGGCTAATTAACTAAAAACCAAGCAGAGATTTTATATAATTCAGCAGCAAGAACTGCCACGTCTCGATCCAGAAACACCCAGAGAAAAAAATGGTGACTGAAGCCAAAAACCACCAGGAGAGGAAAAGGAAAAAGTAAAGCCCAAATTTTGTCTCCATAGCACAAAATATCAGAACACGAGAACCTGGAAGCCGAAACTATGAAATTCTCTCGACATATTTTATTTCTTCCATGGCTACGTTTTAATCAGACACACTGGGAAAATTAGTCGCAGGCCGGGCATGACCACTATCAAGGTGTTGGAGCAGGGAAGACAAGGAAGTGGAAAGAGCTTGCAAGAGGAGAAATTGCACAATGAAGTGGAAGATAGAAGCGCAATTGTGAAGGTTTTGACAGGTGCAGGTGAGAGAGGTGTAAGATGAAAGACAGCCAGAGCGAAAGACAGGGAAATGGACTGAGAGAGGCGCGAGGGATCTGTGACCAAATGGTCTTTGCGGAGTGCTCGCTTCTCCACTGAAATCTCCTGACCACTCTCCATTAAGCTTGAGTCCAGGGAACAATATATAAAGAAAGTTTTGACATGGGAGAACAATGTGCAGAAACAAATAAAAATAAAAACCCCAAATAACAAAAAACAAACAAAAACATGAAAGTGTATCTAATAATACATCCTGTATAGCTTCTGAAATCCTGCACAGACTAAAAAAGAATGCAAGATTACAAGACTATATTATTACATATCTTCTTAAAAAACATAACATGAAACCCTTCAAATGTCCACTGCGTGATCTTTTATTTATTAAGATACTGTGAGTCTCGATGCATACTGAGGCTTACCAAAAGAGTCACCAATCCAGCTGGGTTACCTATGTCTTTTTCCTCCATCTCATCCTCCCTCCCTTCTCCAATAAATTCATTGCTTGTCTGAATTAATGCATTACAAGCTGTGCTTGCGATATTAAAAAATGATAAAAAACTAATCCCTCCTCCACGGTCTCATGTGAGGCAGGGTCCTCACACTGAGCTGACCCTGAGCATTCTCTGCCATCTGCACCATGAGTTATGATATTTGGTGTCGCTTGGATTACGCTTTAATATTTCATTACAAAATCCTATTCTATATATCTCCCCCAGGTGTGTTACTATTAATCATAAGATGCTGTGAATACCCAGGGCTCAATCATACCACCTAACTGCTACAGGTGCGTGATATTCATAAACAAATATTTTGTACACGTATAAAAAAACAGAAAAAAATAAGGTGCACACTTTGTGAGCACTCAGCTGCATTATATAGATATTTTGTTCACTTCACAAGAGACTGCAAGAGGAGCAAACTATAAGCAACACTTTTCAAGGAAATACAGAGCAGTTTACCACCACGTCCACCCTTTATGACCTCAATAATAAGCACAACCTAGAATTATCACGTTTCTGAAAATGTATAAGATCTGATTGTAAACTGTTATTGTATAATGCAGCACAGGTGTTCCCACTAAAGTGCTTGTTTAGTGTATTAATAAAGGTAGTTGGAAATTGTGCATGCAAACTGCCACACACACGCACACACACTTGCACAATCTGTCAACGTCGTAAGATTCTGCGTGTTGTCTCACTGCTCCGTGTGAGCTCGTGTTCAGTTCACATGGTTGTTTCTCGCACCAGTAAACACACGTGAACACACACTGCTGTATCAAATAGCAAAAGTATGAAGCACAGCATGTGTTTTCTCCCAGGGGGACCTGAGCGTTATGCCATAACTGGTGGCCCCCGCCGAGAGCTGAGCTACTCATCATGCATGTATGAAACAAACACAGTGCCCATCATCAGGAGCCAAGCGTCCCTTCTGATGTGATCTATTTCCAAAGCTCGACTCTGCTCCTTGCAGCCAGGAAAAAGAGAGCGAGGGAGAGAGAGATTAACACGCTGCTCACATCACAAAGATGACTGGGGACCTCTCAAAGTGGAGCAACGCGAGTAGACCAATCCAAAGTAGGGCTGACCACTTCACCTAGAATCTCCCTCTGCTGCTTTATTTTATTAAGTCACGCAAAAGAGGACAACAACAACTAAACCCCAGCGGAGATTCAGGAAAAACAACAGCAGAATACATTACTAAAAAGCAAACAAACAAAAATATGCTTCCCATCAATCACTGATAAACACATCAGCAAAGCATTTAGTGAGGTCATTGACCAAAAGAACTGAGGGTCGTTTTCCTGTAGCTTTCTTTACAACCAAACATCTTTTTGCAACCAGTAGAGTCGCCCCCTGCTGGCCATTAAAAAGAACATTTCAGATTTAAATCCATCTTTTGTGCTATCTATGGGTTTAACTTATAATATACAACAATAAGATTGTGATGCTTCACAGCTAAAATATTGACTATTTCCATGTTAGAATATTAGCAACATGCTTATTCTCACTATAAATACAAGACACAGTTGGGACTGATGGGAATGCCACTAGTTTCACTTGGTCATAATTCAAAGCGTTGATCAAATTAACTTATTGACCTGATGTGGAGCTTTAAGGGACGTTATATAATCACCAAAGTGCTAATATTTCATCTTTATAATGATATTAGTGTGTGTCTTTCATGGTAATCCATCCTATAGTTGAGATATTGCATTAAAAAGGAAAATGTCAGCCTCATGACAGTGCTTAAAGAAAGGTCAGGGGATCAACAAAGTCTTTAGGATACATCCTATCGGGACCACAAATGTCTGTACAAAATGTCATAGCAATCCATCTAATAGTTGCTGAGATATTTTAGTTTGCAGCAAAGTGGTGGATTGACTGCTAGCATGGCTAAAAACAAGCAAGACAAACAAAGACTTTGTCTTTATAACCCGTCATAAAACTGGGAGATCTTTTAAACTGGGAAGTATCTTAGGAAATAATTAGAATATCAATCTAACCAGACAGCATGTTTAAAGTGCACCAGAAAAAAAGTAACTCCTAAATAAATCAACCTGAATATTTAAAAGAATGCACTCAAGCATTTTGGTCTCACTCTGAATTAAAGTTGCCATTAGAAAAAAAGGAGGTGATGGATAAAGTGATGGAGTTCCAGCTGCCCTTCTCCTCTGGTCAGGACACCGCGCAGTGATGGATGTCTGCCCTCTTGGCAGATGCGTTACAGGGTCACGACACACCCAGCTGTAGTGTCCCTTTATCGGCTTCAGCTAAGTGTTCATTTTCTCCTCCCTGCCATCATAGCTGTAACACCTCAGTGGTAATTGCTGTGTGATAAATAAGCTTTGTGTAAGCCCACGTTGGTGATGACAACACGGAACAATCACGAAGCCTTATTCCCTGCATTCCTTAATTTCATCTCTCAGCTGTAAATGCGAGTGTTTGGGGATAATTCAGGTCCATTCTTCGCATGCACGTCTGTGTCGCACATATTTACAGCCAACAGATTACGAGGAATATTTTCAAATTGATATTATCAGCTCCTCAGAACCCCCACCCCACCCCCTTTTTTCTAAGCTACCAACCAACTCCTCTGGAGGAGCAATTTTCCACTGTTGCTCTATATGACTTGGTGAGTCATACACAGTACTATTGTAATAATGGTAGACCTTCCATTGAGATAGGCAGGGATGAATTAAAATGCTGTGTGAGTGTGTGTTCTGCAGTGTGGCTAGAGATCAGTTCAAGACAGTTCAGGTGTGGTTATCTTGACCCGGACCTCCATATGTGCTTTGCCCGCTCTGCCCTCATCCTTCTCACCTTCACTCGGGAGATACAGACCAAACAAACTTTGAGCCACTATAAAAGGCTGTGAGAAAACAAAGATGATAATGACAGAAAATAGAACAAGAAACAGAGTTTCACACCAAAAACCTCTAGCTATCTCCATTATCGCCACATCCTCCACCACTCAAGCTGGCAGTTACACAAAGATCAGCATCGGAGGCTGGACGATAGCTTGGGCCGGGAGACGTGAGACCCTCTTGGGGCTAAGGCAGCAGCTGTCCACAGGCCTTCTTTTCCAGATTATCCTGGCAGTGAAACCTGGGTCGCATGGTCTGATGTGCAGCCCAGTGTTCTGCTTCTCTCTGTTTGGCCGCGTTTTCACTGAAGCTCAAGAACTCACTTTTCCAGCAACAGGTCAGGGATGTTTTGTGCTAATTTTAAAGCTTACACTGTGACATGTTGGTTGGAACACTTACTGCCTTGCTGTGTGTTGCTGTGTGTTTGTCTCACCAGGGTCTGAATGAATAAAGGAATGCCTTTGCTACTCTAATCCATGTTATATGCCAACCTTCATTTTGGATATACTTAGATTGCAAGTACACATACCACTCCGAATCAATGGATGCCCCAGTCTAACCTATATGTAAAGTATATGTACTGCACTGAACTTGTAATTTGACACATTAAATCAGCTTGTGTCCTGCTGTGTCTATTAAATTTATGAGGTAGCAATAATCATCTCTATAGCATTTTATTTTAAAATGACAGCATATTAAAAACCAGGTAAAACTCATCTTATTAAGCATGCTTTGTTTTAAAGTATTTTTGCTATTTTTTTCCTTAAATGTGCAATATAAATAACATTTTATTAATTTTCATTTTTTAAACCATATTAACTTCATGTTTTTTTTACTAGTAGTTGAATGGTCTTGTGGGTTTTTTTTTTTAACATAAATACACCCTACAACACAGTTTCTATAATTTAAGGAGAAAAAACCTACACTATTTTTTAACAACTGTGTTAATTTGCAGATTATGATGTTATATACAAAAGAATGATGTGAATCATTACTGAATAAACTCCCCATTAGTGTTTTATGAAAGAGAAAACTGTAAATGCAATCAGCAGCTCTAAAGCCTTTTTCAGTTATTAAACTCTCATTTGCTGAATTCAGATTGACACAGGAACACAGTAAGATATGTTTCATTGAGCCAGTAAAGATGAATCACCAAACATTAAACCAATGAAAACACATTTTGCCATATCTCCCATGATGCTTTAAACTGTTACCAAACGAAAGACATTGTGTTTACCATTTTCTATTAACTTGAGCTTCCTGAAGCACCAATAGAGATCAGACGAGACACGAAAGGGGGAATTTATTCAAGATGTCTGCTTCTGCCGCTCTGATTTCCATGTGTTTCTTTCCAACATAAAAGCTTCAACCGATTGCCAGTGTTATTTGCAGTAATGTGAAAGCCCACCATCTGGCACTCACAGCCCAGTCAGTCTAAACCAAAGCAAGACTCCTGTGACAGCTGCGGGCTAGTTTATAAAATTCAACAGAGAAACCGGCTTATTTCATGCAAAACTGCTTTTGTTTCTTACTATAAGTAGCTTGTCCTAGTTAATTTAATTAAAAATTTGTTTTTCTGGAATATTTATAGAAAACAGCAGACATGGAATAAACACGGAGCAAATACACTAAGAGTTAAGTTAAATTTCATCTGATCCTTTACAGGGGATGGTACTGTTAAAAGGATGAACACATGATTTTAGCGTGTTTACACGTGCAGTTGTTGCACAAGCCCTCAATTTGATACAAGAACACGCAAACAGCCCAACTAACGTCACTGCATCAGCATGAATTAGTCTTATAAATGTTTAAATATTTCAGGTGATGGGTCCTGCATTTTCACTTTGCTGGTATTTTTAGCTTTAAGGAAACCGGTCAGCCTAATAGGCCAGCATTTGGTTCAAGATGCAGTGGATAAAATGCACATTTTTCTGCTCATTTTATATGTTTTTAATTGTTTTTTTATTTATTAACTTATCAATTTGTTAAAATATGACTGCAAATGTGTTCCACTTTATTAATAATTGAAGTTTAGCTTTATTTGTATTTAATTACCAATACCTACATGCTATATTATTTTCTTCCTCTCTCTTTTCTGCAGAGAAAAGCTAACAGTGCTAGCAGAATTAGCACCATCAATACAGTAAAGTGATACACGACTGCATGGTAATTATACTGATAACGATGAGGCAAAAAAATTTAAATGTTTCACCTATAATAGAAAAAATGAACAACAACTAAACAAAAAGGAAAATTGTTTCACGTTTCATTCAAATAGCACTTCAACTTATTCACAGTTTTTCGCTCTTAATCACTAAACCTTTTTACCTTATTACTGATCGTTGAACAGATTGTACTATGATGGTGTCAATCAGAGTGAGAGTTTAATAACTATTAAAAAAACTTTGTGAATTTTGAAATTGTGTTTAATTCACAAAGTAACACAAATATAGTTTGGTTTTAAGTAGGTGTAAAACAGGACATGTAAAAGAGGACTGGCACATGCAAAATATTCATATTTAAAAATAGTTTTTAGAACTTTAAGGGAACCCTGAATTTTGCTTCCCTGATATTTCTCTTCTGCTGAAAAAAGTCTGTTTGCATGTTCTGCTTCAGACTGGCAGAATGAAGTAAGGAAATGAGGTGACGTGCCATTTACAGCCCAGTATACATCAACAACAGCTTCCACACTAGATTTTTTCACACTTACACAAAACCTGTGCTTTTTAAGACCCGTGCTTTTGTTGTATATATGAATTTAAAGAAATACACCTGGATCACTTCCCCCTGTTTTTTTTATTCTTGGGTGACTTAGAGCGCTTAGAAATAGCAGCAACTAATAGCAGCATGACCATATTTTTATCCTCAGAACTAAAACTGGCAGAAAATATAGAACCAGCGAAATTAATTAAGTCTTAGAAATCTTGTATTACAAAGTTTGAATGGAAATTCAGCTGTGATGACACTACCATTACATGAAACAACACAAAAATAGAAATTGTGACGTAAAATCAGAGTTACATGAAAATAAACCCTTGTGATAGTGATATATAACTGAGTATTTTCACTTCAGGGCTGTTCTGTGATTCACTTGTACTGTAGTATTTCCATTTTTTGCAACTTGCTTCATTATATGTAACTTACAGCTGTAGTTACTTTAAAGTTGGAGGCTACAACTGATCAGTTAATAAAGATAGGATTAACTGATATTGTTTAAACTAACTGATTGTATAGATTAAACTGGTTCAGCCAAAAGTAAAATCCTGCTTAAATACTAATGCATGTGTAACAGTAATCTGGTAGAATAATATAAAAAAGATTGGTTCTTGCGGGGATCCTTTTTCGTTTTTATGAGCACTTTTAGTGAATACTTTATTTGAAGCTCTCTACATGCATGTATGACTGTTGTCAGTATCACAACTCTTACTTAAGCAACTGAACATATTTCCCTACAATTAATGATTATCAGCATTGAGAGTTGAATATTATATTAAAGATTGTGTTGTGCTTTGGCTTCAAAGGTTGCAAGCACCTCGAGGTAGCTGTTGTTATAATTTTGGCATTATATAAAGAAAATTGGATTAAACTACATAAAAAAACTTTGGAAAAATAAATTCACAGTGCACGAAAGGTAACTGAAAGCCAGACCCAGGGTCATCTTTTCTATCTGCATGTCAAACAGAAACTGAAAGCTCTGACAGGGAAAGAAGCAAACACCCGCAAAGGCCTGTTGAGCCGTGAGAAGAGCAGCAGCTCTTTCCAGAATCTGCAGCATGTTCTGGCTTTCTCTTTCCGTGCATCTTAAAAATAATACCATTGCCTTATCAATAATTTCACACATAATGCTTCCTTTCTTGCAACTCCACATGTATCTGAGCTGTCTGCCAAACAGAGGGTTGTACACTTTGTTTGTAATTTAATTTTGGCACCATTATAGTGATTTTCTGCCTGCTGCTTGCCTCCATTTGTTATAAGTGGATCATCTAGAGTTTTCATAACACTAGTGGGATTTTAAGGTTGTTAGTACCCAACTTTACCTCTGCAAAATTTTAAAAACAGTGCAATAATTTAATGATCAAAATACAATCAAGCTTGCATTTACAGTCTTATGTGCGCTCCAACAACTAAACAATGATGATTGTGGTTTTATGCAAAGCAGAATATATGTAATGTTTTATTTTACATCAGTCTTCACACATTTAAATTCCCTCTCCTTAAGGCTAATACAAAGCCCGAGGTGTTCACTGCATCAAGCAAGGGATGACTCATTTCACAAGTAATGGTTTGTCAAAAATGGGGCATGGTGCTGTCGAAAAAGGAGAAATCAAATTAAATAAAATGGATCATTGGTTGACCTTAAGCAAACTGTCTTAGAACTGAAATTAAAGAAATTAAAATACAGTATGAATCTGTGCTATTTTTGTAGGTTAATTCTTTGATCTCAGGGAATAATTTCAGAGCCAACAGATACAGCAGTAATGTGATTGCTTCAGTCATCATGTTTTATCAGATTACATATCTAATCGCTTTGTAAATGGAGAGTATAATTTGTGCAGATTACAGGCCAGTGGTGGCTCCTGTCTGCTTGACAGTTCAGATGATCCGCAGACAGCCAGAAGGATGGGCAAAAAGACAGCAAGTGGGAAGGAAACCACCAACCACCTGCTTTAATCCCTGATGGAAAATCATCTGATCCTGCTGTTTCTGATAGCCCAGATTTTTCCCCCACAATGGCGCGAATAAGTGAATAATATGTAGGCACGCACTTGAGGCATGGAAACATACTCGGCTGCATTTCTCACACACGTTTATGGAGACTATGGAAACGCAAAGCTATGCAGAATACATGAGACATGATTGCAAAGGAAGTAGGACTATATATAAAGAAATTAAAGCAACTCAGTTTCTGAAATATCCCTGGGGTATATAGCTAGTTGTTTTATGGGGGGAGATAAGAGGATTTTGTCAGGTTGAGATGCTGGCTAATGCTATTGTTTCTACAGGGAGCATAAAACAGCAAAGAAGCTTTTCACACGTCTTTTCTTCTTTTGTAGTACTGTTACTGTAGCTATCATTTCAAAGCACAAGATGGAAAAAATTATAATATCGCAGCAGAGGACATATTATGAAGGAAGTGCAACTGTTTTATTAGGTTTCTCTCTTCTTCTTTTTTTTTGCATGAATATGAGAAACCACCCATTCAAATACATTAAAGCAAATTCATTTTAAAGATATTATGGAAATGATCTACAAAATAGGTTTTACATTTTAAATGCTGTCAAAAAACATAAAATGAGTTTAAGGTATCCTGCGAGAATTCCGATTCTCTCTCGCTCTGTCTCCCCGTCTTCCCTTGCAAACTCACTTATGCACTTACACGTGTACTTAAACAGCCCTTTAAGTTACTCTAATAGACCATTAAAGGTGGTCAAATTAAGTTAGAGGTGTGGTTAGCGTAGCCATCTCTTTCCTTCTGCTGACTTGTCTTTTCCCTCATGCCTCCTCGCTGTTCACCCAATTTTTCACCTGCCTTCACTTCTTCACTGCCTCCTTTAGCTCGTCTCTCCTTAATCCCTCAACCTAATAGTGCTCCCAAGGAGGCAACTTGTCATATTATGCCAGCCAAATCACTGTATCATCTACACGGCATAGTTGGTGAAAACAAACAAGATTCTGTCCTCCTTCATCTCTATCGCAACAATTTCAAATGGCACATTACAGAAAAGCATGGTTGATTCAATCTATTACCAAGTCAATCCTAATACTTGAATCTAGTGGCACTCTCACGATGAGCCTTAGCGGTCCTACTTGGCAGGTGAAATGATTTGCATTCAATCTTCAAAAGAAGTGCAGGGGCTATTACCTGTCACAATACAACCTAACCCCAATCTGCCAGCAGCAAAAAGTCTTTAAAAAAAATTGCAAAACAACCAAGTCACTTTTGAGTCGCTTTTTGTTTTTTTGCTTGGAGAGAATATTGGTTATTGTCGGCCACGAGGCAAATCTGTTGGAACTCGAGGTTTTTCCCCCAGCTGCCCTCTCAGCTCTTCATACACTTTGTCACTTAAATCAAGCAGCATTTGCCTGTTAATAAGACTTCACAGTATTCACTTTAAAAAAAAAAAAAAAAAAAGCTAATTAAAATGTTTTGTCAAAATTCAAAAATTATTAAACAGTTTCACAGTTTTTTATTTAAAAAAATACCAAAACTCTATTTGCAGACGCATTAAACGCCGTATTATAGTGATAAAAAGATCCAAACTGGAGAAAAACTAAATTGAGCAAAGAGGAAGAGGAAGATGAAGGAGTCACAGGTAGGGAAAACGGAGAAGAGGAAGAATATGGTGAAAGGTCATGTTTTTATTCTCTTTTATTTAGCTAAGGCCAAAGACACACTGAGCACAGATGCTGTGTATCTGCTGGGACAGCCAGCCTTCTATTATATTCTGTTGTACTGTATTGTACTCTGTCATGTGTGGAAGTCTGTGCATTATTACAGTCAGTGTAAAGAATAAAAAAGAAGAAACTCTAATATAATGTGCACAGCCGACTGAGCACGCGTGTGCGTGCACGCGCATATTCATCCACACACAGCAGCAGCTGCAGCAGCAGCCAAACTAGGCGCACAAACTCTTTGCCATAGCGATGACGAGATAATAAAAGAAGCCACGGGCGCGTTTAACTTCAGAAGGAAAATTAGAGGAAGTTGCTAAGAGCACAAATAGATAACTAGATAAGGAGGGGGCTTCTTAATAGGGGAAATGCCCAGACAGCAGAAATCTGCTCCTTTTGGAGACGGGCAAAAGTCACCATACCCTTTCTGCAGTCAAATAAAACAAAATTAAGCCTCCAAACAGGCGTGTTGTTGTCTGTTTCGTGGTTAAACTGGTGTTTTGAAGATATAACTTTAAGCCAAGTTAGACTAACTGGAGGATTTACGCAGTTAAAATGCGATTTCTTATGAGGAAATAGTAAAAGGTTATTGCTTGCATCATTTTCTCAGGTGAGTGATCTCTAGGAAACTAAACCTCTAAAGGAAGAGGGAAGACGATTCTCTACGAAATCATCCAAATCTCCGTGGATCAACACACATTTTAATTCCCTTTTCTCGATATGACAGTAAACTCACCTTCCGTAGGATCCACTGGCTCAGGAGAACTATGGTCCAGCTGAGAACCTGCATGTCACCTTCCTTTTAGCGGACCACGCCGAAAAGCTACGCGTCTCCCCAGCTGAACATATAAAGACACACCGCGGAATCCAAGCAATCCCAAGTGGCAGGCGACAAGTGATGTTTTTGAGAAAAACACGGATAAAGTTGTTTGTTTGCTTAGTCGGAGTCACAGTGATTTCTACGGACAAACTTTGAGCGGTGGTTTCAGTTTCTCCGGTCCGCCTCATGTGGCACATCCATGGTGTTTGCCTCCGCTCATGCTGGACGTCTGACGGAAGTTTGGTGCGAAAGTCAGTTTGGAAGGTGGAGACAAACAGCGGAACGTTTGAAGATCACCTGCGCTTCTTGTGTTTTGTGATACTAACTGGCTGATTTTGAGAGATGAGATCTGTCGCGCGCCCTATCTCTCCTTCTCCTCCCCCCACCCCCCTCTGTCTTTCTCTCCCTGTGTTCGCGCGCGTCACGGTGCACAGCTGCTTCTCCTTTATTGGAAACCGCACTGACCACAACTGCATGTAGATTATGTTGTCCAGTCAGTGTTTACACCGAGAGCTGACCGCTGACACTCTCTGACGCTCTGTTAGTCAAACAGGATGCTTTTGTTGGATATTTATTTATACTGGGCTGATTTTTAAGCGTAAAGTGTCTTTTTTTAAGTTTCCAAAGCTGTTTTTTCTCCTTTCGTTGTTATATGTGACAGTAAATTGAATATTTTTGACTCATTAATTGGACAAATCAGTCAGTTTGAAAACACCTCCCTCGTTGCTTTAACTGCTTTTGTTTTTCACGTTAATTGAGGAGATATGTTATACACTAATCGATATTACAGGGAATTTTAGCACAAATCTTGTATCATACTACCTCCTGTATGACATCTTCATATAGTTTGTTCTTAGTTTGTTTGGCTGTAATGCAGGATTTATTAACATGGATAGAATCAACTTGCATTTTAATAGATAGATAGATAGGTAGGTAGGTAGGTAGGTAGGTAGGTAGATAGATAGATAGATAGATAGATAGATAGATAGATAGATAGATAGATAGATAGATAGATAGATAGATAGATAGATAGAGACTGTCTAACACTAATGTATGCCACTGTCTCCTTTTTGTGACTGCTAAACAATCATTATCTTACACAAAAAACTCAAACCTCCACTGCTACATTTAGGTGACTGTGTGTGATGGAGGGCAACAACCCAAGCTAGCCAGACTATAAATTCCCAGAAAAACAATTTTGAAATATTAATGTTGCATGGATATATTGGGGCAGCGCGGCCCCACATTTCTCCCTGATGGCCGGTCCCAGCTGCCGCTTGCCTGATTGTGCCACCTTTAAAATGAGCTGATCTGGGATGCACAGTGTTTACTTGCCTGTCTTGCAAGTTTGTGCAGAGATCAGTGTGTTGGCCTGCTGAATTGTTTCTGTCTGCGTGGCATTATATACTGCTGTCAGCGACTGAGCGACAGGCTCTTCAGTATAAGCATAATGGCTATCTTGACTTTCCGTCGGCGTATGATGAAGCATGTCCCTCCCGTATAACTGTCTGTCTGAATGACTGACCAGCTGTCTATTTTTCCCCTGTCTGATTTGTTGTTTTTCAACCTGTTTTTCTGTCAGTAGCTTGACCCAATATTTACAACATTTATACTATGAGGTTCTTATCCAGTACACCAACTTTTCTTTTTCCCTGTGTCTCCCAAAAGAAATTACTGATGTTCTTCTCTGATCTTCTCTCTACATTCCTCATCTGCAATATTGCAGATTTTATTTTCTGCACATGAAAAGAAACAACAGCCGGGGATATAAGTCTACAGATCAACTACTTTCTTCTTCAGATACAGCATATTTCACCTGTAGCATGCCATTATACTTCTAGTCTTGTGCTGACAAGGCCAGCTACTGGGACTGCTTCAGCAGCCATGTTGATGGGCTCAGAGGTTGCAAAGCAGGGCTGGTCGGTTACAGATGGAGAGGAGGTGCTCTGTAAAATTTGGAGCTTTGTGATTATCTGTGAGTTTATATATTGTACATTAGCAATCTGTTGTCAGTCTTTGGGATGCAGGCTCTTTTCAGCCTGACTGTGGCTCCCATCAATGTGTGAATAACACAGCACTGCCTCCCTGCGAAGGAAAGCGTCACTGCACACTGGGGGCAAACACTGAAATCAGCTGAGAAGACACAAACAGTGATGAGGAAATGCAGTGGCACAACGATTATAATGACTGCTAATCATTTCAACAGTACAATCCTGGAAACTAGAACAGAAAGGAAGACCAAATATTCTAATATTAAAAAATCATGTTCAGTCATCTGTGGGCTACCAACAGACAATAATGCCAGGCGAAGTGACACTTTAAAATTACAGTGATCTACAGCTAAATATATCATAACACAGTAAATTGAGAGTATTTTAAAACAAAATCAGTTTGGAAATGACATTTTTACATTTTTTAATCATCTTAGTTTGAGAAAGAATTTTATTGAACATATCTAGCGAGCTATAAAATGTTTATTGTGGATTTATCTCCATGTTTTTGCTGCCAACTGTTTCTTTAAACAATATCTGCTGCTTGGAACTGAAGCTAAATCCAGCTTGTTTTTGGAATTTAGGAAACTCAGAATTTCAGTACATTTTGGGAAATCCAACCACTTGCTGTGTATTTTCTCTATTAGTATCAAACTGAATAGAAAATTCTTTTTTCAAACCAAAGTTTTTGTTGCATGCACCCAAGTGAACACAGGCACTGAGGACGCAAGCACAAAGTCAAAGTCAGTGTCAAAGTTATGGACGCTGGGCACCGATCATCCAACCTGACTAACTTTTTCATAAAATATATTGTAAAAACATTTATTTCTCTCAAAATATACAAATAAATATTGCATGATGTTTTGCTAAACATTTTGGGACATAATGAAACTGCACTTCTACTTCGTGTTTCATCGATTTTAAAGAATAAACTACTTCCAGCAGACTAAGTTTCTCTTATGGCTTCTGTCAGTGTTACGGCTGCTGTAAATCAGTGTGTTACACCCATTGCTTCATCTTCAGCAGACCATGAAACGCTGTCTATCAAACACAGCGGGTCTCAAAGAATGTGACCATTTCCCATTTCCATCACTGCCCCCCATTCAATCTACTGTCTGTGATTTGTATGGCTACAGCATGCTTTGTCCTTCTGTTTCCCTTAATTTTTTTCTTCCCACTGCTGGAGAAGAACTTGCTGGTGTGAGTGCAATTTCTGATCCACATTAGAAGTGGCAGGTGAATTTCGCCCAGCTGCTCCCCTTCTCTGTTCCACTTAGCAGCGACACTACTATTCCGAGTCACTCAGTCGCTGCATGGTTATAGTAAATGAATGAACATGCTCCGAGCAAGAGCCGAGTGCATCTACTTTCACAAATATCATCCCCGCATCATTATTCCTCTTTTGCCTCCCAAGATGTCAGGAGAAAGTTTCATCATTTCTAAAACTGCACACTTAAAGGCTGCTCGTGTTTATCATCGCCACGTTCGCAAACAAATTAACAAACACGTATTATTAAAGAAAACAGATTACAGTGAAGACTTAAGAGTTGGAAAATGGTCGCATGTTTTATCGTTAAAGCTCTTTGATGGATTGAGCTTAAGCCAGGTGGAGGATGAGAGAAGGTGGTAAAAAGGGATAAGAGAGGAGGACAATGGTGTAAGTATGACGGAGGAGGAGAAAGCAGGTAGTGGAAGCAGGATTAGAAGCCAAGGAAAAGCAGAAGTGGAAGGCCAAGAAGAATAGGCAGCGGTGAGAGATAGAGGTGGGGGAAAGGGACAGAGGGAAAGATGGACCAACAGGGAGGAGGAGGAGCAGAGGGTGGGAAGGAAGTATGCAATATCTCAAGGAAGAGGAAGGGATGAAGCTAAGAAAAAAAAGCTGGATTTATATTAGAGGGAGTCTTGTCGTAGAATGGGTAAGTTCATGATTTGTGTTAAAGTGTACACTGGACTAATGTATTGCATGTTACTTATTTGCTCTTATTAGATTTTTTTTTAGCATTTAATGAGCACAAGAAAATGGATGAATCAATGGATGGATGGGATTTCCTTTGTCATGAAAAGAGACAGTGTACTAGTACGCACACAGTGTGAACGCACATACATCATTTTTCCTTCTGATTTATAATCCTCTGATTGAAGATTCTGTTTACATTTAAACAGGTGATCCGGCACATTTAATCATAACAGTGTGACATGCAAAATAGTGATGAAAATGTCATTCATTTGTCTTTAACAGCTATCAGTTCCCTGACTATGGTTATCTATCGTCTCTTCAGCACAGTAGCTACCATCATGTGTTGTTCTTCAGTCTTTAAGAGTTTGCTCTTTGCAAAGCACCGGTTCAACTTTGAAGCTGCCATTTTTGGAAAATTGTTTATGAAAATGTTTATTTCACCTCTCCGAATCTGCTTGGTCGATTTTGGCCTGATTGAGGTGTTTATATGGAGCGCTTTTTATCCTCTTTGGGGCTTTAAACCAATTCTAATCAGAATACCAGACTCAATTGAATTGCCTACAATGTATTTTACCTCACCTTATTACTGACAGCCCTGTTTCAGAGAAATTACACTTATTTATTTTGGCGCCAAACACCACGGGACACTAGTCTCGTGAGAAATAACTGTTTCTAAACAATGAATGTGTTGCAGTTATTTCTTTTACTGAGAACATGATAATTCTGATGAGCAAATTGACAACACATGTATTATTATTGACACTGAGTCTTTCAGCAACTTGGTGCATGACATCTCTATTATCAACAATCTCCATTAGAGTGGGAACCTAGAAGGTGGAAGCACCAGCAACCCAATCTGGCAGAAATCTTCCTGTGGTATCTCCTCAGCCATTGCAACCCCGATGGGTAGTTACAGGAAATGCACATCATGTAATTAATATAGCTTTTTATGATTCACAGTTTACGATCATTCTAATAATCTTAAGTGTATAAAACAGACTGGTTTGAGCTCTCTTCCAACATGTTTTAATGCCAACTTTCTTCTGATTGGCTGCCCCTCGTATGCAGAGGTATGAACAGCAGGTAGGTGAGATTTCTGTAGTCTCAGGCAGAGCTGTGTACTTGAGATTACCATATTTGGGATAGCTGCTTTTACATCATGCGTTAAGACCAAGAGTTATAAGCAGAAAGCCTGAGCTTTTGGCCCACAGGGATTACTTGAATATACTCTGACTTACTATTTGAATTTTTTAAACTTTAAACATGCATAATGTGAATATGAATGTATAATATACAGTGGGTGGATGCTAATACTGTCCTTAATGTACATTATAAATCCACTTAGACTTGGAGGACAATGGAAGAAAAACAAAGATAGCGAAGCAGTAACAGAGGAAGAAACGGGGATAAATGTGGAGAAAGGTGGAAGAACAGAAAGCAGAGAAAGAAAAATATGCTGCAAAACAATTAATCAGTATTGTTACAATACATCTATTAAATCTTTGTGTGTATTCACAGATACCAAGATTACTTGTTTATATGTTAATGCACACAGAGGCAGTGGGTTGTGGATGCACTTCAATAATTTGTCCATTGTGGATATACAGAATAAAGTGTCTTACCTACCAATAGAATATTTTTTTCATAAGTAATTGCACCTATGTTTCAATGGACAAAGGAAAATATAATTAGCACTGCCTCTGGCACTTTTTTTTTTTAAAGCTGGAAGTCTTACGGCTAAAAATAGAAGGCCACGCAGTCATTGCAAACATGACAGCAAAAAGAGGGTGAGGAAAAAAAACCTGAGGATGAATGACAGGATGAATTCCTTCTCACTGCATGAGGAGCTCTGGTACAGACACAATTACATCGCTCAGTCACACATAAACACACACAAACACGCCTGCCAACACACACACCGACGTGCCGATTCTGGGGTGTCTAACTCGGAGGTTAAGGAACACAATGACGAGAGGTCACCTGGCAGTAATGGAGCCTTTTGTGTGTGGAAATAGTCATTTCCCTGTGTAGTCTCGGGGTATCACAGCAGTGATATGAAACCCTGTCATTTTGTTTTCCTTTCTATCGATTTCAGAAAGGAGAACGTGTGGAAAGGAGAGAGGGTGAGAGAGGAATAGGAGAAGAGCAGGAGCAGTGTGTCTGTCGCTGGTGTTTGGACTATGCCATTGTCATTCAAATGTTTTGTTGCAGGAAGGGAAATTGAGAGGAGAATGGGAGATGAGCACTAATGGGGAGCAAAGGGAGAAGTGGAATAATTGGATTTGATTACGTCTGTCTGTCAGAACAGGGCAGCACATAATATGTGACAGGAATTATTTGGACAGTGACACAATGTGCACAACTTCTGGTGAAGTTGGTCTGATGTGAAGAACTTTTGGATTGAGAACAGCTCAGTTTGACTCTTATCCGAGATTTTTAGTCCCACTAGCAGTGTGACTCTAGGCACAGCAATGTCAATCAGTCAGTCAGTCAGCCTTTATTCTTTGAGGTCCTTTTGGGTTCAGGTTTTCAGTGTTAGGATGGTGGTTAACTTCTTACTGAGGCACAGTGCCATATATTGCAATTCTAACCTGCCACATTATGTTTGGGATAAGAGTCTGGTCATGGCAAAACCATTAAAGGTAAGTCTAAGTTTAAGAAGTCTTAGAACTCTGAAGCAGAATCCAACACAAGACAAAACACATTTTTTCTTACATTCATTAATCAGCAAAGACTCAGGAACGATGAGGAAACTTGCAGCTGCAATCACAGCTTGGATGAGTAACTCTGTGAGACAGGAGAAGGAAATTAGTCCAGTCAGTTTTTGCAGCGGACACTGAATTATTACTGGAGTGTTTTCTCACTTGAAGAATCATGAGAGAACCTCAGGGCTTGACTGGTCAAAGGTCCCAGTTCTTTCTAGGACAGGGTAAGTGAGTCTTGTTGGTAATAAGAAGACAAGAAGACAAGAAACCAAAGATGGTACCACGGGTAAAACTTGGGAAAACACAAGATCCACAGAGCAGCTGGATTACCAATCAGTTTTTCAACAATCAATAGTTTTTACGTGACATCAGAGCTACTGGAACATGGGAGGACAAAACAGTACTATGGTCCTTTGCCCTCCAACCGAGATTATTTTAGCCAAAATGCCACATAGTTTCTGTGCTATTGACACATTCATCAACATTTATTGGCAGCAGCCAGAAGGGCTTTTAATATGGCACCAACTTGTGAACACACCTCTCCTAACCCTGCTTTACAGGCCAAATTGCACCAATCACTACTTCTCCACAGCAACCCTGGCTGTCAGCCAGAACTGTCCTGGCCGTAAACTGTAAAAGTCCAAGTCAACAAAACACAAGATTTACATGTGGTAGTTCGTTTAAGCTAGCTATGTACCACTTTCTTTTCCTTTAATGATGAATAATTGCTTGTTCTTCACGTGCCACAAACTGGCATTATTTACCCATGTAATTGTTCCTACCTTGAAAGGTTTCATCCTGGCAGTGTAAGGTGAGGGGTTCTCTATAAGACACCGATAAATATCACTGAAAAGACGTCACCACTTTAAGGGATTCAAATAAAGCTGAAGGGCAGAATATGGATTACAAGTTCCCAATATTCGTAGTCTCTCTTCATATCTTTGTTTTTCTCTATAGATAAATGATCCAAGTAGTCTTGGCTCAAGACAGATACAACCCCCTCCCCTCCCATCCCACCCCAAAACAACACTTTTGTTCTACAGTATTACTGACTCTCCACTATTGACCATCACAATGGAGTGATGTTTTGCTTGCCAGAATAGTGACGTGACTGAAAACTATGGATTGAAGACAATCTGGTGGAGAGTGGATGCTTACACTGGTCTTTAAGTGATGGCCTTGAGGAACAGGTGAGGCAGCTGAAGAGTGGTAACAGGAGACTCTGCCTGCAGGAGCCCAGCCTCTGTTTACCTGGAGAGCAGTCTTAATAAACAGCACAGGAAAAAAAAAAACCTTGACCAGTACAGGAGCATGACAGACCAATCATTTCTCTTGAAAATAATGTTACCATTCGTAGAAGATTGAGGTCATTCTGGTGCACAGACAGTAAGGGAGTCTATAGATTACCTTTCTCCTGACAAGTGTCAATAAAAAATGTATAATTCTTAGAATCAGCTTCATGCATTGCTCTTTTCCCCTGCTGGCCACAAACAAATGTAAATCTTTTCATTGGTTTATAACCATTAGTATAGTGATAGAACTATAAAAACACAGTTAAGTCTATTTACTGGTTTGAATTATGTTTTTATATTTGTTCCCTTGCTAATCTTTAGCAACACCTTAATTTAATGGAATATAATTACAGTCAAAACATTCTTTTGTAATGGTGGGGTCACGATATGTATAAGTCTATAACTAATGCAGTTGGCATTTTCTTTTGTTTGCAGAAACAGAATAAAGCGTTCTGGCAAAGGCTCAAGGTGCATGGAGAAGAGGAAATATCTGAAGAGATGAAAGGTGCAGGAACACTTGTAATATGAAGAATAACTTTATTACTTGACCAATAGGTTCCAGCCCATAGCCTTTGTCAGGGCCATCAGAAAATATACTGCATACAGCATTTTAAATAGCATAGATGTTTAAGCAGAACAAAATGTTTCTAGCAGGCAAAATTTTGATTTAAGGTGACACATCCACAGGAGAGATTTCTCTCCACAACTTCAAAATGCATGCAATTTCAAATCACAGTCCACAGTTCATTATGACACTGTTGCTTGTAGACATGTTTGTGATTGGTCATATGATTAATCTGTTAATCATGATAAGGGCAACTCTGGGTTTTCTGTTCAGGATGAAGAGCCAACTTTTCGCAGGTCAGTTACCGGTTTGATAGATTGTTTTATTTCCTGATTCATGCATTCAGTATAAAAGCACATAAAGGTACACTCTGACAAATTTACCTTTCAAAAAAGCATTACGGTATGTGTAGATAATAGTTCAATACCCAAGGGCTGTCTTTAACATGCAAACTTTTATGATTGATTTGGAATCGGTGTAGGAAACAGACAAGAATTGCTGAAAATTGTTCAATTCTCAGGTCAGAATTAAACCTATAATTTGTCTTTCTTTGTAACAATGTGAGCATTAGAGCAAACTGCCAACCAGTTTGCCTGCATTGAGACATTTTCTGTACATTAGTCATCACATTTTTCAATAAAATGTATCTGTGTGCAGCTTTAGAGACATCAGCCAATCTTCAGAGCTCAATCATTTGTCGTGTTTTGATTTATTTCTTTTTTTTTGCCTTAAGGAAAAAGTTCTGTTGCATTTGGTATCAATTTGAAGATTATGTGAATATTTCTGATTATCATGCAGCTAAAATGATTTTAAGGTTGTAAAACTGGACTAAATTTAGTTTAAAAGTGAGGTTTTGAATGGAGGGTTCAGATCTGAATGCGTTTTAATGTTTGCCTTTGCAAGATTTTATTAAAAAGAAGTCATTCTTTCATTTATCTTCAGCTGAATCACATTCTCATGAGCTTCAGATGTGCTTAATGTTATGGATGAGAAAAAAAAAACCCTGTTTTGAAAATCCAGTTTGAATAACAGATCGAAGAAATTGAAGGCCTATCAGAAAGCATCACAAATCACTGTGGTGCCATTTAATCCTATTGCATTGCGAACAGTAGAAATCCATGACTGGGAGCTGATATTGCTCTACTGACATCTTTTTGAAAAGTCTTTCTCTCTCTTCTTGAAATCTCACTGAGCATTCTGTGTTGTGCTTTTGGAGTCATCTACGCCGGGCATCCACTTCTAAGGTGAATGACCACAGTACTTAATCATCTCCATATATAGATTTACAGTTTGTCCCACTGTAGACAAGATCAATATCTAAACTTTGAGATGACTTTGTAACCCTTTCCAGCTTTATGTAAATCAACTCATCAATTCTTGACCCCCAAGTCTTCAGAGGTACTCTTTTTTTCCAGGCATAATTAACACCAGCAGATGCCTGTTGTGATAAGACAACTTGAAATGTTTATTTTTGTACAGGTCAAATGAGCTCTGACCCACACTTTCAATCTTGCTTCACTGATTAGACCTCATGTTTGCTAACTTGTGACTTCAGTTAATGTTTGTTGATGTGATTTGCCTAGGGATTTATACTTTTCCAGCCTACAAGGTGAATGTAAATGTGGTATTCAGGATAGAGAAAAATAATATGAGAATGTGTGTGTATTATTAGCATTTGATCATAAGATGAATATCTCTGCATGTTTTAATTTATGAATAAATACAGATAAATCTTAATATTCTTCATTTTTGGAACACTGGTGGGTTTTAAAAAAAATTGACATGAAGCCAGGAGAGTTGGTGGCAAAACTTGCATTTCGAATTTACTTTATTTACCACTGATACTATCCAAGATTATATAAACAGCCTCAGGATGGCCATGGATGATGAAGGCTGATGCATGGACCGCTGACCAGACTTGGACATAAGCTGGGAACTGATCGATTTATGCCTCGAGGCATGGGTGAATGTGTCTAATGTTGAAAAGACCCTAAACACTCTGAGTGACCTTAAACATTGTTGACGTAGCCAATCACATCAGAGGCTCCTCATTCAGCTCAATGACAACACACACATAATCTAGTCTAATAAAATTAAAATTCTCGCTGATCAAACATAAATACATTCCCATCTGATTCAGCAACGTTTCAGCTTCTACTGTGTTCATTTTTGATCCTAACTGTTTAACAGGTGCATGTTTTGCTAAAATAAAGCGCTGGACTCACAGGCACTGCTGTGCCCTGGTCTCTTTTGAAACTTCTAGTTTTAGCTGTTCTAAGTGGTTTTCTTCATTCCTGAGTCTCCTTGTGATTCCAGCTGTGCTTCTTATGTCTCTTTTAATTTCTTTTCGAAAAATCATTACAGTCCGTCTTATTTTGAAAGTTCCTTTCCTTATGAGTTATTTTGCATTTTATTTCCGGACTTCATTCTTTGGTTTCCACCCTCTTTGTGCACTCTCATTAACATGTGAGTGTATTTGCAGTTTTCCCTGTCACCTTTCCTGGTCAAATTTATCTGCTTACCGCCTCTTCCGTCACATGTCCAATTTCATGTGTAGGTCTTTAGGTGTTTTTTTGGATTGGTTTGCATTGCCTGTTTTGTTTTTTCCTCATTTGTGTCCTCTGTTTGAATGAAACAGTGGGGACCTATCTTTTTTCATTTTTACAAGCTGGCTGTGCAACATGAGCTCATCTCATCTGACTCATTTCACCATTCGAATCAAAAGCCATATTTCTGAATTACACATGCACATGTGTGAGAGTTCTGTATAGCTCAAAAAAATTGTCCGCAATTTCCATCATTTGGGAACTTCTCATCAGCAGTGCTGGCAAATTGTTTTTTTTGTCAGACCGGCCCCAGTCAACTTGAGTTCTGACAGGTTTAAAAAAAGAAATATACACACACATTTTCACACGTTTCACACATCACAGTTTGGTTGACCATCAAAACTCAATGGAGATATTATCTATAATAACTTTTGCTACAATAACCATCCATAGTTTTTACGTGACATCAGAGCTACTAGGACATGCGCACCTGGAGGGCAAAAACAAAGCTGCAGCCCTTTGCCCTCCAACCAAGTTTATCTTAGCCAAAATACTACATAGTTGCTGTGCTATCGGACCCACTAATCAACATTTATTGGCAGCTGCCAGAAGGGCATTCCATTCAATTCAATTCAATTCAATTTTATTTATATGGCGCCAAATCACAACATCAGTCACCTCAAGGCGCTCTATATTCTAAGGTAGACCCTACAACAATACATACAAAGAAAAACCCAACAATGATATGACCCCCTATGAGCAAGCACTTTGGCAACAGTGGGAAGGAAAAACTCCCTTTTAACAGGAAGAAACCTCCGGCAGAACCAGGCTCAGGGAGGGGCGGGGCCATCTGCTGCGACCGGTTTTAGTTTACGACTGATTTGTAAGGATATTGTGTTCCTCCTTGTATTGCTGCCTTACAAACCAGTCGTAACATAACCAGCATTCATAAATATTATTTTGTGCAGAAGAAGAGTCATATGATGAGTGAAACACCCCTTTTTATGCGAGAGAACAAGGAGCTTAAAGCAGAAACATTAACAGAAAAAGTTGATACTAATTATCTCCAATTGGGATTTCAGGTTTTGCCAAGCCAGCTAACATAAAGAAAGCCTGGCTTTGCTGAACTTCCTTTGTTGTATACTCCCCCATGCTTCTTTTGGATTTTAAATTAAATGGCTCACCCTTTGTTCACTCGTTCTGTCTCCTGTGCTTCAACAATTACATTCTAATTCTGCACTTTAAGAATTATGCAGAAACGTCACAGCACTTCTAGACTAAAAAACATGATATGATCTACATAAGACCAAACATTGAAAAAGAAAAAAACTATTCAGTCTAAGAAAAATCTGTTAGGATGCCAATCATTTATAGATTTTTATCAAATACTCCCAAACAATCCATTGGTAAATTACAAGATGACCGTTAAACATATGTTTACTGCAATTGATAAAATAGAAAATGTCAGAGTATCTCATTTGTGTGAGTGCTATTACAACCTAAAATGTGCTTAGACATTGGTATTTTCCGCTGGAGTGAAAGTGAATCTGGAGCTTTAATATTGTAAAAGACTGCATTTTAAGAGCCCAACCAGTAAAACCAAATAAAAATGAAGGGTAAAAAAGTAAAGGCCAAATTGAAAAGAGATCCAGAATAGAATTCCGACTTCATTCTCTTTGTTGAATGGGAACTTTAAAAACCTGCACCTCATGTGTCTCCTAATGCAGATTTTGTTGGTTCTTTTAAGGGAACCATTCCCATACGTTGTTTCAAAAACACTCGCATTAGGTGTGTTGCACTGTATCGTCGGAGTCATTTTTAGAAATAAATTCTCAGTTACCAAAACCTTTGCAAATAGGTAGTGGGGATGCTGAGGGAGCCAGTAAAACTGACTCATGCATGAAGAAGCCGATGTGTGAGCTCACTGCTGTGCTTGAGATAACACTAGGCTCCATACAATAAACATCAGTGATTCCAAATAAACAAGCCATTTTTCAGAAACTCAAGAGGTTATGGTATCTGGCCTCTATGTTCTGTGTTCACATAAAGTACAGTACATTTTCAGCCTCTTTTCTTTATCTGCACACCTTCTCACGAACACTCATCTCCATGAGCGAGTGTATTTGAATCCTCAGTGCTGTCTTACATATATATAAATCCAAACAAAGAACCACACAAATGCTCAAACACACAAAAAAAGACAAGAACACAGAAATAACCACAGATGCATTCTGCAGGAGCCACTTCCATTGCTATTATTGGGGTTTTGTGGTATCAGTAACCCTTGAATATAAAAGTCCCTTTAAGCAACAATGGTTATAAATTACCAAAAATAATCTGGCAGCCAGGAAGCATAGAGGGCCTGTCAGCACTCTGCTACTCCCCATCTGTCACACACATACACAGATGCATACACAAACACAACACACATACTGTAACAGCAGCATGCATCTGCTCCCACCTCCTCTTCATCCCCACCTTATTAAGATTCATATCCCTGAAAGGTGACTTAGTCGGGCACGCTGACAACTCCCCACCCCTCACCGCACTGCCCCACAAGCTGCCTGGAGGTATAGGCACAGTGACAGGTAGCTTTTCAGTCCCCTGGGCCCTGGGCAGGGGTGCAGAGGTGGAGGTGTATGTGTGTGTGTGCTCAGGGTTCAGGGCGGTATAGGTGACAAAGAACAGGATTATCAAGTCAAAGATGCCCCCTGCAGATAAGAAGTCTCTGGGGACAAGTGTCTGTCAGAGAGCTCTGGGAACCGAAGCCTCTCTTTCCCTCTCACTTGTCCTCTTACTAGCAGTGTTGCTTTCTGTCTGTCTGTCTCTCTTTTCTCTCCAGGCATACCTACCTCTCACCTCCTACGGCTTGCCAGTCTCTTTATCCTCTGACACCGATTCCCCCTCCTCCTCTCTCTGTGGCACTCGTAACTCTGAGCACTCCCTCAGCACTCCAACAAATGAATCCAGCCACTTGACTTCTGATCCACCATGCTGTTAAAGCAAATACACATCTCCCCACGGCAGCCATATGTGGGGGCAAAGATTGCACTTATTCTCATTCCCCTTTAGATTGTACCGTTTTGTAAGAGGTTGAAAGTTCCCTGTTTGTTTGTCTTCCACAGGAGCTTGGCGGCCATTGTGTTTGCTCTCTTCTGTCCTGCAATATTCACTGTGAAGCATTTAATCATATAAAGTTACTTTTTCTTCATCCAGAATATTTAGTCTCCCATGTAGCTTTTCATTATTCCTCCAGAAGAGAACATAAAAGAAAAATATGTCTTTAATAACTAATTATGCACCCTGCATGCAGTGGGACAGAGATTCCTTTGTATACTTACCTAATAGAAATAATACAATGTAGTCAGAAAGTATTACAGCAGTGATGTTTTTTCTTGGGCTGCTTGTCCACCACAGTCTTGCTTGTGTGCGTTATTTCACATTTTGGGCTTTTGTTGGTTTTGATATTATTTGAAACTTTGTAACAATGAACATGATAGCTGATGTAAAGAATAGGTGCTGTCAACCCAACAGAGAGTGTGTCTGGGTCTGCTTCATTGTCCACTCAAAGAGAAATCATATTTCTCCCATATAAGCTCCTCTTCACTGGCTCCCAGTGAAATCCAGAATTTTAAAATCCTTGTCCTCACAGTCCTGAATGACCAGACCCCATCATATTTTAATATTATCCTAATATAGCTCAGACTGTAGGCTTGTGGATCCTAGAGCTTCTAAAAGCAGAACAGACCCTTCTAGTGTGGAACCAGTTCCAAGTTTGGGTCGAGAAGACAAAGATCCTCTCTGCTTTTGAAAATCCCCTTTAAAATTTCTGGATCAGGCGGTCCTGAACCAAGTACAGGTTAGTTTGCTGGGTGACTTTTTGTCCTTGTCTCCCAGCTTTAGTTTAAACATCAACAACATGGCTAATTTTCAGATCTGACTTATGCAACACACTGTGTACTGCAATCCAAAAATAATTTTAGTTCTGGTTCTTTTTAGTCGCTTTATTTCAAATCTGCTTCAAAAGTTCAACATTTTCCCCTGTAAGACTTTGTCAGCCATCAGTTTTAACCCCTACCAGTTTGTCCCATTTCAGCCACAGTCTATCCAAGTATGTAAACAAATTAATCCCCGTCGTGGTCCCTTTCATTTAACGCATTGCTGCCACCTTGTCTGTAATCTCAAACTTTTGGTTATACCTCATTTAAGATGAGAGACTGGTCTATGTCACAAACATCACTGCTCTTAAACAGAGCCAAGGGAAAAAAGTCAAAACTGACCACTTTGTTTTTCACGCAACATCCTTCGTCTGTCTTTTTACGTTCTGCCTGGAGAGAGGCACATTCTCAAAAGCTGCTTTTTTCTATATTGGCATATTCTATATATATGCCTAGTATATTTCTATATACTAGGCATATTTGTGGGGTAGAGTCAACCAAACACTATTTGATTTTCCTGTATTTCTCTTCATGTTAAGTCTCATATTGGTGATTCAAACTGTAATGCTTAAACACAACAAACCGCTCTCCACAAACTAGGCACCCAGTTTTACCTCTGACTTCAGTAAATGTCACGACTTATTGAAAACTCCACACTTTGCATCAGTCTTTTCTTAGTGTGACATGTAATCTTTCTGGGCTAGCAAGCTCACAAGATGCGTCACAAACATCCCTTCTAATGCAAACCATCAAGTCATTCTGTGGTGGGGAGCCTACAAAACAGTTTAGGATTGAAATGTAAGTAATACAGCCATCAAACACTGATAATCTCCTCTTGACCTCACACAGGCCACTCAGGGACAATAAGAGGATGTGGCCCAGGGGCTGTACGATGCCCAGGTCTGTCTTACAATATAAAGTGCCTTGAGGCGACTGTTATTGTAAATTACTGGTATAAAACTGAACAGAAGATTTGGCATGCTTAAATCAGAAGTGTAAATTCATGTTAATGAGTGTGTTAAAGTGTTATCAACCTTTGCATTAACGCTTTGCTCTATTTTTTATATTCTAAACTAAAGATGCAGCTGAAGTTAAATTTATACTTTCTCACTACTCGTGAGGAATGTGCTGTCCTGTTGCAAACAGTGGTTCCTTGGGACCAGAGAGTTTGTGAATGGTGAGGGACTTTCAAAAAAGTGAAAGGCCAAGCTGAAAGACTTAAGATAAGAATCTGGTTGGTGGTACCCATCAGGTGAGGTGTTTAATGAGACAGTCCAAGTGCACAGGCAAGGCTAATACCTTCACACCAGGCTGATTAGTGTGAACTTCCCCTAGGCTGGCAACTAGGAACAGGTCTAGGTGCCACCCTGGCCCTCATTATTACACGTCAAGAGAAGAAAAGAGACAGTGTTTTTTTAAACCCCCTTTTTTCGTCCCACAATCTAAACGTACTACTTATATGCTGTATCTTTTCTTGGAAGGGATAGAAATTTATGATAAAATCTTGTTATATATACTGTGACTTTGCATGCCATATGCAGAAGGAAATTAATTCAGCGGCTAGATGGTTATCATACATAAAGTACATGGTCTAACATTTCTGGTTCCCCTGGAAGCGCTAAGTGTTATGTTGCCATTTCCTTTAAGATCTGAAAAAGGGATACTGTTACCAAAACATCAGCTGAAGGACTACAGACCGTGCTGCAGATGTGTTATTCTACCATACACATGGTTATACTTATTTTCTACCTAGAGTTTATAATGATGTGTTTTGCAGTAGAGCACACTTTAAGAAACAAAGAAAATGGGGCTCTACTTTTCCTGAAAGAGAGCACAGCCACAAACACAAGCAAGGAAAATCTCAGGTCACAATCACAAGTAAATGTTACCAGTACATTTTTGCAATTTTGGTGACTGCAGGTGGTGATGCAAACCAGGTGGAGCTGGGCATAATTTGAAAGAGAAACTGCACATAATATTAGTGGAAGGGATCAGCAGGTGGAGTAGTGGAGTTTCAATAATCACAAACCACATGCTTTCCTTAAAACACGTTTGAAAGCAGCAACAAGTGAAATGGGGATTCTAGATTCTAGTCTTTGAGGAAAGAAACAAACAAAAGAATGTGACAAAGTGGATGAGCAGTAGCAATGCTCTCCATTTGTCCCATATGTGTTGACCTTTTTTTGCACATTATACACATTATTCTGTTTCTATTTATTTGCTATGATTTGCTATTTGTCAAGTAACATTGCTGCACTCACTATCCCGGGTTTGTTTGTGTAAGCATTCTGTTGTCGGCAAATCAAACATTCTGCAAATTAAGGCAAATATTTAGTTACGTTTCTTTATATTTTATTATGTTACAGATTAAGTCATTTGTTCATACTTACTTTGTTTGTCTTTTCAGTCTCCATGAGGGTCAGGTGTGGGGAAACGCCCGCCTAGCATTTCCTCATTTTAAAGTCCTGATGATGTCACACATGACATCAGCAGGTCAAGCCAAGTGGAGGGGTTTCTTTTTCCATAGCGATGCTTCCTTTTGTTTGTGTTAAGGTTTAAAGGGATTTGTTGAATGCTTTTCTTTTCATTAATAACGCCATTTAGTTGTGTAAATGTGCATATTACAAGTGTGAAGAGGTTTTGTGTTTTTAGATAATCTGTGTAGAGTTTTAGATCCCTCAGTTTGAGTGAGTGGTACTGGCTGGGCTAATTGGAGGGAAATTGATGGCCCTATTTAAAGCCAGTCTCTACCAGATTCAAGAGAGAGGAGAGGTGAGCTGTGTTACCAGATCCATGTTCTGTTGAGTTTTGTTAATTAAGTTGATTTGGGGGGAAGTTTTGTTAAGTTACACATTAAATTAAGTTCACTGTAAATAAATTGATCACCTCTGGAAATCTGAAATGTCTGCGTAGTCTGCTTCCCTACCACCTTCCTTGACGTTCGAGTCTGACTACCTCACAAAGAACATATTTAAAAAATAAATAATACCCTAAATGTTAACATCCACTACTCCAATGATGTAAATGGAACAATGAACACAAATAGTATGTTGCTGGCTCAGCTGCAAGAACAACTCCCCTGTCAGAGGCTTGACCAAATTTTGGGAGGTAAAAAATTATTTTATCGATATATTTACAATTATTGTTTAGATGAAAGCAAACTAAACAAATCGTATGCGATGTATCTATTTCTCTTCAATACAGATTTAAGATCTTGAACTGCAGTGACATAAAAACACATTTGCTGTGTAAAAAAGTAAATAAATAAAATACAAATATTAAAAAAAAAAACAATTTAAACAACATATAAAACATAGATGTCTAATGTTATTTACATTTTAGGTGTCCCATTTTGTTTTTAATGTTGTACATCATGTGAGATTATTATAATTGTAATTTCGTGACTGAAGGTGGTGCACTTTTTGGTGCTACATGGGTTGATCTAGAATTTCCCTGAACAACCATCTTTAGGGTTTATGAAGAATGATCAAAAAATCTGAAAATTCCAGGTGAGCAGCAGTTCTCTGGGCAAAAATGTCCTGCTGATGTCAGAGGTCAAAGAAGAATGACCAGACTGCTTCAACCTAATAGGAAGGCAACAATAACTTGCATACTGTACCCACTTCTTACAACCGAGGTATGCATAAGAGCATCTCTGAACAATCAGCTCATCAGACATTGAACCAGATGGGCTACAGTCTCAATTTCTATTGAAAGATTCAAATGGTAGGATCAGAATTTTGTCCAAACAATATAAAAAGCATCAGTCCATCCTACTTTATATCAGCGGTTAGGGCTGCTGGTGGTGCGATGGTGTGGGGGATATTTTCTTGGCACCCTCAGTACCAGCCGAGCAGTATTTAAACACAGCCTGCCTGAGCATCATTGCTGACCATGCCAACCCCTTTATGATCCCAGTGCACCCATCTTCTGATTGTTGCATTTAGCAAGATAAAGTGTGACAAAACTCAGATAATCTGAAACGGGTTTCTTAAACATGTCATTCTGGTCAAATGACTGTCATGAGATCATAATCCAGTACAGCACCTTCATGCTGTCCTGGACCAACTGTGATTCCATCATGTCAATATGGACCAAAATCTCTCATAAATATTTCCAGCACCTTATCTATGTCACCAATTACCAAAGCAGTTTTGAAGAAAAAGCTGGATCTGACCCGATACCTAAAGCTTCCTCTATGAATTAATGTGAGCAAAAGAAAACACAAGGATAAATATTATATGAAGTGGGTGGGAGGTATTGTCCAGCATTGTCCTTATCTTGGACAACAACATGCCATGCTATGACATGATAAATTTCTGCATCTATGATAATCCATAATAATAGCTGGTCTGAGAAGGTTTTAATACTAACCCAAAATTGCCTCAGCTGCACTTTGCTCCCAATCATATGTCAGAGGTCAAAGAAGAATGACCAGATATTTGATGTCAGGAAATTACCATAAAGGTGCAAGCAGGGCTGGACTGGGACAAAAAATCGGCCCGGGCATTTTGACTAGAGACCGGCCCACCAGGATAGAGATTGAAAATGTGACGTCATTCAGGGGTTAAAAACCGCAAAGGATTCTGGGAACATGAGGCAAGCGGTACTAGCACACGCAGGCTTTCAATTGAACTCAGTTACACAGCGATAAAAAGAAACACAAAAAATGGCAAGAAGCTGTTGTATTATTAACTGCAATAGCCGGTCGCATGACAGCCACGGGAAGCCAACGGGTAAAGAGATCGGTTTTTTTTATCGGATTACGTCGTTGAAGAGAAATTTTTTAAGCCATGTTTCCGAAGTAAGAGCCGACGGATGGTCTGGATATACCAAATATAACGTCCCAGAACACTCCAGCTCACATGTTAGTCTGCTCCAAGCATTCCCACAAAGGTCAGTGTTTTGTAGTAGTTAATACGTCATTTTTCTTAACATAATTGGTGATATAGGTTACAAGCAAGTCTGGCGCTGAACAGAAATTGTCACGCTATGCTCCTTTAATTATTGTGCATAAATAGTGAATTGTCCTGACAGAATATTGCGTTTCGCTTCTGTTATTACCACGGTACATTGACAAAAACATATACTTTTATTCACAGGATAAAACAGTTGTTTTGTATCACTAATTGCCCAGTGAGATTACAACATACAATATTATTGTCACTGCTACATTTCTGTAATGCGTACCAGAAATTATTTCCACTACTAATTAATTACCGTTGAGCTCAAAGGTTATATTAATAAACGGTTAACGAATGTGTATTTATTACGATTTGTGAGACTGGTAAACTTAGCTTTGTTTGTACGATGGTCTTTCGTTCTACACGGTGCATTTCAAGGTCCTGTACCCATCCGTTGGTAAACTGTACCTGGGCTTGTTGCAGTAACCTGAAGTTACTAAAAACTTCATGAGTGTATGCACTCACTCCAAGAACCGTATAATTATAAATCTGAGCGTGGTGAAAGTTGGGCAGCACGCTAACGTCTTTTGTCCACTCTGTGTGCTCGTAAGAGTCTGACCCTTTCACTCCTTTGATTTTTTCCTCGTATCTTTTCTTTGCCTTTTCGTCGAGTCTGTCTTTGTACGGACCGGCATTGTTCTCCTTAGTTTTGTACATTCCTTTTTTGTGCGGCAAAGAAAAACCAAGAAGGTATTGGAAACGAAGAATGAACGTTTTGCGGTGCTGCAAATGCTTGCATTTGATGTGGTACTTGGATTGTTTTGCCTCGAGTTCCCGGCATGCAATGCGCGAAAGTCACGTGATCTGTCAATCGCTATAGGAAAAACCTTAAATTAAGACCAAGAACACTAGAGGTGAGACATGATCATTAATTAATATTAAAATTAATAAATGACAGATTTAGTGATATTTTCATAAACACCTCCTTTCCTTTTTTGTTCTCCATTTTCTTTAGTTCGTCTATAAGATTGCTAAACAAGGGGGAGGGTGCATCCGGCCTCCTCGGCTGTAATTGGTCCAGCCCAGAGTCGATCATGACCAATTGGCCAATCCAACACCTTTCATTATATATACCCTTCCTAAAAAAAAAAAAAAAAAAAAAAATCCATCGGCCCATAAAAACAAAAAATCGCCAGCGGCCCACCGGGCAAATGCCCGGTATGCCCGATGGCCAGTCCAGCTATGGGTGCAAGTGCAAAAAAATAGGCCAAGAAAAAAACACATAAGAAAACTGCCTTTGTTCTTTTTTTGTTACTTTTAGACTGAACTCCTTTTTTGATGCTCCAATTAGAAGTGGCCCAAATTCTGACAATAAATTGAATGCTCACTGACCACAACCTCACATCAAATTTGCTGTACAAACATCATTACGTTTTTAAAGAGATAATAAGGATTTGGAACACTCTGGGACTAAAGTTACGAATTTACGTTACAATACTTGGGCACACTATCATCAGCGTGACTGCCTACTGGCTGTAAGGTCCACATGATAACAACTTCTGTCTAAAGGGCCCTTGGTTGCATGATGAATTGTGTTAGAAAAAGAAAAAACACCCACTACCCATTTACAACAGAAAATGCAGCTAATGATGGTCCAGTTATTTTCTCTTCACTGTTTACAACAAAGGCTTTGAGCCCTCATCATATGGCACATGCAATTAAATGTGTTTGCAAGCCACAAGTGGAAAGAAAGCTTTTGACTAGAAAAAAAAAAGCATTTTTACACCACGAACTGTAACTCTGCGTCACACAGAAAGACCAAAGAGAGAAACAAAGACACAAAAGGTGAAAGGGAAAAAAGATATTTCTCTGCAATTATGAATAAAATCTTGTTTTTGTTCCTCTTTGAAAGCCAGTGGCTACAGTCGGCTGTCAGCTTCCACTTGAGACACTATTGACAATGCAGCATCCATGTTATTGTAAAAACCTCACATCACAGCGAACATGAATTTATCATGCTCCACCTGAGAAAGGTCACTCAAAATATCAAAGCATTTGGTGCTAACTATCAATAATATAGCTGTATACCAAGCCAGCAATTACACACAAACATCGCCAACAATCATCCAGCCAGTTCTTCCCTCGCAGCATGAGCTGATTCATTAGCATGCACCGTCCAAAGTGGGGTGCAGTGCTCACGTCCTGTCCTTCAGTTTGAAATGTGGATGGAGTAGGGCAGGGCAGGAGATGGCAGGTTAGTAGGGACGGGCTTTAATGAGTTCCTCGGTGCCTTCTCATCAGCCAAGGGATGGGTTCCTTTTACATCCAGGGAGCTTGTTAGGAGGCAATCCCTTTAAAACAATCATGTGCCAGCAATCATCTCCACTCTATTTCTTTCTCTGTATTTACAAAGTTATTATACGGCACACCTTCTGTGTCTCATTCCTGCAGCCATACTCAGGTTTGTCTCACCCATCTCATGACTTGCTTTACCATCGCTTTCCAACTCCCATATTCCCTGGTATTCAGTCATTTTGCTCAGAATTCGGATTCCCCTGGTTCCCCTGGGGAGTAGATCCGGAGTATGACATGTTAAATAGTTATCAGAATGACAGGAAGTGAGAAATGAGGGAACCCGGCAGAAATGCAGCAAAAAGTTCACAACAAGGAACTTGAGAGGGGTAAGCGCCGGTATCAGCAGAAAGGAAAGAAGTGGGCAGTAATAATGTATTTGTAAATGAGGATAAAGCAGGTAATTGAACCACGCAGGCAAAAACTTTGTTAACAAAAACTATGGCATGCAGCTTCTCTGTTCTAAGTTTTAATTTGTAGAGAAAAAATTTGAGTTGAGTATATACGACATATAAGAAAGTAGCCACTGTGCCTCCACCCATTGTGTCATGAAATTATACTAGCCTCCATCTGAGCATTTTGGCAAATGCCAGACACTCCATAAAAATACATATCTTTTGTGATAACTGGGATGGTAGTTTGAATTAAAATACTCTTGTATTTAATATAACTTGCAAAGTCATTTCAACATATGTGGCAGGATGAATGTTATCCCTCGGTCCAACCCACTTTCAGCCTGGCGCATTAGGGGGCGCTAGTATAAATAGTGGCCATTTGAGTGTCCCTGGATCGCTTACCTGTGATCTCCTTTTTGGTCACCTGACTTCCTGTTGGTGTTGCTGAGATTAGTTGCGGGTTGCTCTTCTGAAGCCTCCATCGCAGCTGGTAGGTGTTTACTCATTGTAGTGTATATATTACCTTGCTTGGTGGTAAACAGCTATTGTTTGTAGGTTGTAGCTGTAGAAGCCTCCTCTGAGCCATTCTGCTTACGTTTTATGACACGGCTTACTTGGTACGTAATCAACTTCTGTTACGCTCTCTGCCTTCTGTTGTTCTTTTATAGTAATTATTTATTATGCTTTGCAGGAAGTGTGGGCCTTAGTTTTGCGCCAAGCTACGCAAACTGAAGGGCTGCTGCTTTGCTTTGCTGTGCTTATACCGTCTGTTCCCGTTGCAAGATTTCTTTCCCTGCTGCTGCCAGCTTTTACAGTGGACGGCGGTGTGGACAGCGGCCATATGCATGCCGGTTATCGGACTTAGCTGGCGTGCATATTGATTGACCGTTAACTTGTAGTCGTGTAGACGGCAAGTTGGAGCAATACGGCGATTCCGTTTGCTCCAGATTTTAGAGTTTTATCCAGATTGTATGTTGTTTTACTGTTTTTGATTTGTATTTTGGATTTTTGTTACGCCACTGGTGGGAGGCCCTTTTTCTAGCTGTAGATCACCAGTGTGGTCCTGCAGTTGGGTTATCCCCCAGCGCTATATATTAGTTTTGTTGCAATATATTAAAATTTTCTTTGTTTCTTTTATTCAGATGCGGAGCGCCGACGTGGAGGAGACTAGGGTGCCTTGGTGGTGGGAGCCTTTGAGTGTACACACCTGCCTTGTTTAGTTTATTAGTGTGAGTGTGTGCTGCACTGTCTTGGTGTATTTTCTTCTTTTTTTTGAGTTTGTGTGTGGCATCCCTGCCCTCCACTGGTAAGCCTCAGCTCTGAATACCTTTTTTAGCATACTTGTACACTGATATTTATGACTGTGCTTTTAAACGTTGTTTTAATTAATAAATTGTCAACTTATTTTATCATTGAACCTCGTCTCTGTATTGAGTATAACAAACCTAACTGCCTTCTTGGTGATTAGTGTTACCTCCAGTATTCTCTGGGTGAAATTCCCAGGGTGGCGTTGTCTTTTTAAAACTGAAGAGTAATTACTTTATTTCCACCTTGTGCTGCCACACAGATTCTTATGTAATCTACTTCGTTTAGCAACAAGAGGAGATGCCCCCTACTGGCCAGTAGAAAGAATGCAAGTTTTAGGCATGACCACACTGATTTCACTTTTCAGACCCAGCGCTTATGCCTATCTTTTATGTAAAGTGTATGGATGCGTAGATTAAAATAAGTTGTACATGATCTGCTATTATATACGAGAAGATATTAGTTTCATCTCTGTGCGTTCAAAGGACAAACTGACATGATGCAGAGGATGTATGTGAACGTAGGCGGTAGCCTCCAGCAAAAGAGGAGGGATGCCAACTTCTACAGAAATGTAAACTGAGTAATGCAACTTTTTTAACTTTAGCTATTTAATATGAGTACTGTAGTTTTATATAGCAAAAATAAGAATTAGAATTGGGCACTCATGACGTTTTAGACTTTCTCTTTACATATAGGGAGGATATACTGTATGGGACTGGATTTAAATAATAGTTTTAATAGCTTAACATTAATTATATCATAACAAATGACACATACAGACTGAAGGATGGGATAGCCAACAGACACAGTTTGGCATTTTTAGATTTACAGATACATTCACTATTTATATATGAATTTATTTGCATATTTATCTGAAGATGCAAGTTTAGGTTGTCTTTTCTTGCCTGACTTGAAAGATTTGCACTTAAAATAGCAGTTTGTGCATGAAGAACGATAAAAAAAAAAGCCAGAAAGATTGTTAAGGGATTGAGTAAAGTCGTTTTCATGCACAAACACTGGAAGATTTCAGTGTGGATATGGTTCACATCTGCTCTGTCTCTCATGTAGCATGTAACTGGAGCCTGTTTGAAGTGTTCTAACTTCTTGGAATACTGCATTTTGTTAGTTAAGGGGTGGTGCCCAAGTAGAGTGTACCAAAAACAGGATACAACACCCTTGGAATCGCTGCAAAGTTACTCGACTTTTACCTGCTCTATTCTCACACGGTCTCAAACAGAAATAAAATGAACTTTGTGTGAGGGATCAGGGTAAAATTCTCCTCCTACTGTCTCACAGTCTGGCATACAGCTCTACAGGATAATATAGTTAGATCCATATATTATTTGACAAATTGGACAATATTTGCGAACCATTTAGGAATTACAGCCATTTTTATACTGTCTCCTATTTTGGGAGGATGTAATGTAATTGGACAATTGACGGACAAATTTCACGGCCAGGTGAAGCCTGGTTATTTATGACCAGTGAAGCAGCGAAACATAATAGATAAAGTTGATGCAAAGTGTTGAATTTGTATTTTACGGCTTTTTACTGTAATTTTACATTTGGTGCACAAAGATGTGTCAGTGCAAGCAAGGGAGGCCGTTATCAGGCTGAACAAAATAAAAACAGCATAACTTTTATGAGTGGACAAATTAAGAACCTGGTACATTTTTAAAAAGACTGAATGGCCTGGCCAGCTCAGCAACATAAAAAGGCCTGATAGACCACAGAAGACGACTAAAGTCCATGATGACAGAATTGTTTCCATGAAGAACAACTTAACAACATCTAACCAAGTGAGGTGACACTCTCGAGGTAGCAGGTGTATTACTGTCTGAGTTTATAAACAAGAGACACCTTCATGAAGGGAAATACAGATTGTTCACAACAAGGTGCAAACCACTGGTTACACTCAACAACAGGAAGGACAGACTTTACCACATCATCTGTGTAATGTTATGGCATGGGGCTGCCAGTGAAACTGGGTGTTTATTTGATGATGTGACTGCTGATAGAAGTTGACTCAGGAGTGTACAGGGCTATTTGTTTGAACAATACTTGTTGAACAATGTTTTATGTTGCAAGTGGAGTGTAATTACCCAAAGGTTGCAGCGAAAGAAAGTCAAAGAAATGGGATGTCTACAATGCATACTTTGCGGTTACTAAATGCAAAACCAAATGCAGAAAGACCCACAAATAGACCCACAAATAACAGTAAAGACCTAAGAGAGCATCTCAAGGGAGGAAACACAGCATTTTGGAGACATCCATGGGTTCTGGACTTGAAACAGTCATTAATAGCAGAGGCTTCCCATCCTTGATAAAAACAATGCTTATATTTAAAATTATGTCTGTCTGTCCATTTACTTTTCAGCCTCTTAAAATGGAACTAAAACTGACTGTAACTACCAAGGAGAAAATATCATGTTAAACCTCCTGAATTAAAGCTGAAAATCTGCACTTCAGTTACTTCTTGATTGTTTGATTTCAACTCCACTGTGGTGTATAGAGATAAAATTACAAAAATTGTGTATTTGTTCAACAAATTGACCTAGCTGCATACAAATTGATGAATTGAAGAAAGAGGCAGAAAAGAAAGAAATACACATAAACATTTTAGAAATGGCACACTTACCAGCGAGAGTGATACTCCATCAGAGAAGACTGTAAGGAGGGAGATTTACATCTTTTATAATCTCTTTACTTTTTAAAGTGATGAAAGTTAATTATTCTGGAAAACAAATGTGTGGTAGTTGAAAAACTGAAAATTTGCCACAAAACCTTTTTTTTTTTTTACAAAGTGCAACACTGGCTAATAAAGCTGTGGTAGTTTGTCAAAGTGATATGTGAGGATGCTTCGCAGAAATCAAAGAGGTGAACATTTAACAAGTTTGGGAATGAAAAGTGTTAATCGAGCTCTGCTTTTCTGCCCGACATTAAAGAGAATCCTAACACCAGTAATGTGAAACTGTCAGGACAATGCCAGTCTGTAAAAGATGTCCAAAAAACACACTGTTTCTGTCCTCTCTGAATTTTGGCTGATTAGCCAGAAACACATTATTGCTCACTCTGACAAACTGGCATATTTTGTTCCATGAACATATAAAAAGTACATGCAGAGATACAAATAAATTTCCAGCTCACAGTGCACATCAGACACCACAGTTTCATACCTGCAGAAATTCATTCCAACAATAAAAATGTGCCTTTGTGTTTGTTTCTATTTACTTCAAGAGCAAATAAATTCCTATCTGTATAAGTAAATATTTATATTTAAATTAGATAAAATAAAATGGATTAATTATATTGTATTTATGCAATTTATAAAAGCAGCTGAACATATAATGTTATCCATAAAAGTGACTTAATTTGCTGAAATATCACATAAAATCTGAATTCACCACATTAGATTTCTTTATTTCACCCATCTGACATTTACTGGATGGCTTATACAATATATAAGCCTTGGATTTAAAACATTGTTGAATTATAAATGTCATGTGTGCTGAATTTAAATTACGCGTTAAAAATAAACACTTTTCCTCCTACAGCTTCTACTGCACACGGAGCAGTCAAAGTAAGTGGAGGAGCTATTTATACTTCTTCCAGTTTTTTGTGATGTTACATGGCATGTTGGGCCATAAAAATACATTTTAAACAAAGTACTGCTAACCAAAGAAGTTGCGAGTAAAATGAAAGCATTTATCAAATGGAAAACTTCATGTATTTTATACTGTGAACAAATAATACATACTAACCTCAATATCATAGTTCTTATTTTGAAAATATTTCTGAAACCTTCACACAAACATGCAAAATTGTGCTACGTTAAATATTGTTAGATTGAGACAAACACAAAATAATCAAAAAGAAAAACATGTTTGACTTGAGACAGACGAGACCTACAGCTTAGACTTACTAAGAGAAAATTAAATAAAACTAGAAAATTTGCATTTCCTGCGAAAATGCTGTGTGAATGCCTCGTAGCGGAATCTGAAAACAGCAGAAGGAGAACAATCTGCTGACAAGAGCTGAAGAAGCTGAAGTTTGTTCTGAAAACAGCTGAAGAATCTGAAATTTGTGCAGAAAAGAGGTGAAAATCCTGCTGAGAAGAAGTGAGGAAGCTAAAATTTGTGTTGAAAAGAGTTTAAAAAGTTAAAGCGTTCACTAAATTTTTTTTTTGCCTTAAGCGGGATTTGAACCCAGGCCTCCCGCTTTGAGAACACCTGCTCAGCTCACTGAGCCAAACTGATTTTCAGGTAATTGAAAAGAGGTGTAAAAGCTGAAAATTTTACTGAAAACAGTTGAATAAGTTGAACTTTGTGCAGTACAGAGGTGAAAAACTGAAAATTCCGCTGAAAACAGGTGAAAAATCTGAAAATTCCACTGAAAACAGGCAAAGAAGCTGAAAATTCTGCTGAAAAGAGTTGAATCAGCAGAACTTCTGCTGAAAAAAGATTTCTGCTTAAAACAGCTAAAAAGCTGAGATTTGTGCTGAAAACAGGTAAAACAACTGAAAATTCCGCTGAAAAAAGGCGAAAAACTGAAAATTCTGCTGAAAATAGTTGAATCAGCAGAATTTCTGCAGAAAAGAGGTAAAGAAGCAGAACATTGCGCTGAAGAGATGAATCAGCAGAATTTCTGCTGAAAACAGGTTTCTGCTTAAAACAGCTAAAAAGCTGAGATTTGTGCTGAAAAAGGGTGAAAAAACTGAAAATTCTGCTAAAAAGGAGTAAAGAACATAACATTTGTGTTGAAAAGAGTGAAGCAAAGTATAACTGTTAACTGAAAAAACTGTTGCCATAAGCGGGATTTGAACCCGGGCGTCCCAGTCTGAGAACAGCTGCTCATCTCACTGAGCTAAAACACAACTCAGCCCAGTAAGAAAGTCAGTGACCCCACTGATAATGTGGAAGAAATGGGCAAAAAATATTGCATAAAAAATTCAATATCTCAAAAAGTATAGAACTTATGAGCACCAAAAGCAGAATTAGCAGAATGTTTTAGGACTTGAACGGCGTAAATCGGCTGAAAACTGAGGGAGTAGTTCCACGGCGAAAAACGTACGGAAGCAACTAGAATAATAATAAAGAATAAAGAGAAACAGGAACTCAATAGTGTGAATGCCCTTCGAGGCATTCACACAAATATCTGACAGTTGTTGGAGCTCAGGACTCCTGACCTGAGGACCACCGCTGTGTAACAAATGATTTAACAGTAAAACTGTGACTCAGTGTGTGGTACCTCACTCGTCTCAATTGAATAAAAGTAGATTGTGATTCACAATATCAGTCCTCTGTTTGTGTGTTGGGAATAACTGAATAATTAACAAAGTCACCCTTGTTGTGGCACCTGCATAAATGTGCATCATGCTCTCGCCTTTGGAGATGCAAAAGCGTAGCTGTGCTTCCTGTGAAGCTGCAGGTATTAAATAAACTCAAACAGTTGGATGGAAACACTTTGCCTCATGTTAATGTTTTATCACAGTAGGATTGGACTATAATCACTAGTGATTGTGATGGATATCCTCTTACAGGACTGTGTACCTCTGTTGTGTACCAATGTTGAGACTTAAAACTCCTTTATTTGGTCAGAAAGGCTGGTTTTGAGAATTATTGACCTATCCAGCATCCAAGAGGCTTCATCACACCTTAACTTTGAGAAGTGGTCAAAATATATGTGGCTTGAAAAAGACAGAAAATTGACAGGTTTATAAAACTTATAAAAAACTTAAAACTGCAGTTCTGTGCAGTTATGAGTGTTCTGCCTTGCAGGTCTCTGAAAAGAATGAATTGCTGTTAAAGCTTGTAAATTTGTTAGGTAACACTTTGTAATTCCTCTGAATTTCATTTCATTTTTTATTATTAATTACATTGTAATTATATTTACCTAACAATAAGGAAGAACTGAAGAAGCTTCTCTGATGAAGGTGAAATGTCTTTAAGAAAATTAAAGAAGTCCAGTATCCTTTCTTCCCAAGCACCTTAGATTACTAAATAATTACTGTAAATATGAGCATACTAGAAAAAGGGAGTTGTAAGTCAGGCTTTTACAGGAAACAAATAAATGACTACACTGCATGTAAATTGAAGGAGTTTGTAAATAATTTTAAGTAATGTCTAAGTAACGTCTGGTAGTGTATGAATAACTTAAATTATTCTATATCATATGGGTTGTGCCCCAAAAAGTACAGCATAGTTATGATGTAAGGTGTGAAAATAATAGCTTTTCTGAAAAATTGCGATGAACTTGCACACTACTTAAAATGACTTGTGCTATACTTAAATTTACTTACAGTATAATTATTTCTTTGTTTCCTCTAAAAACATCACTTGTTACCTCTTATTCCAGTGTGCCTACCTTTAAGTATTTGTGGGTAAATATAATATTGCAATTAAAATCAATAATAATTGCAAATCACATTACAATTTCAAACAAAATACACTGAAATTAATTTTATTTACAGGAGAATTATGGCCTTTAGTCACAGGCCGAATTGTAAAGTTTTTTTTATGTGAATTTTCTCCCAAAATGTAAGTGTGATTCTTGAATTCATGCTTATCTCTGAATGTGGCTCTCTTAATTAGAAAAAACAAACAAACAAAAGAAAAAGAAAAGAAAATGGGAGAAAGAAAAACAGAAAAACGTAGGGGTCTCCATTCTGCAAGGAGCCAATCTGGTTGTGTATATTGTGACTCCTCCAAGTGGTCTCTAATGCAGGGATAGCACACCTGTTTAATGAGCCACTAATGGTGGCACTAATTGAAGTGGGCTAATTGTATGTCATCATGAACTCGTCATATGCAGAACCAAAGGAATTGAATCCATGAAGCAGGAAATATAAATATTCTGTGATAGCCGCTGGCTTAAACTGAGGCTAGCCTGATCCCCCATCGCCTCCCAGGATAACAGAAGCTTCCGCGAGTGCTCAGATTTTAAACACAGAATTATTTTGATACTGGCCTGAGCAGCCACTTCTTGCACACAAGACAGATTAAATAAATGGGCTTTTCTACAATGTGAGCTTATTTCCTTTTTTTGCTGCAAAACTGCCATAATGAGCTGTGTTTTGAAGCTTGGCTGAAGGTTCCTGAAGGATTGTAAGGCAGCGGACAGTGGAGAGTTGTAGCTAGGGAGAAGACACAATCCACAAACGCCCCCAGGCTTTTCCATTATCCTGCTCTTTCTGGATCATATAGCACAGGGCTGCGTGAGTGTGTGCATGTTCAGCATTTGGCTGTGACTGCGTGTATTTGTGTGTTGTATATCAATATGTATGCCAATGTGTGTCTAACCAATCCCTGTTCATTTTTTTGTTTTGTTTTTTGCACTTCCATCCAGCCCTGCTGTTCTTTTACATCTTTATTGTTAATATCTGGTTAATTCTTCCAACTGAGGTCCATGACAGACGCGTTTGATATTAACTGAACTAGTGCCTAAGGTCTTGAGAAATTTGCAGGAGGAAAGCAAAGAAAAGGAGCAAGAGAGGAGCACAGCAGTGAGACGGAGGATGTAAGATAAAGAGAACGTTTTCATTCATTGTCTGACACCACACTGACACGCTGCAGTTGTTATTCTTTTTACTTTGCACACAGGAAGTCACACACTGTTTGTTACATGGGGGGAAAATAAAGGACAGACACAAACAGATTCACAAACAGATGTGCATGAAAACACGTGTAAACAACATGGTCGCAGTTTTTGTTCACTGTGAATATCATATTCTCAGGCCCATTTGTGTACAAAATTGTCTCTTTGTGTGAACATTATTACTATAAATTTCATGAACGGATATGCAACTTCCCAAGCCAGGTCAGATTTATCAAACACAAAGGCCTAAAGAACAGCGCATGACCAGCTAGCAATCACCGGTCACGATGGAAAACTGGTTGCTAGTGGTTGCTGGAGCTTTCTGGCTGCAGTCGCTGTGAACTCAAGTGCAAAAGTCCCAGTCACTCAGGCCTAAAGACCGAGCAGTGACCCTCTGGTAACCACCAGTCGATGTGATTGGACGGAATTTTTCTATACTTCCTTATATCAAATTGTCTACAACACAAGATTTTAATCACCATGCGAAAATGTTTTGGAAAAAAAATATGCTAGAATACAGGATTCTTTCAGTTAAAAAAGTGACCTTTGAGACAGACACCTTCTCTATTCTTAAGATTCAGTTTAAAACTTTTCCGGTGATAAATCTTGTGTTTCGGGCTGGATCAGGGGACCCTGAACCCTCCCTTAGATACACTGCAGTATGCCTAGGTTGCTCCAGGCTTGTGTTCTGTGTAAATCACTACTGTATTTAAACATTAGTTATTATTCATCTCTAGTTCTCTTCCACAGTATGATTTTGTCTCGTCTCTCTCCCCTCAGGCCCAACTGAGGCCGCCCCTCCTGAGCCTGGTTATGCTGTAGATTTCTTCCTGTTAAAAGGGAGTTTTTCTTTCCCACCATCACGTAGCGCTTTCTCATAGCTTGTTTGATTGCAGGGGCTTTCTCTCTATTATTTTAGGGTCTTTACAATATAAAAGTGCCTTGTGGCAACTCTTGCACTATTGATTGTATTGTTCTCTTGAACCATATATATTAAATGGAATTGAATTGAATTCTTATAACGCTCCTCAGAGGTCCTATTTTTGGCTAGGCCCCAGGGACCAAACAGATGTTTTCAGTAAAAGACTCCATTGTTTCCAGCTCAAAAGATGCCAGATAAGCATCAGTATATTTTTTTATTAAAACTCACAGAGATTTCATTGTCCAGGATCAGACTTTCAATGTTGTGAGTTCTGCTATAACATCACCACATTGCATCAAAAATGGTAAATTTCTGACTATTCCAAAAATTTCTTAATTTACCACCTACTGCCTCACCTGCAAGATCTGTGTCCTGTCACTTCATCCTCTTCAACTCCTGCATAAAACTGAAGTTAAAGGCTCACTGTTCTGACACAGTGGAGGAGCTCCATCACAAAGTGCAAAGTGAGAGAACAAGACTCCACAGAGCAAACTAAAAATAGCAGGAGCACTGGAAACCAGGCAGAGGTGCAAATTAAACTCAGGTGTGGTTGTTGAATTTATGGGTGGAGTCATATGACATTATTATATATCACAGATACACAATGTGATTTTGAATTTTAACTCAGATCTATTGTTGTTAAAATAAGTTGTTTACACTGAACTGACGGCATGCTTTGGTCAAGGAGGTGCAAAGATAAGTGTCCATTATCATATGTGGTCTCTTATGATACTACCTAAAAACTAACAGGGACCCAACTTGGTAATATGGGGTTTGACTAATTCAGACTGACTGAGCCTCAGCTTTAAAAAGAGTGGGGATTTTCTGACCGTCATTTAGTGGAAATGTGTTTGAAGAAATCTTTTTGAAGCAAGCATGAAGAGAAGAAATGATTACAGGCACTTTTCAAATTTGCATATGGGCATGTATTGCAGTATGAGTTAATTCTCAAAATCCCATGCATTAGAGAGAGAAGACCTGGCATATGCTCTCACCAGTGATACTCCCATATAGTACTACATTACCTGCACATATATGCAGCTTGCGTGGACCCCAGTAAGGCCCTGAACAGTTGGTAGACTGTCCGCACCATTGTTTTGCCTCTAAACCTCCCTTAGTGCAGTCAAACCCCTCGGTCCGTGTGTGTGCCTGTTGATAGACACTCCATGTCAGCACCTGTGCTCTGGGTCAGCGTACGCGTTCTCTCTCTTACCCACCGCACAGCTACGCGACCGTCTGCAGCCTCACAAAGCAATGGAGTAATGAGTCCCATGACAGTCTGGTGGAATAGGCTCTGAATAGGTAATGCTGGAGTCTGAAGGTGTTAGAAACACTGGCAGTGTCTGATCGGGGGTTATAATGTAGTCTTCGAGCATTCTTCCCTCTGTTTGTCAGTGAGAGTTGTGCTGGCACAATACCTGCCATCTAAAATGCACTGAATGACACTGCATGCCTGTGTTAGATCTGTGTTCCCCATACAATGCCCATCAAATCACATTCTGATCTCTGTCTCTGATTAATGGTCTGTCTATACATACAGTGCTCTTCACATACATATCCTGCTAAACTTAGAATAAGAAAGGCTTAGAGCAACACAGACAGTGGCCCTGATGTTTTATATTCAGAAGTAGTGGAGTCCAGACAACTCATTGACTGGACTAAGCGACACGGGACTTTAACTAATTCTGTTTCTGGGTTACATTCAAATGACTTTTGTTAATGTGCCATTCTTTACAGCTCCAGTGATGCATCTTTTTGGGTTTATGCAAGTGAGTGTGTGTGTGGCACATGAAATTTTGCACCTTTTTGGCTGGCCACCTGTCTGTATGTTTTTTCTGCCTGTTGTCATGTATTTATGAATTTATACTCACAGAGTCTGCCTAGTAGTGCCTAAGGCATAATTAAAACCCAGGAGTCAAAGTAGAGGAAAGGTTCTGGGAGGTGAATATAAAACAGCAGACACTCATAGACAGAAGTGGACAGTCATCGGTGCAGCTCCAGGGAGACTGGACCTCTAATGCTCTATTCTTCCATCTCATTCTGATACTATAGCGAAGCCAAAGCCAAATATTCCAATTTATGGCTTTTATCATTATCATCACTCTTCTGTCTCATTTTACTGCCCTTGAGATTCCAACCTTGTCATCCAGCTGGTAATCAGACTTCAGAGAGTTACATTTATGACTGCCCCACCACAATGTCCATGATTAGCTGCTCAGTGTAACTGCTCTGAACCCCTGACTTGCTCTTTCACTTCAAGTAGTCTCTTGTGTTACCACCTGGATTACTTGGCCTCTACAATCTATAGGCAATTTCTGTACCTATTGATTAGGTAAACGAGCGTATTGCTTGAAATCTGCTGCAAAATGTCACCTTGGTGATGCATGTGGCGAAGTGGACTGAAAATGAAGCACAATTATTGAATACCCAGTTGTGCACGACTCATATGTACCCAATGAACCCTTGTAGTTTTTGTCTGAGTGCACCAAATTTAAAACATTTTGCTTTCTCTCACTGTGTAAGTTTGTTAAGGTTTAGAATTAGGCACAAAATCCAATTTTGCATCATGTATCATAGGATGCATTATTTATGCAATAGCAGATTTTCAGTAAAGTTTGTTTTGTGAAATTGCATTTTACCCTGAACTGCACAGTAACATACTTATCTTTAAAGTTGACTGATTACTACAGTGTTCTAGTTTTGGTTGTTTATATTGTGGGATGCAGAGGAATCTTAGCAAAGAAGCTCTACAGAAAGTTGGAGCTTGCTGTTCAACCCCAAGATGGCAGGGGGAAGCTCTTTATTAAACACTTACTGGTGCTACAATGTGCTTCAAGGGTCAATAACAGCATAACAGAACTCACTTATGGTACTGCATTCTTTCTATAAAATAATAACTGTCAGTGACTTTGTACCGTAGTATAAACACAACATTGAAGATAACAGTTAAAAGTAACGTAACCATAAACAATAAAACAAGAACATCTAAACAGCAGCACGTCCCAAGGCATGAAGGGAGAGAATTAGCTGCTCCCCCAACACGCCACACAGCCCCAACCTGAGTGGTTAGCTGTCCCCAGCAACCGGCATGTCCATAGCAAAGTCTCTGAGGTGTTGGGGAAGGCGACGGCGTCGTTGAGGACATTCCCTGGGTCCCCCAGCCGTCTCTGAGGCCAGGTTGGGGGCCTGCAGTTGAAGCTGGGACCCTGACTCCTCCCTGGGTGGACTCAAGGGCTGATAGTGTGCCAGGCGATCACGATGGAGTACGACCACCCTGTTCCTTTTTTTTTCTTCTTTTTTTTTCTTTTTTTTTTTCGCCTGTCCCGTTTGGTTCTTTTGCCATCAGAATTATTGTCTGAAGGCAAAGAGAGAAGCCCAACGGAATTACTTTACCAAGTGGACCATCCCTGCCTTGCCGTATTGGTCCATTTGATTGACCTTTGTTGTTATTATTTATTTATTTTATTTTATTTTCAGTTGTTACAAACGGGACAGACGTGACCGGGGGGAGGGAGGGAAACAAAGACAGTGGGGAAGAGGACCACCCTGTTCCATTTGACCAGCCGCACCCTGTAGACCACGTCGGACAGCCGAACGGTAGGCCATTAGGACCAGAGGAAGGTGTTGATCCCAGTCGCGCTGCTGGCGGGAGGTCAGGATAGCAAGCTGGGTGGCCAGGGTGTGGTTGAAGCGTTCCACTAACCCATCGCTTTGGGGGTGCAGTGGCGTCGTCCGGGTCTTCCTGATACCCGGCCGCTGACAGACCTCCTTGAACACCGCAACCTCGAAATTCCGGCCCTGGTCGCTGTGCAGTTCCTCTGGTACCCCGAACCGGCAGAACATCTCGTTGACCAGACGCTCAGTGGTGGTAACAGCACTCTGGTCAGGGACTGCATAGGCCTCAGACCACTTGGTGAAGTAGTCCATGGCAACCAGGACGTAGCGGTTCCCCTGGTCAGTGGTGGGGAAGGGTCCCAGGATGTCCACCCCAACCCGCTCCATGGGAGCCCCCACCTGATACTGCTGCAAGGGGGCACGAGAGCGTTGGGAAGGTCCTTTCTGAGCCGTGCAGGCATCGCACCGATGGACATGGAGCTCTACGTCCTGGCGACACCCGGGCCAGTAGAACCAAGACCGAAGTCGCCGCAGAGTCTTGGTAACTCCAAAGTGTCCTGCCCCCGGAGCACCATGGACCAGCTGGAGGACTCTGGACCGCAACTGTTGAGGTACCAAGAGCTGGAAGACCTCACGATGACTCCCGGGAGCCTGCCAGCGGTGATAGAGGAAGCCGTTCCGGATTGTGAGGTTGGCCCAATGGGAGTAGAGAGCCTTGGTCTTGAGGTCCAGTGCAGATACTTCTGGCCATGATGGTCTCTGACCGGCTCCAATCCAACACTGAACCTGGGAAAGGGCAGGGTCTTGGTTCTGGTCGCGTTTCAGCTGTTGGGGATCCATGGCCTCCAGACCCTCGGTATCCCCCTCGGCGGACTGGACCTGAAGACTGCTACATGTCCCACCCGGAACAGAGTCATTCTCATGGCCGCCCTGTGGTGACGCGATCACTGAGGTCATGCCCTCCCGGTCCTCCAGGCGTTGGCAGTACCTGCCCTGTTCTTCCTCACAAGGGCGTCGGGAGAGGGCATCTGTGACGTCCCGCTCGGTGACGAACCTCAAAGTGGTAATCTTGCAACGTCTCCAACCACCGGGCTAGCTGTCCCTCCGGTTCTTTAAAGCTGAGCAGCCAAGTGAGGGACGCATGGTCTGTGCGCAGGAGGAACTTCTTCCCGTAGAGGTAGGGTCTGAAATGGCGGAGACCCAGGATGATGGCCAGCAGCTCTCAACGGGTGACACAATAGTTCCTCTCCGGTCTGCTGAGGGAGCGGCTGTAGTAGGAGATGACCCGCTCTCCCTCAGGGCCTTCCTGTGACAGTACAGCCCCCACACCCGTGTTGCTGGCATCGGTGTCCATGACAAAAGGAAGCTGCAGGTCTGGGTAGGCTAGCACCGGCGCCTCAACCAGTGCAGATTGGAGCCGATCAAACCAGTACGGCCGCGTCTGCCCAGGGGCTGTTCGAGGGTTCGATGATGCCTGCCTCTGCCATCTCCCTGATCTTCTGCTCTGCTGCGGCACACTTGGCAAGGGGAAGGCAACGAGGGCGGAGGCGGATGGGGCGTGCATCCCCAGTGTCAATGTCGTGTTGTACCAGGCTGGTTTGCATGCAGTCCTCATCCTTGGCTGCAAAGATGTCGGCAAACAAGTCGAGCAACTCCCGCAGCTGCCATTGCTGATCAGCCTGGGGGTCCTCGCAGCTTCTCTGGTATAGGTCCCCGACAGCTTGTTTGGTCTCTGTGGACGGTTGCTGTACTGCTGGTGAAGGTGAGGCCCCTTCCTCCGCCAGTGGCGACAGGCCCTCATGCTTCCTGACGCTGGCTGAAAAGGTGGAGGCAGGCAGCGGGACTTCCTTGGTGGTGTGGAGCTTCACAGCCTCCGTGCCCAGGTAAAGGATTGCTCTGGATACGTCCACTGTGGCCTCCCATTTGGCCAGCAGGTCCAGACCAATGATGCATTGGTCCTGGATACTGGCTAGCCAGAACCGGTGGTCCACAGTGCAGTTAGCAACAGTCACCAGGAGGGATCTTTCCCCTTTAACTTTGGCACGCTCCCCCGTGACTGTGGTGATGTGGAGCTGAGTAGGCTGCCAACCCTGCGGTCTTGGGCCGTCAGTACCAGGGAGGGCTCCAGCCCACACCAAGGAAAGTGTGGAGTGTCTATCAGGGCTCTACAGGTGGTGCCAGCAAGGTCACAGTCCAGATACAGTCCCCGTGTCAGGCCCAGCCGGCCAACCCGCCAGTGTGATTCGGAGGACAGATTGGTGGTGGGGGGCAGTTCCTCCATTGTGCCACCCCGCCTTAGATTAACGGCAGCTGGGGTACCAGGCTTCGCGGGCTCGGTGCTGGATAGTAGCGTGCAATGTGGCCTGGTTCTCCGCATCGATGGCAGTTGTCCCTGGATTGGCCACCTGCTCGTCTATTCCCTCGCCGAGATCGCCAGGGTGGTGTGATGGTGGTTTGGAGGGCCATCTCCTCCTTGTCGCTCCTGTTGTAGTCTGTTTGACGCACTCGGTGACTTGAGCCAGGGCTGCATGCAACTGAGCTGAGCACATGCTCCACTCTTTCTGCCTCAGTTAGAGCTGCTGCCAGAGTTTCTGGTGCATGCAGACGGATGTGCTCTTGTAAGCCTGGAGAGCAAGCTCTTCCTGTGCTGCAGCATCAAAAGCAGGGTACCCTCTTCGTGCATAAACGCGAAGGTCTGCAGCATAGGCACCCAGACCCTCCTCTTGTCTCCGTGGGCAGCTGGCAAGTTTATCTCGGGCATCATCTGCATGGGTACAGAGGCCAAACCTGCTCTGCATTGCTCTGGCAACAGCAGGCCAACTTAAACGCTCTTCTAGCTGAAGATCTGTGAGGATCTGCAGGGCCCTGCCTTCCAAGGCGAGAGCTACTTGGACAGCTGTCTCCTCTGTTGATCATCCGTTTAGCTGAGCAGCCAGCTGTACCTGGATAAGGTAGGTCTCTGGAGGTGCCTCCCCATTATAGCGTGGCAGCTTCATGCTCCCCCGGATAGGAGCCCCTGATGGCAGCGCCGGCTGCACCTGGTCCAGGAGGCAGTTGGCGTTGTCACCCTCAGCTTCCAGCAATGAGGGTGTGCCGCTCCCAGGCATCACCATTAGTGGAGGGTGGTTGGCCACTCGTGGTCTTGGAGCCTGCAGCATCCCTTGGCAGCTCCTACAGCTTCCCAGTGGGCGGGGGTGTGAGGCTCCATCAGGTAAGCCCAACAGATTTTCCCCTGGCTGACTTGCTACTGCCCGGGGGTCTCCCCGCTTCTTCGGTCGTGCTCCATTCACGACTTCCAGGCGGGTGATAAGCTTCTCAATCTTCCTCAGCTCTTCTTCCAGAATAGTGGCCATGCTCTTGGAATCCCACTTCTGACACCAATGTGGCATACAGAGGAATCTTAGCAAAGAAGCTCTACAGAAAGTTGGAGCTTGCTGTTCAACCCCAAGATGGTAGGGGGAAGCTCTTTATTAAACACTTGCTGGTGCTACAATGTGCTTCAAGGGTCAATAACAGCATAACAGAACCCACTTATGGTACTGCATTCTTTCTATAAAACAATAACTGTCAGTGACTTTGTACCGTAGTATAAACACAACATTGAAGATAACAGTTAAAAGTAACGTAACCATAAACAATAAAACAAGAACATCTAAACAGCAGCACGTCCCAAGGCATGAAGGGAGAGAACTAGCTGCCCCCCCAACACGCCACAATATTATATATTTTCACATAGAGGTCAGTACGGCATCCTCTTGCAATTCTTAGACTTCACATATCCAGCACAGTACACCCTTGTGCTTCTATGGGAATTAAGGGTATAAGTAGCAGCCAGGTGCTGATAATCAAGTGTGCTTGATTAACTGATAATCAGGATGTGAGAGCACCTCTATGAAAGCAAAGGCTTCTGCAGTTTGGTGGTCTGGAGCATTTATGTGTGTTAAAATAAAGCCAAGGAGGATGATCTTAGAGCTAGCCTCCTCTGGCACTGCCCCCTCAACCCACTACACCACCCCTCTCCTGCAGCTGAGCCACAAACCACACTCCGCCACCGCACTTAGAATCTACAGGACTCAGTTAGCATATTAAATGTTAAAAGTTTATGACACTACAAACAGAAAAAAAAACTGAAAAAGTATGACTTTTTGGGCTGCCATGAGAAGCCTCTTCTTTCTAAAAAGAACATGACAGCACTGCTAAGGTTTGCATCTGAACAAAGACAAGACCTCTGGAACAATGCTCTGTGAACAGACAAGACCAAGTGGCACATATCACACATTTAGCAAAAATCAAACAAAGCATATGAGCACCAACACTTCATATGAACTGTCAAGCATGGTGACTTGGCCTTGCTTTGCAGCCATATGACCAGGGTACCTTGACCATGATATCCTCTGTATAGGAAAGTACAGTATTCTTAAGTCAGACATGAGGTCATGTGTCAAACAGCTAAAGCTTGGCAGAAATTAGGTCATGCAACAGGACAATGATCCCAAGCATAGCAGCAAATCTACAAGAGAATTGCTGAAGAAGCAAAGAAACAAGTTGTTTTAGACCCTTATATTCAAACATGGTGTTTGTTATGGACAAACTGTGGTTTGCGCAGAAGTCCAGTAACAGAAGACTGCTCGGGTTAAGATCTGGCAGGCTGTTCCTCCCAGACACACACCTCCAGGTTTTACTGTTGTTTCCCACATGAGCGTTGAAATCTCCCAGTAGGACGACAGAGCCCCCAGGTGGAGCACCCTCAAGCACCCCACTCAGGGACTCCAGGAAGGCTGGTTACTCCGAAATAGGAGTAGACGACAGTAAGGACCTGTTCCCTGACCCAAAGGCACAGGGAACAAACCATCTAGACCACCGCAAAAAACTCCAACTTACCGGCAGCAAGCTGAGGGGATACTAAGAGACCCACACCAGCCCGCTGCTTCTCATCAAGACTCCAGCCCCCCTCCAGGAGACTGGTTCCAGAGCCCAAGCTGTGTGTTGAGGTGAGCCCGACTGTATGCAGTGAGTACCTCTCAACGTCACGCACTAACTCGGGCTCCTTCAGCAACACGGAGGTGACATTCCATGTCCCAATCGCTAGTCTCGGTAGCCGGAGATTGGCCCACCAGGGTCTCTGCCCTGGCCACTACCCAGCACACATTGCACCCAACCCCTTTAGCGCCTCCTGCGGGTGATAGGCCTACAGGAGGGATGGCCGATGTCCGAAGTTTTTCAGTCATGACAGTCTGAGGCTGAGTTTCAACTGGAACTTGGAAATGGCACTGAATTGTTAGCTAGCTCTGGATTGAGGATGGCAACTTCAGGTGCTGCTGAAACAGTAAAGTTAATTAAGTTGTTTGTTTACAGAAACATCCATTTTTAAGACCTGACTGTTCAGAATTAAAATTACATCAGCAGTAGTCCACGGATTGTGGGAGAGCATATACACGGACCTTCTCCAGCACGCTAGCGGAGTTGGTTAACTTGATGTGTGGTGAGCAATGCCTTTCTGTGTCTGCTGGTACCGAAATGTTGTGGACCACCACAGGTGTACAGAAGTTAAAGCACTTAACAGAAAACCACAATAAAGACACAACAGAAACTGTAGCCACTTGGACAACAGCGTGAAGCTACACCTTTGGAAAGCTTAGCATAGTAGAACAGCTGGATGAAGGCTATCAAATTGGCAGAAGAAAGCACCAAAAAGAGGTGACAAAAAAACCCCAGCACATTTTGTCTAGAATCATAGACGGTGTGAAGTTGGCTCTTAGTTGGCTTTGTGTGCCCATGATGAGAGTGCAGATTCTGATAATCCAGGGATATTCTGTGGTTTGGTGGATTCCATTGTTTCATTGTTGAAAAAGTTGTGTGTAGTGTATAACATGTATATAGATATTGTGTTTTTAAATATTTTTACAATCTTTGACCCATGTGACCCAATCCCACTGCCCAATCCACCAAAATTTTTTCACCACCAGCCACCAGTGTTGACCATAAAAAGAAGAATCTTAAATAGGCTTGTTTCAGGCAGCGAATGAGCTCCAAGGCTGCATCAAGGAGGTTTATGGAACTGTGAACCATGCAAAGCTGCTCTACCAGTGTCCTGACTAACATTATAGACCTGCTACCAGCTGGATAATTTGCAGGGCTTTAATAAAATACACACACATTCACACACACAGTATATCACCCATAGAACTTTCTACTCCTATTGGACTTTTTTTCTGATTGTAGTGTTAGGAAAATACATTTTCTAGTGTTTTCAGTCTTGCTAAACAATCTAATAACCTATGATACAGTTTATAACTCAAAGGTGGCCTTTAATATACTGGCCTGTTATTAAATGCATAAAACAGAATACACAGCAAATAAGCGTAGCCTCAGCTTATTTGTCCTGCTTAGTAAAGCTGACCCCAAGACTTGCATTAACTAAAAACATTTCTTATATGCACCTTGCCTCTTGCTACGTTAGCTTTTGTGGAGGCCACAAGTTTCTCATCAGGGGAGTTTAATCAGGACAACATGACAGAGCAGTGAGAAACGTGAACAACCTGAACCACAATGAGATTTTTCAGCTTATGTCAGCATGATCAAGAAAAGGTATGGTGAGTGAGGAAAAGGAGAAAGATGGTGAAAGAATGCATAAAAGGACCTACTAAGTGTCTGTCAGCCATAAATCTTATGGCTCCTTCCCCAATTGAATGGCTGCAGAGTAGCTAAAGGGGGCATTACCCCTTCCTCCCAATCTGTTAAAGGCCTGTCTGGTATGGCAGAAATTGTATATGTGTGTTGCCATGTGTGGATGAATGCATGGAGATAAATACACCAATGCATGTGTAGTGTTTCTATCCATCTCAGGTGGGGTTGGGAGGGCCAGCTGGTAAGGGAATGAACACACTGTGCAGGGACCCATCCAGTCACCTCATTCTACTGATCAAGGAGAACAGTAGCAGGGAGCTCACTGACTGGACAAATTCACTTTGCAAGGTCTTCACTCCAAAGTAAACCACTGTATACAGTTCATGCGACTTGCTTTGAGATTCTTACACACATAGTGATGGTCTCTTATGAAATGCAGAAATACTCTCTCTGTAGCTGTCTCTATTTTTCTGGCTCACACATATACACATACACACACATGCTCATCACACTCCCTCACTCTGAACTTGAGAATACGGACATTTTTCATTGTCAAGAATCTGCTTGAGGAAAAACACCAAAGGTATGGTCTGCTGATTTCAGCAGGATAGGGATTTAAACACCATACCTGCATGGCATTGTTAGTAAGACAGCCTCTTTACTCTGCTTGATAAAGTCATCAATAAAAATGTAATTATACCTTTTCTCGGTTCTGGCAGCTGATGTTAGACTCTAGTAGTGAAGACATCAGTGAGCAGTGGAGCCAAAATCCCCACAGTGCTTTAACTGAGGATAAGCACATTATATCTGTAGATAAGACTCGGGTCAAACACAAAAAGCAAGCACCACACACAGCTGATTGAGTACGTTGATGTAAACATGCATTAAGCACACCTCCACTGTGGTTGTTTAATTTGATGCTGATCTGCGTGATAAAGTGCAGCACAACTTTGTTTGTTTTACTGTTTATGTAATTTTTTAAATACATTATTACAGGAAAAATGTTCATGTGACTCATAATATTGTTTAATGTATTATAATCATTACATAATACGTACATAATTAATGCATAAATATAGGCTAAATAAATATTTATTACTTACTCGAAACATACTGTTCTGCCCCATTTAAAATATCACTGCAGACACCTAAAACTGCTCTATATACATGATAAAATAATCCAATACCCTCATTATATTTAAAGGCATGTTGATAATAAATCACGACTTGTGTTTAATATGGTTTAATAAAAGCATAAAATGATAAATTATTTTTTTTTAAAATGATTTTTTCTCCCTTTCTCATAAAGAAACACTAAATTTATCAATATGAATAAAGAACCTCTCTTCTTTGCAGGACCATTCATTTTATCGTACTTGAGCTCAATGTTTAAAACTAAAACATTGCATTTCAAGCGTATAGTGAGGATGTGCTGGGAATGTCTGACACAAGCCCCTGTCCATGAGATCTTCATTTCCGGCAGAGCTTTGGTAGAATTGCAAGGGAAGTTTGGGACATTGAGTCTTAATGGACTATGTTCACACCTACATTGCTGAGGCAGCTGTAAGAAGCTATGGCTGCAAGGTAGCTGATGCCTGTCGCAGTGATAATCCCAGAACCAGATGGTGGACACCGGATGTGAAGGGAGCCATCAAAATGAAGAATGAGAATGAGTCCTATTAGGCTTGGTTTGCTCATGGGACTCCGGAGGCAGCTGCCACGTACTGACAGACCAAGTGGAGTGCACCTGAAAAGGGTCGGTCTACATCCCAACCCTCTCCTATGGTCATGGACTCTGTGTAGTGGCTGAAACAATGAGATTTGTGTGGGTAGGCTCTCCCATAGGGATATAGCGAAAGGAGCCAGTCGAGGTGGTTTGGGCATCTGACTAGGAGGCCTCGTGGATATTCTGAGCATTTCCTGTCAGGAAGAGGTCACAGCAAGGACACACTGTAAAGATGCTTTCACTTTGGTGTCCTCCTGGATGAGCAGGAGGAGATGGCTGGGAAGAGGGAGGTCAGGGCTTCTCTGCTTAGACTTTGCCTCTGTGAACCACACTGTATAAGCGGTAGAAGATGGATAGATGGATAAAACACCAGACTACACTGATTTATATTGTCACATTGCCCCCATTGATCAGATGATGTGAAAACTAGCTTCACACTTATCCAGGTAAACCTCAACAAGCAAGCATGTGTTTGAGTGATCTCCAAGTAGTTTGCACTTGCACACTGGTGATGAGCAATGATTGTGGTGGTGTGGACAAAAACAGGATTTTATTGCACTTTGCATGCACCACTGTTCAGGCAGATCTCAATGTTCTCTCTCAGATGCATTAGGACAATACAAGACAACTCCATGTTGATAGTCCAACCATGGGGGTAAAATTCATTCTGCACAACCCTGTGATGATTAAAAACAACAACAACAGATGACAAATAAACTCCTGTCTGATGTGCTGCCTCAAATTCCTTCCATTACCATCTGATCCTTCACTTTAAGGTCCTTCATGTGAAAGTCAAGTTAGTTTTACACAAAAATATGATATTTGCTCTCTGCACAAGTCTCACCCCATGGAAGTTTGAAAAGAGGATCTAAAATTAGCTGGGCTGGAAGCGGTCCAGAGGTGCACAGGAAGACAAGCTTGACAAAGAGAGGAGTCACAAAGACAACAAGAAGTCATTTGTTTTCAAAGCTGAATGCTGGTATTAATTGCTGCTATTGAAAATTTTACTAGCATCATCTGTTAAGTAGCACTATGAAATGCTAACTCAGTGAGTTATTACTTTGCCATTCTCCATCCCCTGCTCTTTCTCTCCTCCCTCTGAAATACTCTTTATATACATGACTGCTGGCCTTCCTGTAAGCACTTTGGGAAAGAGGGCCCACAGAAATTATCTCTGAGACTCCTCTGGATTTTCACAGCATGTTTCAATCAGCCTGTTTATCTCAGGGTAGAAGTTCTTCCACAGTTATTGTTCCTGTCTCATTTTTGCTCCTCTCCAAAGTTCCAATGCTTGATTTTTGCACTCTTCATTGTCAGGAAAAAAAGAAAACTCTGAAAAAATAACTTACACATGCCCTTTCCTGGGCCCATTGTCTGAGGAGAGTTCTCTTCCTTAACCTTTATCCAGTGATGTATGAGCTTAAAGGAGTGGCTGCAGGCCTGCGCATCCATAATGTCAGAGAGAAGTCGAGTATGGCACAGGAGGGGTGAGAAAGCCATAAACAGGACTGTTATCTATTTAATTGGCTTTAAATAATTGAAAACTCTTCTGCTAGCTCTTCCATTTTAAGCTCATGTAGTGTGGAAGTATCTATCTATCTATCTATCTATCTATCTATCTATCTATCTATCTATCTAATGACTATAAGTATGACATGAACTGTCGTATAAAGATTTAAAATATGTCACATTTGACCTTTGACACTCTTAAAGGTCAATCAATTTATCTGAATGTCAAACTGATAATACAGAGTTATATTTAATGACAATAGGTTTTCATACTGAGTATAGCTGACTACTTTTACTGTGATTTTGTTACGTATTCTACAGTGATAGTAATAGACTCAGTTTAAATACGTGTACAGTGTTTCTGAATAGAATTTTGTTTTTGAAGGCAAACATAAACTCGTGATTAAAAGCATTTTCCACTTGATATTTGTTACAAAACTTTGAAACAAATTTGACTAAACATTGAAATAAAAGCTACACATGTACAACATCTGCATTAAAAATATAATAACTATACTTGTGTCATCTATATTAAAATAGGTTTTATCAGGGCAAATAACAAAAGCCTGCACTTTGCACTTGTTTTTACTGCACAAACTTTTTAAAAGTTTGTTTTAAAAGAATAAAGAAAACAAAATAAATACACTAAAATACAACACTATTCCCTTAAAAGTAAATACTGCCCACAGTGTGATCTGCCTCGGTGGATGTTTGCGCTCTCAGGGTGCTTCTTGTTAGGGAAGGTTAATTAATCCTGACTGGATTTTAAACTTTGTTAGAGACAAATACTAATTAAGTCTGGTGGCCTTAGCCATTACTTATGTTTTGCATGCCTTACTTATATTTGTGATCTGATGTCATGTGAGGTGTAGTGGTAGAAGGCCATTTTAACACGCTATAACACAGATTCTACATTTCCATATGCAAATATCTGTTTACAATGATTAAGCTGAAGTGATTCCACACAAACGCAGCAATAACGCTGTAAATCTTACATTCATGATGGTTAAAAAGTTCAGTTTTTGTTTTCCTTTACTGATTTAGAGAGCAGTTATTTCAACTGTGTGCTCATTTTGGAGGCTGCAGTGTTTTTCATTATGCAAGTATGTACACCCATACATTACAAATCCCACAGCAATAACACGACTGAGCTCTTCATGCTAACTTAATAATGTTTGCTATCAAATTTCCAGATTTTGCACAGTATAATATCTATAATGTTTGTTTTGTCATAAAGATGCATTCACAGATGCTGTTTTTTTCCGAGATACAAAAATACTCACCTAGCAGGCAAGTATACCGCTACAGCTATAATAGAAGCTTATCATTTGGAGGCAATTTCACACCATTCTGCCCCTAATTGAACAGTCTGTTTGTTACACTTCCATTTTCTCCTCTCCACCCTTTCGGCGAGCCTGTGGGACAGGCCTGAGAAATGACACTCTCTGCGTCTCATTGAGCATCCTCGAGCTCAAACAAAGCTCACGGAGCTGCATACAAGAGCCATGCATGGGCACCTTAACTCATTGCTTCTGCTCCGTCTGCTGGTAAAGGAACGCTGCTGACAAAAGCAGGGACAGCAAGAGGGAGGGTTTTGCAGGAACTACTTTGGAGAGAATCTTTCTACATCTCTTCTCAAGGCCACTTTGCTAAATGCAGTTGTTGTGAAATATGTGGTGAGAAAAAAACAGACCAACTGTTATAATAGATGACATGTGTACCGTCCACCCACTTTCTGTACTTTTTGTGTCTCACAAAAGGTCAGTATTTCCATTTCATAAGAAGGACGCTCCCAAACGTTTCAGTGCAAACACTGAGTGAGATGATGAGTCAACGGTCAGCGACCCCACTGTTCATTAATCCTAATTAATATCCCTCTAATTGGAAGATGGCTGAGTGTTCATCTGCTTGAGAGGAGCGATACAGAAAGTCACAAAAATACTTAATTGGCCTACTGATTGGACAGTGATAATTGAAGGCGAGCAAAGAGAGAGTAAAGAAGTGGGAAAAAGTGGAGCACAGGGAGGCACTAAGGAAAACAGAGGGGCCGCTGCTGACGGGAACGGTACGACACTTCTGTATAGTGAGATGTTGTTCCAATTAAAGCCACTGAGAATCTGTCTTTCTGTTTGCCTCTCGCTCTCCCTGTGTCTCTCTGCTTGTTAATTGCTGGTGGAGTTTTGAAACAATCTGCTTCTGAAAACAAAGCGGCTGCTATTTTCTTCTTTTTTTGAAAAAAAACCCCAGAAACTTTATTAAGGATGAGCTTTGGTGGCTGTGCGTGGAGAAGGAATGGAGAGAAGGCAGAATTTTTTTGTTACAATTTTCTCAGTCACCCTGTCATGTTGAGCTGCAACTGAGAGGTGATGAGGGTGATTATCGTGATGATGACAAGAGGAAGGAGGATGCTGCTGATGACAAGGATGTTGTCAGATAGCCCTGGATCTTCGATCACAACTGAAGGAAACTGACTCTCTATTTTATCTCACAAAGTTTCTCTCTTTTTGTTTGTTTTAAGAACATTTTAAAAAGACAACGCAATCAGCTCTGAAATGGATGAGAAGACACTGCAACAAAAATACTGAGTTGCATTTAAAATCTAGATTATCCCTTATTCACTATCCTTTAATTTATCATTTGCAGAAAGCAGATTATTCCATTAACTTTCAGGAATAACAAAGTTGCGAAGCCAAATGTCCCACTGGTCAATGATCAGCGAAAACAGCGTAGCTTAAAATATCAGTTTTAAAATTATTAAATAATCTTGAACATTTGCAGATGCTAAAATTTTCAGTGGACATGATCAGAAGGGACAGGATAAGGCATGAGTAAATCAGAGGGACAGCTCAGTTAAGAAAAGTTAGGCTGAGATGCTTTGGACATGTGCAGAGGAGGAATAGTGGACATACTGGACGAAGAATGCTGAACATGGAGCCGCCAAGCAAGGTTAAAGGAGGGTTTGGTGTTAGAGAAGATGGTGAGATGGAGGCAGATGATCTGCTGTGGCGACCCCTAATAGGAGCATCCAGAAGAGGAAGAAAAAGATTAAATGTGCTTTAGCTCTGAATCAACATCTTTTTGGACCACTTGGGGCCAGCTCAATAAAACTGTAAACAAAACACTGTCATATTATGACCTTTAAAAGTGAGCGTGAGCACACTGGAAAACAGCTGCTTTTACACATGCAGCAAATACTGAACAGAGCTGATTTGACAATCTGACACTCGCTTAATACATTTTTTTTTCATCTCCAGTAACTGCTTCTAAATATCCCTCTATGTTCACCTGCTGCACGTGATTTTTGTCTGCCTCATTTTGGTGTTGGATATGTAATATATGATTTAGGCTTTACTGAATTGACTCTAATGAGACTAGTGGGACTGAATGAAGCTTGTGGACCCTCAAGAAAAGACAGAGCAAGTGGCATGAAGCGTCATAGAGCTGAGGGGAACCAGAGGTTCATCTAATCGCTAATAATGCCTTCCACATAGTGCCAGAGAGCCCTTGGTAACATTTTATAAGCTTCTGTGCATTTCATTCACTCAAAGCAGCGAAGAACAAAAGAAGTAAGCATTTCTTTTCCATTTGAGCTCTTTTGTTTTAACCATGATCACTTAGGAACAATTAAACCACCACACTGTGAACAGACATATTAGAAACAAACACGTAAAAGTATATAATCAATGCATTTTTATGACGTGCCCTTCACTGTTAATTAAGAAATAAAACAATCATATGGAAGATATGAATGAGAGTTGAGCCAGTTCTACAAATTAAGAAGGAGCAGTAATTGTCCTTATTTTATAAAAACCTGAAACCTTGCAGATGATAAATGGTTTTCACAGGACAGGGTGCTAGGCAACAACCTATCCTAAAATGTAAACATATAAATTAGACCCTGTTTGCTTAACATGTAAAGACATTCCGATGTTATGAATTTAATATTGTACCAGAGTGTGACTGTGTAAATAACAAATACACTTGGTATCAACGTACTGTGCCACTCATGTCACTACAAGGTTGAAAAAAAAAAAAAAAAAAAAGTAGCGCTACTAGTCTATTTTAAGGCTGTTAGCAGTACACCATCATTAATGTTTACCACCATCTGTTGACAGTGTGGAGACGATGCCAATTATACGGAAGTCACTATGGCTAATGTCACCAAAAGATGATGAAGATAAAAATTAGACTTTGCTGATTAAAAAACTCAGCTCGGGTGGAACGTATGAGCAGAGTCGTGCGTGTGATATCTCTGCTATGTGTTTTTTGTTTTGTTTTGTTTTTTTACTTCTTTTCTGCATGTGTCTGTGCTCAGTGGTGACCTTATAAATTTGCCAACTTCCATCAATCTTTTTCCAACTGCTCTGGCTATCAGGACCGTTCAGCCTACCATTTCTCACAATAATTCTTTCAGCTTCTTCACCACAACTTGCCCCCTTCCTCACTTATTCCTTCCAGCTAAGCCACCTAACATTTTGACCTCACCCATTTCCCTTTCATTTCCCACCATCTCTAAATCTCTCCATCTCCTCCAACACCTCCCTCTCTTCTTTCCTCCCTAGTCATTGGCATCCCCCTCCCCACGTTTCAGAGACTGTCTGCTATAAGATGAAGTGCACGTTTTGAGAGACTCTGGTTCCCATCTTCATTTCCCTTTATCTCCCCCGTTTGGAGTGTCACTGTTATTAATGCAGGCCCAGAGTCTGCAAAAAGGGGGAGGCACACACACCAGCACAGAAATGGAGAGAAGAAGAAGAACTAGAGAGCAAGGGAGAGACAGCACATGGACTTCCAGCAACAGGAAATACACAAGTAGGAGTAGGATAGAAGGAGGAGGTAAGTCACAGTGTGATTTATTACATTAGTTTCATTAGGCAGCAAACAAAAGGTCAAGGAACCTTAAGGTGGGACCTGGCGAATGATGGAAAATGCAAACAGTCGTAAGTATTCTTGGATACAATTAACCTTTTCCCTTCTTTTCCTGTCTCTCAGTCTGCAGTTTATTTGCTGCAGGTTTCACGGGCTTGGGCAGTCAGCGGTCTCTGACACTTATTACACAGTAATCTTAAGCCGTTTTCACATACGAACCCAGAACAATGTCAGAAGAATGAGACGCTGTCCAAAGTTGCCCTTTTTCACAGTGTAGCACAAACAGGATGTCGTCTGAGTCAGATTTGTTCTCACTACTGGAAATATGCTGCTTGGGTTTGGGGGTAGGTGACGCCTGGGCAGAGCATGCAGGAGGCAGAACGCACTCGCTCACTGTGAATTCTCCTGGCAAATTACAACAGGACTCAATCAGACTTTACACCGTCTTTGTACTTACGAGCTGGCAGAATAAAGTCTTTTCAACGCCAGGTCCGACTGATTTGTACATTTGTATTCTCACATACAGCTCCTTCAGGTAATTACAAGAAAAGTTCATGGCTGCAGTGCATGTGTGAAAATGGCTTTGCGGTTTTTGATTTCTCTCCCTTTTTTCATTTCTTCCATTCCCTCTCTCTTCCCGTGTCTGTATTGGCACTGTGAAGTGACCTGTGATTTTCCATTTGGGATATTTTTCTCATGCTAATTTGCAGACAAATCAAAAGCTGTCCATTCTTTCAACAAGATCTAATTCAAAACTCCTGGAAAGTCTTTTATCAAGTGCAATTTGCACCTGTGTTGCACTCAGAGAGTATCAGAGTGTATTTTTGTTGTAGGTTTTTGTTTCCACTTAAATGTCAAAAACTGATTGTTTTTAAGAATATATTAGCTCAGTGATATCATGCTGCACAGATTAGGGCCTGGTTTTTACCATGACGTTACACTTAAAAATACAAAAACAAAAAACAATACAATAAAAATAAAGTGATAAAGAAACAATCCCATAAAAGTAAAAACCCTCACTGATTTTAAACCTTGTTTCTAGGACTTCTTTTCTTTCTACTCATTTAGCTGGAAGGAGCCAAAACCTCAGTTAACAGTAAATTAGTGGTAGCTCGCTAAAAGTTTGCAATAATCACGCGCTTACGTGGGTCTTCGGTCTTCTTATGATGAGTACATGCCCTTTTTTTAATTGAAAGAGTTTTTCATCTTTTACTCATGCAAGTGACTCAAGACTACCAATGAACACGAGTCCACTGACAGAGAATTCATTTCCTTTTCTCAAAATTAAGTTTGAAAAAAATCTACGGTGACTCCATCTTGCACTCCTATGTTGAAGTTTGAAATGTCGACGGCGCACTTTCTCATCCTCCCTGGAGGCCAGGTAATAGGTTAAAGGCTTCATCAGGCACATGCCTGAACAAATATTTCCAGGATGAAACAACCACAGGGCAGTAAACAAGCCAGAGGGTATGTGGTCCAGCCATTAAGACGTAGTACTTGTAATTCAGCCTGTATCTGTTCCTTAAGTGTGGTTCTACTTCTTTATTTCTGCAAGTGTCGGTGCCCACATTCTTATGATGTGTATGTAGAGCAAAGATTCACGATTTCAGGGTAGTGTAATGCACCTGGTATTTTATGTTAATAAGACAGTTGGTGTGGGCAGCATGGTTAATGTAAGGATATGACAAGGAGATGTAACTGAGTAGTGTAAGCTGTGTAAGTAGTGGTTGTCTTGGAACCAGGAAATTTGACTGTTGCTGAAAGACAAAGCGGGCATGCAAGCGAAGTTTTTCAAACAGACCAAAATCACTGTCACATCAATACTGATGTTAGTTTAAATGACCGTTGTCCCCTGCATAAGGGGATCTTCAGACTCACTGAAATAGTGATGAGTGGTGTGTAAATGAAAACTTTACTTTTTCACCTGTAAACTTTACTCTTGATGAAAAACCTGGAGTTACATTTACCTGTAAAAGATGCTGAGCAAAGAAAAAAAGTGCTTAAGCAGGTCCTAAAAATTCCACTTGTAACTTATATACCTGCAGGCTGTAGATCTTAAATTAACTTAAACTGGAGACACCTGTCTTGTGATTTTCCCTTTTACAATGACAGCAGTAGTGAGGCCTTAATCAAGAATGGAATAGAAGAAAGCTTGATTGCTTGTATCTTACCTCTGCTTTGAACAAAGGGCCTGGATTCATTTAACTCGTCATAACTAGCAGGTAAATATTTTATGTTTGCAAAGACCTTGCTTGCTTGCAAAATTTCCACATCAATATGTTGTTTTGTAGAGAACATATGAAGAAACTACAGTCTGCTCAAGGTTATTGTTAATGTGGGAGTGTCTTACAATTAAAAGATCAAAGGTGCGAAAGTTTAGGTAGTTTAGGGTTTTTTTTCCAATAACCACAATCTTTTCTGAAAATTTTACTCTTTTGAGTGCTGTGTTTTTATTTTTAGACTCAAGTAGAGTGGCTTTGTAAGATTCTTAGTTCAGCTCTGTATGACGAAAATCCCTTGAGTTCTTCTCCTTTAAAAGCCACCTTTTGTCTGAATGACTGCCCCATGCAATGAGAACTGTGTCCTCACAACAAGAGATGAGTGCCTGAGATTACCGTAACAAGGACACGCCCACTCTCTGAAAACAAACAGATCCAAGAGCGACAGAAGCTGAGCAGCCTGAAGCTTCAGCATTTTGTTCACAGCTATTACTTTTACCTCCGCTGACCTCATAATATGAAACTTTAATATGTGCATCCACTTCTGTAACAATATATAAGTAGCTGTGGTTAAAATGTAAACTTAATTTAATAATGCAGTTTTAAATCTTGACTAAATAAGTTTCCTCTGTCATGGTTAACATAAACGTTTTCTTTCATCATTTTCTTTTGAATCTGTGTGTCAATGCTTTAAAAAAAAAAGACAAGTTCTGTTTGTAGCTGTTGTTAGTGATTGGTTCCTGCAGCACGGGTTAGACAGCTCCGTGTCCTAACGTGTAGCAAGACGCAGAGTCTGCAATCTCCATTGTGTCCAAATGTGAAGCTAGTGAAACTGCTGCGTAATGTAAATGCTTGTAGGCATTTTACAGTGATTCAATGGTTTTGGCTTGGCATTAATTAGTTCCTTTGTTTGTTTCTGTGTGTAGCCAGAGCCACTGACGTATTTTTTGCGCATATTTTGTCACTGGATCTTTTGTGGGGTTTTTTTTTTCTTTTTGTAGCTCAATATATCGTATTGAGCTTTGTATGTCAATAAATCGCTGTAAGAACCCCTGTTACTAATTTCCCCAGCTACACATAATGCAGAAAATGGTGCAGAAAATAGACATTTTTGCAACCAACTTCAACCTCTTGCAACCACTCACCAACCAGTTGGAAACACACTTTCCCCTTGCAACCAGGGGATACCACTAGTCACTGACTGGTCACTCACAGCTGGTTGGGGAGTCTAACTATAATTCCAAGATAATTTGTGTGACAGAAAGTCTTTCCATATTCTTTGTCATATAATAGATGGCATGTGGAGCCACCAACTGCTGTGGACAAAAATTGTTAATCAACGACAGTAGTGCAGGGAATTTCAGAATTAACCAATAATGAAGCTCTTGCATGGTGAATAGGTTGCAGTCACTGATCTGATATATCTCATATAGAGAAATATGTTAATCATCAACCACAGTTCAGAGGAAGAGGGCGAGAGATCTTGAAGAAACATCGGGCACTCCATTTAAATGTGTATGAAAGTAACTGACAGCTGAGCTGTTGTCTGCATATCAAAAATAAATGTTTTCTAAATGTTTTATATGCCTTCAGTACAAAATTATACCTAAGCAGCTACACAGCTCTGAGTCGATTCTACAGTGATTTATCAGTTGCTATGGAAACTCTTCTTTAATCATGGAGCTAATCAGTGGTGTGTTATCTATCTCACTGTTTTGTAGAAAAAGAAAAAAAGAGAAGATGTAACTGTTGTATAAAGCTATAATACCCATGGCAGCTTTTCTGTCTATTGTGGATAATTAATGACGTTTATGGAAACTGCACTTAAGACCTATTGATCACTGTCTGGAGGACATTATGAATTGCTGATGCAATTATCAGTGAGCTATGCTATGAACGAGAACAGAGCAGAGAGATGCACATATCTGTGATGAGAATTTGACATCACTGATGAATTTGGGGATTATGCTTTTAATATTTAAAGTTAATCTTAAAATATGGTGACGCCAATAAATCGACACTAGTAAACCTTTACGCTCAGCTCTCTCTTCATTACAACGGTCCAGTACAGCGTCCAGATTACAATCTCCCACTCACTTCTCCCTTCACTTGTGAACAAGACCCTTGTTCTTGCTACTGTTGTACAACACGAGTCCAAGAACACTGAGGGACACAGTCGAGTGCCTTCTCCAAGTCCACAAAACATATCTAGACTGGTTGGGCAAACTCCCATGCACCCTGAAGTATCCTCAAGAGGGTAAAGAGCTGGTCCAGTATTCCGCAACTGGGAGGAAAACCGCATTGCTCCTCCTTTATTCAAGGTTCGACTAATGGATGGAGTCTCCTTTCCAGCACCCTGGAATAGACTTTCCCAGGGAGGCTGAGGAGTGTCATTCCCCTGTAGCTGGAGCACACCCTCTGGTCCCCATTCTTGAAGATGGGAACCACCACCCCGGTCTGCCAATCCGGAGGTACTTGTACTGATTACCACACAACATTGTAGAGCTGTGTCAACCAAGACAGCCCTACAACATCCAGGAGCCTTCAGGAACTTGGGGTGAACCTCGTCCCTGCCACCAGGGAGTGGTTTAAGATAAGATAAGATAAGATAACCTTTAATAGTCCCACATGTGGGAAATTTGTTTTGTCACAGCAGGAAGTGGACAGTGCAAAAGTTATATAGCAAAAATTAGAATACAATACGAATAATATACTGTACACAACTGTACAGAATAGAATAGAATAAAAAAAATACTATATACAGTAGAATAAAATAGAATAAAATATACAATAGGATAAAAAGAGAATACAAATTCTATATACAACTGAGTAAAAATACAACTTTGTCAGAAAAGAGTATTGCACTTAGTCTTATTGTACATGTGTGGGTTTGTGTGTTTGATCAGCTGCAAAAGTCTTTGTTGTGGAGTCTGACAGCAGTGGGGAGGAAAGACCTGCGAAATCTCTCCGTCCCACATCGTAGGTGCCGTAGCCTGCCACTGATTGAGCTGCTCAGTGCTGTCAGAGTCTCCTGCATGGAGTGGGAGATGTTGTCCAACAGGGATGAAAGCTTAGCCACCATTCTCCTGTCACTCACCACCTCCACTGGGTCCAGAGGGCATCCTAGAACAGAGCTGGCCCTTCGGATCAGCCTGTTCAGTCTCTTCCTGTCCCCAGCAGAGATGCTGCCACCGCAGCAGACCACACCATAAAAGATGGCTGAGGCCACCACAGAGTCATAGAAGGTCTTCAGGAGTGGGCCCTTCACTCCAAAAGACCTGAGTCTCCGCAGCAGGTACAGCCTGCTCTGTCCTTTCCTGTAGAGGGCGTCTGAATTATGAGTCCAGTCCAGTTTGTTGTTCAGATGAACACCAAGGTACCTGTAGCTGTCTACAGCCTCAATGTCCATACCTTGGATGTTCAGTGGTTGCAGTGGAGGATGTTTGTGCCTGCGGAAGTCGACCACCAGCTCCTTGGTTTTATTAGTGTTGATCTGGAGGTAGTTCTGCTGGCACCAGTCCACAAAGCCTTGGGTCAGTCCTCTGTACTCCTTGTCGTCCCCATCAGTGAGGCCGACTATTGCAGAGTCGACAGAGAACTTCTGCTGGAAGCACTGGGTGGAGTTGTGGGAGAAGTCTGCAGTGTAGATGGTGAAGAGGAACGGAGCCAGAACCGTTCCCTGTGGGGCCCCCGTACTGCAGACGACCCTGTCCGACACACAGCCCTGAGTTCTCACATACTGTGGTCGGTCAGTGAGGTAGTCCAAAATCCAGGTAGTGAGGTGATGGTCCACTCCAGAGTTCTCCAGCTTGTCCTTCAGGACTGTGGGAAGAATGGTGTTGAAGGCACTGGAGAAATCAAAGAACATGATTCTCACAGTGCTTCCAGCGGTCTCCAGGTGAGCGAGGGAGCGATGTAGGAGGTGAATGACGGCATCATCCGCTCCAATGGCAGGCTGGTAGGCAAACTGAAGTGGGTCCAATGATGAGCTCACCAGGCGCCGAAGCTGAGCCAAGACCAGCCGCTCCAGGGTCTTCATCAGGTGGGATGTCAGAGCCACCGGCCTGTAGCTGTTGAGGTCCTTGGGGCGTGAAGTCTTTGGCACTGGTACAACACAGGAGGTTTTCCAGAGCTGTGGGACTCTCCCCAGCCTCAGGCTCAGGTTGAGGATACGCTCCATCACCCCACGCAGTTGGTCCGTGCAGGACCTGACGACCCTTGAGCTGATGCCATCTGGACCCGCTGCCTTCTTGGCTTTAATCCTCCTCAGTTCCCTCCTAACCTGGGTGGTTGAGAGAGACAGGCTGGAGCCTTGTGTTGAGTGTGGATGCTGTTGTTGAGGGTGGGGAGGAGTGAGCAGGGTGAGTAGAGGAGGTGTGAAGTGTCTGAGGTGTCAGAGGTGGAACAGCAGCAGTGGGTGTGGGTGAGTCTGCAGCCGATGTTGAAGACTGCATCCTGGATGAATCAAATCTGTTGAAGAAATGATTCAGTTCATTTGCCCACCTCACATCCCTCCCGGGCAGAGAGTTCTGATGTTTGTGGCCCGAGATGGTTCTGAGGTTCTCGCTGGTTAACTGCCTCTCACCAAGGGCAACTCGAAACTGAGACAGAGTCCAGCTCCCCTCCAGGAAACTGGCTCTGGAGCCCAAGCAGTATGTTGAGGTGAGCCTTACTATATCTAGTTAGTACCTTTCAACCTCGGGCATTAGCTCAGGTTCCCCACCAAAGAGGTGTCCCAATCACTAGTCTTGTTTGCCAGGGTCTCTGCCCCTTGCCACAGCCCAGCACACGCTGCACCCAACCCCTGTGGTGCCCCCTGTGGGTGATGGGCCTACAGGAGGGTGGGCCCATGTTCCTTTTTCGGGGCTCTGGTTATCCTATTCTGGGAAGGCTGAACTGTTTCCCAGATCTTTCACTCATAGGGGTTTTCAAATCGCTCTTTGTCTGGTCCCTCACTCAGGACCAATTTGCCATGGGAGACCCCACCAGTGGGCAAAAGGCCCCCCAACAACATAACCCCTGGGATCCCTTGGACACACAAACCCTCCACCACAATAAGGTAGGATAGATGGATAAAAACATATGTATCCAAAACTTTTATTAGTTAGTAAAATTTATTAGTTAGTAAAATCATACAAGAAATACATTTATTTACAAGAAATACATTTATCTGAAGAGCAATAATAATAATAATAATAAGTCTAACTTAATACAAGTAAAAAACAAGATATGCATAATACCAGGCAGCCATACTATTCATACTTACATTATCCATGGAAAAATTACTCATCATTTACAGGTTCCTCATTGATCTAAGACCAGACACCTCTAAGAAGCGCTCTGTCGAACTCCATGTTGCAGAAAGCCTGTGCATTTACTGGGTTATTGATGGCCTTAAATGTCCTGCTGTGAGGTTCTTCTCTGCAAGCAGATGCTGCAGTAACCGCTAACTGGACGCTTAGATGAACATTTGTGCAAGGCAGCCTCTAAAGCACTGTGCAGATATCATAACACCACCTGTTCTCTCCAGATCCTAAAGAAGCAGATTCAGTCTGTCATACTGTCTCTCACCTCTCTGGCTCACTCACACTCTGTCAGCCTCTTTTTCTCATCTTTGCAGCCCTCCACTTCACTCTCTGCACTTTAAAGGCTAATGTTCTTCTCTCTCTCTTATTCTATGTAACACTCTTCTACAGAAAATTAGAACATAAATTGTGATGTTGGCCAGAGTGGGAGAGAAGTACAGTACAGAAGATAACACTCATCCAGTGGCTAAAACTAAATTGAAGTGTGAATGGCCAGTCTGACCTCACCAGAAGGACCACAGTAGTGGTTAATTGTGCTTAAAATGGTAAAAATGACCAGTGGTTACATAAGTAGCTACTTACAGCCATGTGGACAAGTTCATATAAACTCTAAACTTTTAACAAAAGCAGTGGTATCCTCACTGTTTGTTTGTTTTTGTCACGGTCTGTGTGGCAGACCGTGGGGGGTGTGAGGAATGAGGACCCAGTCGCGGTGCTCTGTGTGTAAACAGTGCGTTTATTTACAGTGGTAAGGAAAACAATTGTTAATCCTCTGTGCACTCCCGACTTCCGTGACGTGTCCTTCTCCCAGTGTCAGTGTCCCCGCTCCTTGGTGTCTGAGCACCCCGTGCTCGCTCGTCCTCTTGTCTCCCTGCTTCTCCTGGGGATATGACAAACAGACAGCCATAAGACACACACACAATGCGGGAGGACAATCTGACTGACTGGCCGGGAGACTAACGTCAAGTCACGCAATGATCCCGCGTCGGAGAGAGCTCCACCACACTCTCAAGTAGCTCCTCCAACGAGGCCTGATCAGCTGCAGGTGTGACATGGTCTTCAGGTGTGGCCAATCACCTGCCAGGGCCACACCCACATACACACACACACACACACACATATGCAGGGAGAACGAGGGACAGCAATACAAAATACATACATTATAATATAAGTCCAAAACTGCTCAGGGTCCCTGGGTCACTCAGACCCAGGACCCTGACAGTTTTTTAAAGGAACCAGTTATATATATACCTACTTTCAATGTAACCGTCTCATTAAATTGCTGTTATCAGTTGTGATAACATGATTTGTATAATGTTGCAATTACATCATAACTACAGGGCCTAGGGGAAACCCAGGCACAACACTAATAGGATTCCCTGCTCCCAAATAAACTAAACAGTTGGTTGATTGATCTTTTATGTAAAATGTTGGCCAAAACAAAAACCAAAACATTCTATAAAAAAGGGATTACTTTGTACCACCACCAAAACCAAAAGAAAATACAAAATATTGCTTTTCAAGCCTAAGCAGGAGAAGAAGCGTTAAAAAAAAGACTTCTCACTGCTATCCCTACCAAGACTGCTGTTTGAAGGAGATGTTTACAATATTTAAAATACAAAACTACTAATCTCACTGAATCTGCTTCTAGAAGAGCTAGATTAGCTCTTACTGATTCAGCGACAATTTTTCACGCAGTATTGCTCTCCCAAACAGGAAATCAGAAAGCAGGCAGACCGAAGCTACTTTTCTCAGGTCCTGTCTCCAATCAGTGGACATCTACCACCTAGAGCTTATGTAACTGAAATAGAATAGAACAAAAATGAACAGAACCACCCCAGGCAGGGAGGAGCAAAACAATATTCAATGCAAAATTTTGACCATGATTATAAGTGGAAGAAAATGGATGGATGGATGGTTCACATTGTAAAACCCAAACCGTATTTACTTCTGAAGTTGACGAAGTGTTGTTGGTGGCTAAAACCAAACAGAACAGACGTGAACTGTGAAAATAATTTACATTAAATCACTTAATTGATCCTATTTGGATTTGGTGGCATTTCCTTAACCATTTATCCCACCTTGTCCCAGCTGTCATACAAGTTTAGACTTTGTATAAGTTTCCAGCCTATGACAGGGCTAACACTGAGACAACCACAAACACTTACAGACTCACCTTCAGTTAATTTAGAATCATCAGTTAAGTAAGAATTAATTAATCTTGCACCTGGAGGAGTAGAAAAGGAAGATCATGCAAAATCCACAAAGAAAGTCCACAACCAGACAATCAGATTCAAACCACGAACCTTTTTGCTGTGAGATAAAAATGACACCCAGTGTATCACAGGGGCATCTGCTTGATGGTCACCAGGCTGTTGTTTTGCTTATTTCACTCAACCACTTGATGAACTTGGAGCAAAGTTTGTAAAGGTTTGTCAAGATAACAAAAACTACAGTGGTCATAAATATTTGTCATCCTTTGTTATGAATTTATGAATGGATGTTAGCTAGTTATTGGTGAAACTAAACTGCTAAAGAGTACAAGGCATTTAGTTGCTTTTCTAAGTAACCCAACAGGTGTGTTACCACCATCTAACCAAGAAGGATGGTAATCTAATCCCTAGACCACATATGTATCTTAGAGTCAAAAGTGAGTTTAATTTCATCTGCATTTTTTCCCCTTTTTTGAATAGGAAGCACCTCAACATGACAAGACAGTACATTGCCTTGTGGGGGAGGAGGTGCTGCTGCTGCCAGAAGAGGTTTAACACTAGAAGTCCCAGGCTTTTCTAACCCTCTGTCAGCCAAGTGGAAGCTAACTTGGCTAGTCTGTTAGCATCAATTCATATGTAAATTGGGTCGTTACCTGAGAATTGTGGAGGGGAGTGGGGGTGTGTGAATGATTGCGGATTTCTAACTGCAAACTGCCTCTTTGTTTGTGTGTGGGGAGGGGGAACTGCTAAAAGCTGTGAACTTCATTTTGTGTTCGTCTTGATGCATTCTCAATCATCCAGGAAAATAAATCTCCAAAAGATTTATTGATAAAAACAGTACAAAAAAAACAAAAAATATTTCTACAAAAACAACCATTTGTACACATATTTACAGATAATAATAAAAAGTGAGTGAGTACATTTCAATCACTCACAATCCTGGCACTGCCATGGTATCTGTAGTCTGCATTTACCACATGTGTATATGTAGAAGTGAACACATCGCACAGTGGCATGATTGTTCTTGCATTTGTGTTTGACCTGACACGTGGCTCTTTTTCCAGGGCTAGGTGTGGAGGGTTGTGTCCGAAGCAACTGTTCTTTTCTTGCCGTCTTCCCAGCCATATGAGAGTTAGCCAACTCTCTTGCAAGCTCCACCAGGAAGTCCACCCGTCTTTCCTGCGTCCCGTTGCATGCTTGATACAGCACATGTGCATTCAGTGCTGCCATGTCAATCATGTTATAGAACACGGCAACTGGCCAGGGCCGTGTTCCTCTGCGGACCGTGTACTCCCGCACCATCTGATCCAACACATCTACGCCACACTTTGTGGTGTTGTAAAGGGCGACAGTGTTTGGCTTCCTTTTGGTGGTGTTATCAGTCTGAACCACGCTGTGCATGCTGCTAAGAATATAGACTGTCTTCTTCCGTTTGGCTGCATACGCCGTCAGCGTGGCAGCAGAGGTTGAAAACACCTAAGAAATAAGATAAATTGTTATTTCCATAGCACTTTTACACACAATGAAACGCATAAACATAGAACCACAAAAGACCTGCAGCCTACCTGAGTGGTGAATTCATTGCGATCTGTGTATCTAGCGGATTGAGGAATTTCCCGGCGAATCTTGCTGACTGTGCCGAGGATGGTGGTTTTCCGTCTAAGAAGTTTTTGCGCAAGTGAAAGCGATGTGAAGAAATTGTCCGTGGTAACATTTCTGCCCTTGTCTAGGAATGGTTCCATCAGCCTCATCACTACATTTTCAGACAGTCTCTCCCCACTGGGACGATTGGGGTCCTTGCCAAGATATAGGAGGACATTGCAAATGTACTTGGATTTTAGGTCGCAGGCCACCCAAAACTTGATCCCAAACTTGTCAGGTTTACTTGCAATATACTGCAGGAAACAGCACCGAGTCTTTGATCTTGATCAAAGATCTTGATCTTGGGGGGGGGGTACTAGGGTTCCATCACTACGTGACTGCTGGTCAGCAAACCTGGGAAACCCACAGATCATTGGAACTATGCCGCGTAACCGCTTCCAAGACATCATGCAACACCTACGCTTTGATGACAGGTCCACCCGCAGTGATCGAGCAAAGACTGATAAGTTCGCTGCAGTTTCCAGTGTGTGGGGATCATTTGTCACCAACTGCATCACGTGCTACAACCCTGGTCTACATATCACCTTTGATGAACAGCTCTTCCCATCAAAGACTCGGTGCTGTTTCCTGCAGTGTATTGCAAGTAAACCTGACAAGTTTGGGATCAAGTTTTGTGTGGCCTGCGACCTAAAATCCAAGTACATTTGCAATGTCCTCCTATATCTTGGCAAGGACCCCAATCGTCCCAGTGGGGAGAGACTGTCTGAAAATGTAGTGATGAGGCTGATGGAACCATTCCTAGACAAGGGCAGAAATGTTACCACGGACAATTTCTTCACATCGCTTTCACTTGCGCAAAAACTTCTTAGACGGAAAACCACCATCCTCGGCACAGTCAACAAGATTCGCCGGGAAATTCCTCAATCCGCTAGATACTCAGATCGCAATGAATTCACCACTCAGGTAGGCTGCAGGTCTTTTGTGGTTCTATGTTTATGTGTTTTATTGTGTGTAAAAGTGCTATGGAAATAACAATTTATCTTATTTCTTAGGTATTTTCAACCACTGCTGCCACGCTGACGGCGTATGCGGCCAAACGGAAGAAGACAGTCTATATTCTTAGCAGCATGCACAGCGTGGTTCAGACTGATAACACCACCAAAAGGAAGCCAAACACTGTCACCCTTTACAACACCACAAAGTGTGGCGTGGATGTGATGGATCAGATGGTGCGGGAGTACACGGTCCGCAGAGGAACACGGCCCTGGCCAGTTGCCGTGTTCTATAACATGATTGACATGGCAGCACTGAATGCACATGTGCTGTATCAAGCATGCAACGGGACGCAGGAAAGACGAGTGGACTTCCTGGTGGAGTTTGCAAGAGAGTTGGCTAACTCTCATATGGCTGGGAAGAAGGCAAGAAAAGAACAGTTGCTTCGGACACAACCCTCCACACCTAGCCCTGGAAAAAGAGCCACGTGTCAGGTCAAACACAAATGCAAGAACAATCATGCCACTGTGCGATGTGTTCACTGCTACAGATACACATGTGGTAAATGCAGACTACAGATACCATGGCAGTGCCAGGATTGTGAGTGATTGCTGAAAATGTTGAAATGTACTCACTCACTTTTTATTGTTATTTGTAAATATGTGTACAAATGGTTGTTTTTTTTTATTTTTGTTTTTTGTACTGTTTTATCAATAAATCTCAGCTACAAAGGAAATACACCCATGTGTGTTGATTTCTCCCTAAGGCAAACTGAAACACAAGTTTCCTTGTGGCTCAGGAAACTAACCACTCCAAGTGGTTCAGCATGGCCCCACCTTATTTACATAACAAAAGCAGCTGTTCACAGGTGATTAAGGATATTAGCTAAAAGCCTACCAGCCATTTGGCTCGACGGTGGGTTTTATAGGTAGAAAAGCCAAATGGCTCTTCTCTGGGACTTCTAGTGTTAATATACACTTGGAGGAGATCAAAGATAAAGATCACACTTGTACTGTTTAATGACAAAAAGTCTGCGTATACGGTACTTTTTACCCAAGTGGACAAAGTTTATAATCTTTGCCACATAATCAGAAAAAGGCAGCTACCATGCATGGTGATTAGTTGCTTTTTCAGTTAATAATGGTCCAACACCTCACTGAGTTTTTTTTAGGCTCTTTTTTCTTTAGTTCGTCACCTTGTTCACAATCCGTGTTCACACATTATATTAAAGCTTAAAGGAACACAGAGATGTGCTGCAGACACTTTGGTTAACATCTGCCGTTTTGTTGACGGTTGTGTTGTCTATACAGGTAAACGTGTTAACTGTAAGCATCTGATGAACCTTATGAAAGTGAAAATGATCAAGCTAAAGTCTGTCTTTTTTCAGTAGTGCTGAAGTCACACACTTTTCCTGGTTAATGAGGAAGGAGCAGGCAGATTACCAAAGCTAGATACCAAAGTAGCATTAAGCTATCGCATGTGAAACATATCTATCTTAGTCATGCAGCCCTAGAGACTTCTTCGAGACCCCCTGGCAACCTATGGTCATGGAAAACTGTGTATTCCTCCCACTGGTTAGTAAATGATTGATGGAATATTTCGATTGTCAGTGGGTGAAATTTGGTTGCAAAGACAGTGCTACAATTAAAAAAAGATTGATTGATTGATATACCTTTATTAGTCCCACAAGGGGAAATTTCATGTTAAGGCTGCCGACCTATTGCACGCAATGGCGGCGCCATCATACCATCCGACCATACATACATTACACAAAAACATCACATGGGGAAGACAGGTCAGAGAGGTATAACATGGAAAATGCACCACATGAGGAAAGATAAGGAGAAAAAATAACTCCCCCCAGACTGAGCTCCAATAGGGAGATCAGTTTGAGAACAGAAAAAAACACCTCTGCACATGGCACATGAAAAAATTCATAATACACCAAAGAAACACATGACAAGCAACAGGGGTGGGTAAAGGGTGAGAGACAGCCGATGTAGACAGTACATCCGGGCCTGCAGCCTATGCGCTGGTCTCCTTGATCCACTGTCAGCATCGGAGGGGAATAAGCGTCGAAGGCGTTTGGAGGGGGGAGGGGGGATGAGTGTATATCTGCATGTGTATATATATGTCTGTGTGCATGTGTATGTATGTGTCCAGAGTTCAGCTGAGACAGTGTCCCTCGCCCTGCCAGGCTAAGTAAACAGTCTTCCAGCCAACCCAGGTGGCCTTGCATAGAATGGGAAGAACAGTCTCAACACAGTCGTTATCAGGGTGTTGTTGTTCAGCTCCAGCCTTGAGACCACAGCTGGCGCCGAAGGGGAAGTAATGGTGGTTTTAGCTTTAGTGCGAGCAACTCATATGAATTTCAAAGCTGTTCTAACAGTCCAACACTGGTCTCTCAATCTCCCGTTGGAGAGCCGTGAGCTTTCTATGATGTTATCCAAACTTACGTTCCGTGGTGTTGTCATTCTTGTGCTCAAAGAGCAGGTTCTGAGAACTCACGACCGCAGTGCGCTTCCCAAGATGTGATCCAATTTGCGCTCAGAGGTGTTATTCCGAGCGAGCCCCTAAAGATGTAATCAGTTTGCACTCAGAGGTCTTGTTCTGAGTATTCACGGCAGCCGTGCGGTTCTCCAAGATCTTATCCGTGCTGCACTCAATGAGCCCATTTCGAGAAACTCACGCCTGGTCCCATCGTTTCAATCCCAGCGGGCAGCCTTGTGGGGGTTCGAACAGCCGGTTCCGCTTCCTTAATTCTTCGATAAGCCAGGGCCAAGCCAGCTCCGATCAGCAAGAACCCTGTTATCATGGTTCCGAATAGGTGGATATCTTCAGCACTCAGGCTCACCCGAGCCCAGACTTCTTGTTGAGAAGGGGTGTCAATTGCATTCAGAGACCAGTTGATCAAATCCATAATTCCTCTTTTAGGTTTTAGAGAACAGACTGTGAGAGAGTGTTCCAAGGAAAAGTAATACAAAAAACACGAGACTAGACAAGGACACAAGAGGCTAAGCAGGGAAGCTAAGGGAGAGGAGAGGAGGAGGAAAAAAAGGTGCGACCGCCTTCGCCAAGAGCAAGAGAAGAAAGATCTCCTTGTGATTGCCTTGGTCTCTAGCAAATTGCCCATCTTTGGTGGTGACACCGGTCTAGTGAAACTTGAAAAAAAAGTCCAAACGGGAGACTTGGAAAATTCGCTTTTCCAACTTTTATTTTGAAGACAGACTCCATTTCCAGTTTGTCGAACTTTTCACAGTTTCAGTACTACTCCGCAAGTAGTTGGTGTGTGTTTGCAGATAAGTCGGCATCTTCTAAGTAAGTGACCTAAGCATTTCCACGACCTCGCTAATATCCGTTTCCCTAGGCTTATGTAACTGAGTCCTTAGTTTTGCTGTTAAATTGTTGTTTTTGTTGTTTCAGGGTATATGTAAATATTCTTTGGGATGACGTTCATGCTGTTAAAAAGAATTGTACCCTTTATTTTTCAAATAGAATGATATGATTATAGCATGTTGTCCTTTTTGATCAGTACAGTTACTCGATGGCTGTGTGAACAATAGCCTCAGACATTTTGCTGTGTAAAATAAAAATTAAAGTATAATACTGCTGTCCTCCAGCCACGTTTTTTTTTTTAAAAAAATCTATTCTCTTATATCATTTCACTCTGAAAGCTAGTTATTGTCGTGTGATTGTTGTCAGATTTACCCCACTTGCACTTAGTCTTTACAGAAGATGCAGACCACATAGTGTGCGTCAAGTACATTAAGTCTAGACATAAATCTAAAATCAAAAGGACTGAACACATTAGGAAACGTTCTATTGAAGGGTATGTATTGTGGTGACATGGCGTATAATATTGTGGAGCGGTGCCATTGTTCCTGCTAATTTATTCAATCCCACTGCCAACCTTGTGCTTTTTTCTCTGTTGTTTACTCCAGTATGAGAGCGATATTGAAGGTCACTGTGTAAAATCTGGTACAATTTGGATTCACACAAAAGCCTTATCTTTTATAAAGGTGTGATTTCAAATGTAGAGGTATCGTTATATGAGCTCATCGTTCCCTGCCGAGGAGAGGGCTTTGTGCGAGGCAACGCCTTTCATCGCCAGTTTTGATTTACTGTAAATAAAGTAGCACATATAAAACAGAGGAATGCATAGGTGAGTTAAAATATTATGATTACGCTTTTGTTTAAAAGCAAGAGGTGAAACATTATCTTCCTCTCACACGTACTCTAGGTGTCTGCATATCAGTGCCTATTTGCGTCTGTGCGGCTGCAGCAGTAACTTGTCAGCAGCGGGGCGACAGATGGGAGTGTGTCCATCTGCATTTGTGTAAATGCACAATGGTGTGTGTGTGTGTGTGTGTGTGTGTGTGTGTGTGTGTGTGTGTGTGTGTGTGTGTGTGTGTGTGTGTGTTTGTGTTTGAAGCAGTACAGTGAAGTGCTAGGTGACCTTTCGGGTGGTGTAGAGGTGGCATCACTGTGACAGTGTGACAGAGCGGGCCTCAGCCTTTCTGTAATGGATGAGCACTCTCAAGGTGAACACCTCTCCTTCCTCTTTTTCTCTTCCCCCTTCATCCCACATGTCCTCTTTTCCACTGAGACCTGCTGTGTGTGGCCCATCTTCTTTGGTTGTTTTTGACCCAATGTGTGTGAGCGATGCTCTGCTGCTGTTTCTTTCCGTTCACTGCTGTTCTGTTTTTTATTGTTTACACAGTTTCTGTAGTGCTGCTGTACGTACCATGAAACAGTAAGAGCAAGCTTCATCCCCCGAAATCTGTTAACAGATCACACTGTATGTATAAACTAAGAATTTAATTAGAAAATGAATAATGAAAACTCACATTTAGATTGATTAAGTGCTGGATCAGTTACACCAAACTCCCACGCATCCTGTTAAATCCCACAGAGCATATCTTGTCAACTAAATTTCTGTAGTGTTTTAACAGTCTAGCTGACACTGCCCTTTCAAAGGGGGGATATATGATAATGATGTTGAAAAGACACACACTAATCCCACAGAGGGTGGAGATGAGGAAGGGGTGTTTGGGGGGAGGGTGTACAATCTGTTCATGTTATTGATCTAAGCTGAAGGGACACGGATGGCAGGTCACAGCAACATACTTGCATGATATTGATGGGTGGGCAAGCAGCCGGCCACCCACACCTCTGAGAAACGGACCCTGCTGTTCGTCCTTTAACTGAGCAGGCTGAGCGAGACGGTACTCATCTAGCCTGGAGACCGATGCTGTGACTGCGGGCAGTTTTTATAAAAATGCATGTTGGCCAACACAAATGCTTGGCATCACCTCTTGTGCAAAAAGTGAAATCTTTTTGTTTTTTCACATTATTCACAAATATTACACTGAAGAAAAAATGTATTTTTGAAATGCTTTGGCAATTCAAGTTCAGAAGAGCTCAGCATTTTAAAGTTAAAACTAGCTCAATTAAGTCCAAGTCAGGAGCAAAAGTGTGGACAGTCAAACTCCACAACTAGATCCAAGATTAGGTGTCTTTGCCTGGACTCACCATGGTTTTGACCCTATCAGCTGTTAGGACAAAAATGAAAATTTCTAGTGCTAGTATAAATAAGTTTATGTTAAATGCGTACTGGTGTTGTGGCTTTTAGGTGTACTTTAACCTAAGCTTTCATGTTTTTCTAACTGTGCTCATTTGCTATTTGGTGCCTGTAAGTAACCAAATACCAAGTGAGAAATCGATTGTAGCATTAGTTCAGGTACACATCCAACTGGAAACCTAATATAGAGCACTTTATTTAAGCTGCTTTGCAATTGCAACACACCTCCACCCTAGCCCATCTTTTCATGCTGTTTCTGACTTAATAATGCGTGCTGCAACTGATGCCTGCTGTTTTTTGTACTGCAGACTTGCTGATGCTCTTTCTGCTTCTACCCTGGAAATATCACTTTTCTTTCAACTGAACTGAAGTTGACGAGTTCAAGTAAAAGAGTCAAAGTTCTCTTGTCCCTTGCCGTTAAGAAAATTCTTACATGGGTCTTTTCACCTGAGAGGAACAAATAGCCAGTATGATCATTTACTTGGAAGACTAAATCATGATCATGAACAACTAATTTCAAAATCAGCAAAATTGAAAATTGCACTTTTCTCCAAGTCAAATCCAAAAAAGCAAGCATGCAACAAAAAACCACTAAGTTAGTCTTGGTTTTACTACGAAGAATGACAAACTCACACATTCCTTCATAATTCAGTATATGTGATAAATATCTGATATCCTAGTCTTAACAGGAAATGTATTTTTATCTGTTTTTTTCTTTATTATAATTATTATTATTAGCCCAACTGATCTGGTTGCTACATAAACAGTTGCGAGATCAGCCAAGCTTTGTGGTTGAGCAGAGGATAACCATCATATAAGCTTTGCACTATTTTAGCTCCCAAGTTACAAAACATCAGTCAAAGGTAATTGAATATGCAAAGGCTTTGCTTTAATTGTCCAATATGTTACTGTAAACAAGTCTAATGAGATTAACATTTACACACACTGATATGAGAAATTTGTTATACATATGTGCTGTGTAGTCATTGAGTTAATTGTCAGATCATTAAACGTTAATGACAAGATTAGGGCAACGCTCTAGCTGGTTCAGCACCGCGCACGGGCCCTTGCTCTGAACTAGGAAACAGCAGAGCGATTCAAAGAAGATTGCATTTGTGACAAACACTATTCCCGACTCATCCATCATGCTTGCCAAACTTAGACATTCATTATAAAGTTTGCCGATGGATGCAGCCTGTTCTGCTCGGCCATTCATTTTTTAGACCCTCTCCCTCTTTCACTCTCCTCTATCCCCTTTTTCCAGCTCCATCTTTTTACCTCTCACTCTCTCTTTTGCGTTCTCTGTGTGTGCAGAGTTTCCCGTGCTCCGTCTCTCCTACTGTGAACTGAAAGATGCTGAGCAGCAGTGTAACAAAGAAGGCAGTGCATTAATTAAATACAGCAATTTGCTTTCCTCTTCTTTTTGTTGTGGGGACAGCGCTGCTAAGATTGATGAGGCACTGTCTGATGTACAAGAAGCCCACTATATCTCTATCTGAGGCTGATTGTGATGGAACACCCATTAACTGGCCAGTATGTATTAAGATGTCAACTTTTATATTATAAACAGTGTTGGTCTGTTTATTCATATGTTATTTCATTTATTAATCTTATTTTCCTCTTTTGCATGCAAGCATATTTGTTTGCTGAACGGCAGTTAGGACTGGCTTAACAAAAGATGCTATAGCGCTACTGTTACTGGAGCAAAATGAAAAGAAAGAAACATCTATAGGGAACACATCTACTGTATGTGATGTCTTTCATTTCTGCAGATTCATTCAAATACAGTAAGCACTCAGGTTCCAATCAGCCACAGCATAAGTGACGCAGCCCAGGAAGAACCTTCCAATGCAGACTGAGAATCCTGAGAAAACTAGGCAAGCGATGACACTATCAAAAACATCTGGGATGTTTATCTCACTTTCATTGTCTGCAAATATTTCTTAAAACTATAATAGAAAAATGTAGTTCATTTTTCTATCTGAGTGACTCATGCATAAACCACAAATAAACATGGATTATTTTACATGCCCAGTCAGCCGGTGAAATTTGTTCCGTTAGGCATACTGGCAAATTTTGTGATTCCACACTGTTGTAATTTACACATTTGCCTAAAAAGTGAAAACTCGCTGGTTTGATCCTGGGAGGAGACCCAAATCCCTTTGGAGTTGCATCAGGAAGGGCATCTGATGTAACGATCAGCCAAATCAAAACATGCCAAACTACCTGCTGTGGCGACCCTTTGTGATGCAGGCACATTTTCCACGCAGTCTTTAGCCTGTGTGTGGATTGTGAGCCATCAATGGTTTCATGTAAACATTCGCAAATGTGCTACAAGCGAGTATTTATCTATCTGTGAAACACAAACATTTTTAAAAAACGAACGCAGTTTGACGTCTTTGAGCTAAAAATTCATAGCAAAGTAATGAAGACAGATCAGGGGTTTTTTATGTTGATCGAGAAGTTTAGAAATTCTAAGGAAATATGAAAACGTTTAAAATAAAAGATTAGCCTGGTTATCGCATGCCGCGTCACATACTATTAAATATTTTTGTGAATTGTAAAATATCATTTCTACAAAAGACAAATATCCAATTTACAAACTTTTGAGTTGACCGTGTCTCAACATGACCCCGTTGCACGTTTATAATGGAATCACTGTAGAGTAGCGTGATGGAAATGCATCACACTAGTCTACCCTGTTCAATATGACATGCAGATGATCTGTTGTGACGACACCTAAAGGTCTGACAGAAGAAAAAGAAAAGCATGTGCACATCAATCGTAAGCGATCACTGAAAAATTATTGAATTAAATACATAAGTTAATTAACTTCTAAGTGATTATTTTAACATGCACTTCCTTTCCAGCATCTTACTGAGTCACTGAAGTAACAGTAGCTGAGCCGGGGTTACCAAAGAGCTTCACTGATCTCACATCTCTTTCTCGGCTCCGCTGTGCCTTGCCGCTTAATTCCTTTGTTGTTTTTCTTTTTTGTCCCTCTCTCACTTCTGGCCTTCCCTTGGTGCTGCAGTGTCTCACCTCTTCACTCTAATTGATAGAAACAGAGTTAGTTAAGATGTCACCTGAACACATCTACAGCCTTCAGACATGGCAACAGCCCACGCCATGCCACACATAAACTAAATGATGGTTAAATTGGTATTTCGGGGGGGAGGGGGGGGGGGGGGGGTCAGGAGTGCCCGCGGCCCTCAGGGAACATTTGACCCTTCCTGTCACCAACTTGCAAGTTCGTACACGCTCTTCAAAACTTCAGTTCTACAATCCATTTACTCCCACGGCAGCTCAATTAAGACATACAGTCAGCAGTGCAGGTACAACAAAGTACATAATGAAACATATGCACATGCACCCACAGCCTGCTCACTGTATGCAACGTGATTGGTAATTGCTTCACTAGTTCTGACCCAGCCATCACAATCAATTGGTGTGACTCGGTGATTAGACAAGACAAGCACCAAAAGCCATTGATTAGAGGCATCCATTCCATAGGATATAGATTTATGAGCCTCTCCACTGCACAATGAGTCAACCCAATGGGATTTCTTGTGTAAAGGTTACAAAAGGGTAGAGTATCTTCTCCTAAAGGATTTTCATTTCTAACAGGATAGAAATGACCTTTTCAAGAAACTTTGTCAAAATAGAGAGGGATACAGAAATTGCAAAGCATGCATCTTTAAAACTCAAGAGTATTGATCCTCATGTTTTGACAGAACAATTGCCACACACATTTTATCTTAACTAAAAATCAAATTATTGTGCTTTTTTTTTTTTTTGCAAAAAACCTTCTATTCTGATGACAAATAGCCTCCAGCTTTTACTATTCATAAATGGGATATAGGCTCATTTATTTTCTTTGCCCATAAAGTTGTACTGCAATAGTAATAATAGTAACACATTTACAGCAGAAATTCTTTGCAGTTCAAAGTCTATGTAGAGTAAAAATTTGTACAATTTGTATAAATGTTACCATAATAAGTACATATAGCGCTATAGATATGAAACTCACCTATTTGAAAACACTGAGTTCTAAGTCTTGCTATAACCCAGCTAATGCATTTCAAATGTGTATCTGAATTACATGGGATCAATATTGCACAGTTGTTATTGCTGCATGGAGCAAATCAATAAACTGTAATAGAATAGTTTTTGTGTGTATGTAGATAATACTGTCGCTGGAGGATCATTTCACAGTGTATGCCTGTGTACAGTATGTACAGTAGGTAGAACCAGTCCAATAAGACTGTAAAATGAATGCAGTTTTATTACTTTTTCCTGGCAAAGGACAAACTGAAATTATTCAAGGATGCAGTTTGTTATTACCTGCTCCTAAAAGTCACTCAGGACTTACTCAGAACATAAAACTGGTATCAAGTCAGCTCACCTAACTTCATGTCGTCAAAGGGAAATATACAAAAATAGGGCAATGAGGCGATCATGTCAGATTTATTTGTTAAATAAAGAAATATATGCAATGTCACAGTATTTATTACCATTCAGTGTTGCATTAATGATGAGATAGTCAGCCCTCTCCAGCACATCCCAAAGTTTCTCAACGGGGTAAAGGTTTGAACTACGTGGTGACCGATCCATGTCTGAAAATGATGCCTCCTGAACCTCTTTTTCACAGTGTGAGCCTGATGAATCCTGACATTGCCATCTTGGAATATGCACATGTCATCAGGGAAGAAAATATTGATTGATGGAAGAGGAGTCAGCTGACCTCAGTTTTTGACACGTGATGTTGCTGAACCTAGACCTCCAATCGACTGAAAGGCTCTTACCTTTTATATGTATTTATAAAGCACATTTAGATGCTTTTTCGGAAACATTCACCGCATAAATATTCTAAAACTTAAAGAAGTTGCTGAAGTGAACACCTTCAGCTTGCATCTTATAAAAAAAGACTGCTCTCATCATGCCTCGTGCCCCCAAGGGTCTCACTTGTGAAATAACTTGATGAGACACGAAGCATTAACCTTACTCCCAAGGAGGAAAGGAAAAAATTAAGAAAATGGAGAGTAAAAATGGTATATAATATTCCATTCAATAGTTCTGAGGGAAGGGGATAAAGCATTGTCATGTATCATAAAAAATTGGTATTTCTGTGGGTAAAAACTGGCCAAATGCCTGGCCTGTTGTGCGGCGTAAACAAAAGAAGAAGAAAACACAAGACTTTGCATCTTCTCCATGCTGTTCACCTAGTGATCAGCAAAAGTGTATCTCTAGAAACTTGCTGTCAGGCAAAATGGATTGTACTTAATTTCCAATAAGGTGCTTAAGAGCGATCCCTAATCATGCCTTTAATTAGAATCCCCTGGTCATTAGGGGAGATAATTCAGTGAAAAATACCTCTGCTCTCTGTGGGAGCAGCATGGCGGCAGACGGAGGAACGGTCTGCGCTGTACACTCGCCGATTTCTTTCCCTCGGAGGAGAATATGTCATAGAAGTGTAACAGCAGAGGTTAAAAATAAGGTTTCATGTTGTCAGGAGAGAGACAACTACATATAAAATTCTGTTGTTCGCTTTTTTTGCGCTCTGAAGTGTCAAAGCAGTGACAAAGCCCAATGTAGGACAGCAAAACAATAACCTTGTGACTTTGCGTCACTTTGCGTCTGCCCAAAATCTACAGCAATGTCTGTTTTGACCCCAAAGCTTGTGCTGTAAATCAGCTTATATTTCCCATCACAGCATAATTTATTTTTGTCCTCTCACTAGCGTGATGGATTCAGTTGTAAAAGGGCGCGATGCATTTCTGTGCACCAAAAGAGAGAAACAGTGTTTGGCCAAAAATGCATCTCAATCAAATTTGATCTAACAAACACACACAAAAAAACAAATCATGTATTTTTTACATGTTTATTTGTTTAGGGAAACACAGAGTTTCTCCTACCACCACTACCACTGTGGCAGCCTGTAGGTTTTGTTCTTGGTCTGACCAGCATCTCCTCCGCTCCCTGTTTCACAGTCTGTGTGTTTCACCGTTTGTGTGTGTGTGTGATATTCCATCCAACACACATTAAGTGGCGCTAAGCATGAGGGAAAGAGACAGGTGAATGAAAGATAACATTATTGGAAATGACAACTCATTAAAACCAAAGAGGGAGAGATGTCGGTCAAAATATTTGCATTTTTACCACCCGAGGTGAAAGCTGATCACATTATATCTGCACATATCTGACCTGTTGTGACTGTCATATGACTGTTCACTCCATTTTCTTACTTTATTTTTTTAACATTTAAAATAAAACACTTTAATTTCAAAAGCAGAGGATGCATAACAGTTTTCATCTGTACAGAACAATAAAATGAAACAAGAGGAAAATAAATAGATGGAAAAAAGCCAAATTAATCTGCACAGGTTAACTGTGTCTGCATGCAGCATCTAAGACTGCCCACACAGCAAACAGGCACACTGTAATGTTAAATTCTTGGTTGCATGTGCACTTTTCTTTTATTACCTTTCTTTTGCTGTTCAGCCTAACACAATAAACAAATCAACTGCTCTTTCTGTGATGATGTTGCCGTTATGAATTTCAGTCTGCAGCTTTGTGTGTCCAGCCGAGGATACGATCAGGTGGGAAGAGCAGGAGAACAACTAAAATGCACCTGTTGGAAAGAAATTAGGCAAGCAGGTTATTTGGGAGATTTACCCTCATGTTGGTATCTGTGGCTAGTTTAAGCACAGAACCCATGAGGGGCATGTCAGACACGTTTGTTCCAAGTCTCCTTCTTTGTTTGTTATTGGCACAAAAAGATGAAAAATGTGGAAGTATTCAGTTTTCCCTCTTTGATCAACAGGATTTCATCAACCCTAGTGCTGCTCTATAAGAGCAATTTTAATTTTATAGTGTACAACATATCCAGTGACAAGTACTGCCAAGCATATCAGGAAGAAACACGTTTAAATAGATTTGATTTTATGCACTTTTTCTTTTTTATTTGTTTGCTTCTTTTAGGTTCACACTACCCAATTTCACGCTGTACCTTGCTTTGGGAACAAAAGTCACATGAAACCAGAAATACTCCATTCACTGGAACACATTTTAGTAACCTGTTGTGCTAGCAGCTCAGAAACTGTGGCACCATGGGAATCAAAACAAATCCCGCTTGCAGTGGGAAGTCCTGTGCACAGCAGCGCTCGAGCATCTTCCTGCAGCCCGTGAAAAACATTTTTTAGAGTCGTGCATTCACTTCTGCTAGTCTATCAGTCTAGAAGAGTGTTTGGTACAATCCAGTAATATTGTGCAATCTCTTATTTTTGTGTTATGTATTTTTCCATTTCTTCTGTGTGACTTTTTTTCTGTTACATTGTATGTGTTTGTCTTGTTTGTGTGTATCTGAGATTCAATCTGTGTTTTGTGTGTGTGCTTATGTGGATGTATGGTGGCGTTTGGTTAATAATCTCCTGACCATTTCATTACAGTAATCAGGGCTGGGATCAGCGGCAGTGGCAGGATGACTTAGAGCTCAGGGCCTCGCCTCATTAACTCTCTGTGACCAACGAGCGACACTCACACGACAAATTGGAATTGCCTCAGCACCGCGATTCTTCTCTCTTCAGGCTGTTCTGCAGCAAGTCCACTGAAGGTAAATATTATATCCCCTCCAGTAAAATCTATCTGACAATCATTACTGACACAATGTGTCAGTCCATTAACTGACTGGACATCACTAAGTTGCACTTGCACGAAATGCTTTTCTGAAGTTTGACCCATGTTTAATTAAAATTTGAAGAGGTGTGGTTGAGAAGGATGTTAAATATCTGTGCTATCTGCTCGTGTGTTGTTTGTGTGTATTCCCTCATGATTTCAAAGTCACACATTTAAAAATATCCAGACAGACTGCCCAAGGCTTAAATAATGACCTGCTGTCATTTCCATGCCCTCTGAGTACCCCTCTTAATCAGCTCCCTCCATGTGCAGTCATAGAATTTAATTAGCTGCTCACCAATGTTATTATTAAAATTAATCACAGACATCCTACCAGACTCTGATCACATCCTGGTGTTCATTGTATTTTGCTTTGGTGAAACCAGTAGCTTAAAAGTCACTTAGGAAGCAAAATTTTAATAGTCACGGGAGCACGCCGACCACGATGCCAAGGAGCACTCAAACCATTAACGTCTTCAAAAAGCTGTTTGTACGCCAGCTAAAAGTACATTACACGCACAGGTGCACAGCTTGCAGAAAGACACAGTAGGACTTTTTCTGCAGTCAAAGAAATAAAATATGTGAATTTACTGTGATTGAGCTGAATTAATTCAGTCATCACTCAAGCACATTTAGTGCAAGCGAGTCAGTGGAAACTGAGGGATACTGAAGACAACATGACAATAAAACATTCAACTTTTAAAGTTGGTGGTGGCTGAAGATTGCCTTTAAGCCTCCAAATATTATTTTATCATGCTGTAAAGATGTTTTTTATTGTTTGGATGTTGGTTTTAACATGTGAAGGATCCCTGGTGGATTCCAGGAGGAAACACAAACTAAGCCTCAGGGGGGTCACAAGCTTATGAATTCCTGGTGCCGGTCCCAAACCTGTATAAATGGGGGGATGTGTTAGAAAGGACATCCAGTGTAAAACCTGTGCCAAATAAAACATGCTGATTCATCCACTGTAGCAACCCCTTGGGACTTCAGGAAGCAGTTGAAAGTAACTGTAGTCTACAGGGACTGATTTTCTTTTGGCACCAGCCAAGTAGCCAATCCAGGTACCTCAGTTTTTCAGCAGTTTTTAGTATCACATTCTTAATTCACCAGGCTCCAAGCTGCAGCGTGGTTCACTTGCAGTTGACTGATGTATGTAAACCTGCCACTGTGGTTACAAAACCATAGAAATGAGCCACAGGTGCGTACACACATTTGTCATGAGGTAGTTAAACACGTGGCACTGCAATTCAGTTTTTACAGAAAGTTAAAGATACATTAGGAACTAAAACGATTGTGGAACATAGGCATGAATGGGAGGGCACCTTTACCGAGGCCTTGTGGGTCAGCCAACACCTTCCATCTTTGTTAGTGGTAGCAACACCATTAAGCTGATAAAATCTGTCAGTCATTTAAATACTCACTAGAAAAAAAACATAGTTGTTGCAACAATACAAAAATAATACCTACGGACTCACAAGGTGCATGCCGAACAATACCGACCCTGCTGTCACGGCTTGTACATGTGAGGTATATCACTAAAGAGCAGAAAAAACGTTCTCCTTTGGCCGTTTTTATGAAATGATAACAAGTGTCTACAAAAACTGCAAATTTAATACAAGCCACCATCAAAGCTGCATTTCTAAAATAGGCAGAGCCTGCAGAGCAGGGGGCCTCTTAACCACAACAGTTCAATGTTAAGATTCTGGCTCTCGTTCCTCTGTTGAAGCTAAATAACCTCCATATTTCCCCGTGTGGCTGACACTAATGGGAACCATGCCGTGTCTCACAACTCACCGCCCTGCATGCATGCGCTCACTGATGCTCAACCTACTGATTGGGTTGGTGACTGAGGTCATCTTTTCTGTGCTGACCACAAGTTGTGGAGCAAAACTTCAATAACCCGCTGGGCTAATGCAATTAGTATCCAACAACCATATCACTTACACAAGCAATGAGTGCGGCCCGGGGGGAATGAACCACTGTTTGGCTCGCTGCGTAAACAATGAGGTCTTCACAAAGAGGGGGGGGGCAGGAGTAGTACACTGACACAGTCTCAGTGTTATCAAGTGTTGCATGTGGTTAGGGTGAGACAGAGAAAGAGAGGTGAAATGTGTACTATCAACATGGGACAGGATGTTATCTCACAGGGCTTTCATCAGTTTTACCCTCGCTATCTGATGAACACTCCACAGTTATGAAGCGTTCACGCTGCCAGAGATATGCCACCAGTAAAAGTATTTTTCCTGCCACCCAAGCATAACAGATAAGGAGCTTAGAAATCTTATGGTTTTCCAGTTTCAGGAAGAATGCTCACTCCTTGTTATACAGTGTTGTAAAAGCAATGTAAATTGGTCACTTGTAAACAGTATCAAAAGAAAAGCAATGAAAAAAACGCTAGGCTCGTTCAATTAAAACACAAATAAATCCATGGCTGTCTTCCACCTGATGTCCACAGAGTCAGCTGGTGCTTTTGTGCAATAACTTCAGTGACA